>NC_060071.1:52989393-53292423 GCF_922984935.1 Meles meles
TGGTCAAGTTGTCCAGCTTATGAATTTCCCATCCCTTCTGTTCCCCTCTAGCTCTTGACTGTGTCGGCGCCTTCTCTTGCTTCCCCAAATACAGGATCCAAAGAGTAGTCACACCCTGCATCACCACGGGCAAAATGTAGGTGATCTCCCCCTCTTGTTCCCATCCATCCACTTCCCATCTATGGGCCCCATGTCCCCGCTGTCCTACAGCCCCCCTTCCCTATGTGCTACTACCCCCGCTGTGCCCAGCTCTCTGCAGGCCCCTGGTCATGAGCTGTCCTCCTACACAGGATCTGCTAAACTCATTCATGTGAAGGAGTGAATCATCAGTAACAGTGGTTCCATTCTGGAGTCTTTGCATCTTAGTAAGAGGCCAGTGCCCTAATAAAAAATTTTTTTCTTTATAAAGGGAAGACCGAAATGTGAGATGGGATAATAGACCCCCAATTTCTGCCGCAGGGCCTTTGCATGCCCACCAAGCATGCACTACCCTTCTCCCATGGAGAAGGCTGAAGGCTCCACAGGCTGAAGGCCATGAGCCTGTCTGCCTCCCTGTCAGCGCGGCCCTAGTGGGGTAGGGAGCTGTAAGCCAGGATTCCTGCTGCCCAGGCAGAAGGCTGTCCACTGTAAACCAGGGCTGTCAGCAGGATTGAGTGGTGAATCAAAAACTGGAACAAATTGCCTTAATCAGTTAAGACCCAAACCTAATTCAAATAGTATTTTTTCACTGGACCATGAACCAACTTCATGAGTCCCCCTCCCCCAGTTGACCAGTTGAACCCAGAACTGAGCTAAGGGAACATATTCACGGTTTTTTAAAAAGATTTTTTTATTTTATTTTATTATTAGAGAGAGACCATATGCGTGTATGCACACAAGCAGGGGGAGCAGCAGGCAGAGGGAGAAGCAGGCTCCCCACTGAGCAAGGAGCGGGAAGCAGGCCTTGATCCTGTTACCCTGGGATCATGACTTGAGCCAAAAGCGCCAAAAGCAGATGCTTAACCAACTGAGCCACCCATGTGTCCCCCCCTTTTTTTTTAAGATTTTAAAAAATTTTACTAATTTGTCAGAGAAAGAGAGCTCATATTCAGTTTTATAGGTGAGGACACTGAGGCCATGAGCGTCATGGCCGGCTCAAGGTCACATGGCACCTCAGTGGCCCAGATTTGACTCTTAACCCTTGTAACCCTTCACTCTCCACTTGACTCAGAATCTCAAGACATAGTACATGTTATTTACTGTGTTCTTTTTTTTTTAAAATAAAGATTTTATTTATTTATTTAACACAGAGATCACAAGTAGGCAGAGAGGCAGACAGAGAGGGGTGGGGGGGGAGCAGGCTCCCTGCTGAGCAGAGAGCCTGATGTGGGGCTCGATCCCAGGACCCTGAGATCATGACCTGAACCGAAGACAGAGGCTTAACCCACTGAGCCAGCCGGGGCGCCCCTGTGTTTCCTTTTTTTTTTTTAAAGATTTATTTATTTGACAGAGGAGGGGGAGGGGCAGAGGGAGGGACAGAGAGAGAATCTCAAGCAGGCTCCACCACAGCCCCCAGCACAGAGCACAACATGGAGCTTGATCTCAGGACCCTGAGATCATGACCTGAGCCAAAAACATGAATCAGTTGCTTAACCCACTGTGCCACCCAGGCGCCCCCCCATTATGTACTTTTGAACGGAGATTCTCTCTTAAGCTACGAAGTTGTAACCCAGAAGAGAGAAGGGTGGCGAGATTGCCACTCTCCATCTCCCCTTTCTCCCTCAGCCCCAGAAAACCACAGGGAAAATTGTAAAATGTACTTGTGACTCGATTTAGATTATGACTACTAGTATTACCATTGTCATTATTTGCCTCGATGAATCTACTTATTTTTAGTTTACCTTTCAAAGCTTATGACAATGTCCATCTACATCGGTGGTTCTTAACTGAGGTCCATTGGGCCCCAGGGGATGTTGGCACTCTCTGGAGACGTTTTGGGTCATTACAGCCTGGGAGGGTGTGTGCCCCTTGTGTCAGTCGGGAGAGACCATGGGTACCCTCACCCATTGCCTAGGACAACACCCCTCCCCAACGCACACAGTCATCTGCCCAGAAATGTCCATAGCATCAAGATTGAGAAACCCTAGCTCAAATCAACACACAAGGGAAAGAAAGTCTACTGCACATCCTCAACACATAGACTCTCCCCCTTGTTCTTCCCGCCCCGCATCCTTAAACTTCTATAATCCTTATAATCGCCACAGCAATACAATTTACATTCTGCTTGTTTTCACTTAATAGCCCATGCTGGGCTTCAGGGCTCTTGCCTCCTTTTCGCAATTACATTTTCAAAGGATCTGCTGGAGTCCCCTGGGTGGGTTGACGCCCATAAGTCGGCTGACCAGTCCACCTGTCTTCTTGGGGGTGGTGACCCGGAGGTGTGCTGGGTGGGCTGCGTGGGGAGGGGCTGGCTTGGGCAGGTCGTGGTCGACCTGCATCCCGGGCTCATGCCCTCACTGTCTTCATCATCAAAAGGCCTTTATGAAGCGCTTTGGTGAATATATCCTGGCACCGGGGGAGATCTTCTGCAGAGATCTTGCCACCAGCTCCTGACATCTGGGGCATGTTGGCTCGGACAGACAGCGTATATGTCTTCCAGCCGTGAAGGCATCCAGAGTCTGGCCTGTAGGCCCCAGGCAGAGGATACAAAACCAGATCCTTAGGCAATATTCATGACAAGAGTGAGTGGGTCTGTCTGGGAACGCAGAGACTGACCAGATTCCCAAAGGGAGCCGGGGTCTTAAAGTCCATCCTCCAGCCGCTACAGGCCTCAGGAAGGACATGGGATTTCAGAACCTATGGAAGGGAGGAGGGAAGCAGCTTGACAGCTCAAGGACTTGGGGTCACGTGTTCCAGGCTCAAGAGTTCAAGTGCACAGCCTGGGGGAAAACGAGATACCGCCAGAGCTGTCCCTCCCGAGACCCTCTCGCCACCCTCCGACCTCACCTCGGTGCTCCTTTCTCTTCCCCCAACAGGTGTTCCATGAGCAGGGTATCCTCTTCGGCTACCGACACCCACAGAGCTCCGCTACTGCCTGTGTCCTCAGTCTTTTCCAAATGACCAATGAGACCCTCAACATCTGGACGCACTTGCTACCCTTCTGGTACTTTCCAGCCCCCTTGACTGGCCATGTCATTCAGGAGCCTGGGGACTGGGGCTTCTTCAAAACCCAGGGGGGTTGGGAAGGCTGAGAGTCCGTGCTGGGATTTTGGGGACTCCCCCCTGGGGCATGAGCCTGGAGCTGGGAGATGTTGGGGCCCAGCGGCTGGGGTGAGCTTTAGCATATAGATTGCTGGCAGCTCCCCAGTCTTTCCCTGCACTGGGATCTGGTTTGATCTTTTCCTCTTCAGTCTGGAGGTTTTTGGAGTCTTCCAGAAGCCCTGGTTAAAATGTCACGAGCTCGAGTAAGTCACTTAACCTCTCTGAGCTCCACGTTTTCCAACTGTAAAGTGGGAGTGATCGTCAGAGCCCAGCCCAGCATTGCTGTTAGGATTACAGAGGGGCTGTGGGGGCAGGGGTTGGGGAGGACTAGGCAAAAGCATGGGGCAGGGAGCTGCAGGGACCCCGTGATTGTTCTGGGGCCACAGCAGCCAGGAGGCACTTGGTTGGCAACACTTTAATAGAGCAACCACAAGCTCAGGGGTCCACTAAGACCCCTGCTGGCTGACACACAGGGGCCCAGGGAATGGGGCGGCTTGCTTCCATCACACGGCAAGTCCTGGCACAGGCCAGACTCTGGACTCCCCTTGGATCTTTGTCCAGAAGCCAAGAGAATAGGAGGAACCCCAGGGTGTGCCGCACACAGAGACAGGCTCCAGAAGGCCGTGCTTGCTCAGAAGTCAGAAGGCAGATCCAGGGCCAAAATGCAGGGCAAGCCACCCCTTTCCTGGGATCACACCTGTGTCAGCCAGTAGGGGTCTGGGCCTGGGGTGGACTAGGACAATCTGGAGGGAAGCCTTAGGGCCCGCCGACATCCCAGGGTGGCCTCCAGATCCTCTCAAGGAGGCTGTTTGTCATTTTACTCTATTTGTGTGTGTGTGTGTGTCCTTTTAAATTTAAGCAAACCTGGGGCGCCTGGGTGGCTCAGTGGATTAAGCCGCTGCCTTCGGCTCAGGTCATGATCTCGGGGTCCTGGGATCGAGCCCCGCATCGGGCTCTCTGCTCCGCAGGGAGCCTGCTTCCTCCTCTCTCTCTGCCTGCCTCTCTGCCTACTTGTGATCTCTCTCTCTCTGTCAAATAAATAAATAAAATCTTTAAAAAAAAAAATAAATAAATAAATAAATAAATAAATAAATAAATTTAAGCAAACCTAAGTTAACATAAGTAAAAAGTCTAAATGGTCATAAAGGGCCACTTGCAGATGGGGACAGAGTCATTGTCTTCCCTGGACCTCTGTTCTCCTCCTTGGAGTTGCTGGTCCTCCCAGAGCCCCTCTGGAGGTGTGTGGGGTGTGCACACCCTACCCTGAGTCCTTGCCTCCTGCTGCCCTTCCCCGGCTTTCTTCCCTCCCACCTCCATCTGGCCCCCAGGCCTCTCAGGCTGTGTAGCATTCCGTTGTGTGGATGAACCACAGTGATGTATGGGGTTCCACAGTTTGGCCTGCTGCTGGGAGTGCTGGCCCTTCCCTGCTTGTCTCTGGGCCTTTGGCGCCTGTGCACAGATCCCTGAGGGGCTGGGGTGATTTCGTAGCTGTCCCAAAGCTGGGTTGCTCTGGCCGAGGCTCCCTGCTGCATACAGCCCCCCAACACTGCCAGGCTCTGGGAGCAATACAGGGTGGGGACGGTTTGGAAGAGCCCCAAAGAAAGTAGGGCCAGGGAGTCATCTTGAGATGATAGGAAAGGTTTGGGGACCAGCACGTAGCTTCAGTTCTGTTTTTGCTGGGACAGAGGAGAAAGATCGCAAATGTAGCCAGAAGATGGAGTGATGCTCCTTGGGTTCCTGTGGGAAAAGCTTTGGAGGCTCCTTTCCTAGGAGAGCCCATGGGTAGAGGTGCTGGCTTTCTAGCAGTGGTGGGTCTGGGGAAGTGGGCAGCTCTGCAGGCAGGCCCCCTTGCCTGGGTCAGAGGGGATGCAAATAGGTGGCAGGGCTGTCCTGTGTCTGTGTGGGGATGGACCCAGAGACCTAGACTTGGAAGGTCCCCTGAGTGGGACCAGGCGACTCAGAAAGGCAGTGGCATTGTTCATGCAGGAATAGCCTGGAGGGGAGAGAGGAAACCGTCCTGTTGTCTTCCAGACTCTCAAGGACCCCCCTGGGAGGTTGCTTCCGTTTGAGGAACCTTCCTCTAAGGGGACAAAGACAAACGACAGGTCTGGTGACAAGGCCCCATGTGGATCTTCTGAGGAGTGATTGAGTGCCACAGGGTTCTTTCATGTAAGGTTCAAAGAGGTGGGGAGGGGTTATGAATATTGCCTTACATATTTGATGGGCAGGTTTTCTGGGGTCCTGTTGAGGGGAACTAGGGCTGATCAAATGGAGACAGATCCCAGGGAAAGAGGTGTCAGCTCAGTGAAGAACTTTCTGACACTCAGAGCTGCCTTGAGAGGTGGTGAGCTCCCCATCCCTGGAAGCATGCAAGCTGAGCCTGGCGGATCACTTAGGCAGGATGCTGTAAGAGACATGTAAGAGTCATTGCAAGGTGGGGAAAGGATTGTACTAGATAAACCTAAAGGCTTTCCTCTTGCCCCTTCTGCCCATTCGCCCTCCCTCACTTGTAGTATTTCACCAAAGTGAGAACGCATGGGTTCAGTTATCCCAGAGGAATGGGGGCAGCAGATAGTCTGTGAGGAGTACAAAGGAGCCCCCAGCCATGGGGGTCGAGCGGGCCATGCTGTGTTCCAGGTTCTTCGTGTGGAGGTTTGTGACCACCTTGTATATAACAGACATCCAGAATGACAGCTACTCCTGGCCTCTGTTCGTGTACATGGGCACCAGCTGCGTGTACCCCCTTGTGTCCAGCTGTGCGCACACCTTCAGCTCCATGTCCAAGAACGCCCGGCACATCTGTTACTTCCTGGACTACGGGGCCGTCAACCTCTTCAGCCTGGGTATGTGGGGCTGTGCTCTGTCGTCCTCTCCTGGCAACTGGGCTCCCTGCCCCAGCTGCTGGGAGCGGAGTCCACCAGAAGGCCTTGACGGGCTTGCAGAAGAGTGACGGGAACGCCTGTGCCTCCTCCAGGTTCCTGACGAGTGTTTCGTAGGAAACTTGTCCAGAGCTGTGCTGGCAAATGTTAACCGATTCAGTGGGGACAAAAGCCCCAATCTTGGGGTAGGCTGACTTGTGCGGTGTAAATACTCCCCCCGTGGCCAACTTCCGGCCACCAGTAGGACATCCCTGCACATCATCATGGAGTAATTCCTCTCCACAGAAAGAGGAGATGCATTAATGGAAAGTTACTACTTTTGTCACCGTGGTTCTTTAATTATAAGTTTATGTAGTTGGCGGGGTTTAACAGTCACTTCGTGGGATCTCCAAAACCTTAGCTGTTTGCCATCACACGCCAGGGGGAACAGCTCGCACGTCAGGGCGGGTCTCTCGCCTGCCTGGCAGAGAAGAGGGGGTCACAAACCCCGCTTGTCGAGGGGCTTCCATGAGTTAGCCATGTGCTCAAAGTGCCACGGCAACCGAGGGGTGAACCCAAAGGAGGCGAGGTTGGGTGTTGACCCCTGAGCCTCCTCATGTTTTTCTGCCAACTATGAGGCCCCTTCCTTCTGGCTTCACTTCTCTCCCTAGCTGGCAGGCATCCACCTGTCCCCAAGTATCCCTGCTCTGACCTCTTATCCCTCCTGCTTCTGCTCCTGTTCCAGGTATGAAAGCAAAGGCCTTGTCTTCCCTCGTCCAAGAGGGTGTCCGTGAGGATCACGTCTCCCTCCTGTTTCCTCTCCTCCCTCCCTTCACAACTCACACACACACATGCACACATAAACACTGCATACACATACACGCATGCACACACAGATATGCACACACGCGCAGGCACAGACACAAACACACACACAGGCTTACCATGTCACCTCCCATCCCTCCGTGCTCCCCGAACCACCTCCCTCTCTCTGGTTGCGGTCACATCACTCCCACTTCTCCTCCTGCCTAGTAGGCGCGTTCTCCTTCTCTTCTGCTGGCTCCCCGCTCTGCTCCCCTGGCAGCGGACAAGCACAGAATCTGGCCTCGGGCCTCTGCTCTCATTCGGGCCGGCATCAGGGTGACTACACACCATCCCCCAACACCTCTGGACTAGGCTCTCCCAAATTGTCCTAGTCTACCGCTAACCCAGAGACTGTCCACATCCCTCCCCACCACCCCTACCACGCACATCCACTCCCCCTCCCTCAGTGCCTCACCTGGCTCCTGGTTCCACCCCTACCTGGTCTCCCAAGTCAGAATCTGAAAATGGCCCTCAGGTTCCCCTCCCTCCCACTCCCCTGCCATCTTGTCCATTAGTTAGTGCACCCTGACCACGGCCTTCTCTCCATCTCCTGCTTCTCCCCCACTCCTGCCCACTCACCCCCACCAGGCTTCTCTAACACCTTCTGACTACGGCTCCCCTCCCACTCAAGACCTTTCAGGATTCCCAGTTATCCCTGATGAAGTTCAAACTCCTTAGTCCAGAGGCTTCCAGAGCCCTTGACCACCTGCCCAGACTCGTGCTAAGAGCAGGCATTTGGGAGTCCCCACTAGACCGCACCCGAGACACATCACGGGATTGGTGGGGGTGGGGGAGGGGTGGTGGGCAGCATCCTGCAATGCCTGTTTGTGCCCCAACTGCCTCCAGCCCATCAGTCTTGGGCGAGTTTCTTAGCCTCGCTAAGCCCCGGCCCTCATCCACAAACTCAGCATTGTATCCTCTTCAGGCACAAAGATGAGCTGAGTGTTGCAGGTGAGGTGCGCAGCACGGTGCCTGGCTCTTAGCCTCCAAGAGGAGCCATTACCACCACTGTGTCCTTGACCTTGACATCAGTCCCCAGGATGGCGGCTCTCATGATAGCCGCATTATAGGCGAGAATGAGGCACCATGAAGGAAAGTGACCAGGTCACGTGGCGTGTAAATGGCAGAGCCCGGGTTCGAACCAAAGCCCTGGGGGTCAGCAGCCACCCTGAACCGTTTCCCTTCCTGTCACTGGCTTTCTGGATTTGTTACTTCCTCAGGCCCTTCCATAGGCCCTCACCCGGGAACTTCCCCTTTCCGTCCTTCAAGACTGGGCCCCCACCCGTGGCTTCCTCCGAGCCCCCAGACCGGGACCTCTGGCTTCCACCTCAGACTCCTTGCCCCTTTGTCCACAGCCACCTCTCCTTCCTGTTCTTGATTCTATCCTGTGGAAACCCGCAGTTCCCTAGGGGTGGCATTTGCTCCCACTTCCCTGCTTTCCAGTTGTTTCTCCTTCTAGGCCCTCCTATGCATTTTCACTAGGTTTGGCTGTCTTAATTCCTCCCTCAGAAACTTTCCATGACTCCCTATGGCCTCAAGAGGATGTTTACTTTCCTTAGTCTGGAATCGGACTAAGGATAAGAGGTCAGAGCAGCTGCCTCTCTTCCTGCTCCCAGAATGCCCTCTAAAGGGATCTGAGCATGAGTACAGTGTGTGTTGGTGGGTGTGTGGGGCGGGTCCCCATGCCACTCCCAGTATTTCTCTGACAGCAGCTGGGTGTCCTACAATTCTGCTCATTTCTGACACCATCCTCCTGGGGACTGCATCCATTCCCACAGGTGAAGAGCTCGGTCCCCCGAGACCATCCCCCGCCTATGCCAGACACAAGCCCAGGTTGTTATAGACTGACTATACATCTGAGGCTCCATGACTCTGGCTCCCAGAGCTCAGAGAAACATTTTACTCAATTACCAGCTGATTATAAGGGATGGAAGTCAGAACAGCCAGCTAGAAGAGATGTGCAGGGCAGGGTGTGGGGAAGGGCTCAGAGCTTCCAAAGTGTCCTCTGAGCAAGCCCCCTCCCTGAATCATCACGTGGTCACCAACCCGGAAGCTCTCTGAACCTCCTGGGTTTTTATGGAGACTTCATTCTTCAGGATTGATGAAGTCATTGGCCATTGGTCTTCCCCTCCCAGAGGTCTTCCACACCCAGAGGTCGGGGTATGGGGCTGGAAGTTCCAACCCTCTGGTAACAGGGTTCGTTCTCCTGACAGCCAGGTCCCAAGCTTCGGATACTTTCCAAATCACCTCATTAACATAACTAAAGACCCCTTCCTTTCTCTCCTGGCTTAGGAAGTTCCAGGGGTTTTAGTCGCTCTTTGCCTGGAACAGTGGAAAAGACCAAATGTCTGTTTCTTACTAGTAGTCATTTGGCTTCCCACTGCCATTTGGGGCAGGGTCTGAGGCTTCCCTGCTCCTATGGAGCTCCCTGTGGAGCTTGGCGTGCCCCTCAGCCCCCATCAGCATACCCAGAGCGAATGTATCCTGGGCCTGAGGAGATCCTCCTGCTGCAGATCAGTCTGGGGAAGAGTCTGTCCCCCAAGAGGCACTTCCCAGTGGAAATCCCACAGGCAGCCTGCTGATTCCACGCTCTTTCTGCCTGTGTCACCTGGGGAGCACCACTTGGCCAGCACCCGACTCCATCTATCAAATGGGGTCAGAGGGAGAGCTTGAACTTGGTGCAGCCGAGGCCTGGGTCAGCCCTGAGCTAGGATTCCAGTGTTCTCTGGGTCTTTGGAATAACAGGTGACCCTAGGGTGGACCCGCGAGGCCCTGGGTGGACAGGCCTGTGGCTGTCTCTCCCAGAGGAGACTGGATGAGGGTAGCTGGGGAGGCCTTCTGGGCCAGGTCCCTGGACACACGTGGAGCCTTTGAAAAGGACAGTGATCTCTGTTCTTTCAAGGGAAAGCAGCAGCAAATGGGTCTCCCGAGGGCCCTTCGGGAACCCTCCTGTCCCAGATTCCCAAACCTAAAGCAATGAAACACCAAGGCTAGCCTCTCACACTCACCTCTCAGCTGGCCTGTCCCCCGGACCACTGATACCATATGTCTCCTTGCCTTGGCAAGGCCCCTCTCGCCCTGCAACGTCTATCTTTCCACGAAGGGAGCCCTGTGTCATAGGCACACTCAGAAAAGCTGGGTACCCTGAGGGGTCATCATGGACCAGAGCTTGGGGATCAGAGGGGGACTGTCCCTGAACTGCCTCAGGTGGAAGCTTGGCTTTGCTGCTTTCTAGCTGTGTGCCCCCCACGTGGGTTGCTAACCCTCTCTGTGCTGTCCCGCTGTCCTCTATAAATGAGGACAAGGGCGGGGTTTATGGTAGGGGGTGTTTGTCAGGATCATGTGAGTTACACAAGTGTAAAGCTCTCGGACAATGCTGGGCTCATTCTGAGGGAGGGTTGGGGTAGGCAGAGAAGAGAAAGAAGGTATTGGGGGGTGGGGAGGGCAAGGCACAAGGTAAGTGTGGCAGCCAGGCTCATCTAGTGGCTGGGGTTGGGCTTCCCAAGGGTCCAGGCCACGCTGCGGCCTGGCTTCCGGCCCAACAGTGGTTTTTCCTCCCCAGGCTCAGCCATTGCGTACTCGGCCTATTCCCTCCCAGACGTGATGGTGTGCACCACCTTCCATGATTACTATGTGCCCTTGGCTGTGATGAACACCATCCTCAGCACCGGCCTCTCCTGCTACTCCAGGTACCCGGCTGCTGGGCCTCAGACGGGCGGTGGGGGACGCTCCAGGGAAGGGATGCTCGGAAGCCTGGGGCTCAGCTCCAGCCCCACTTCTCAGGCACCCATCGGGGGCGTCCGAGGGGACTCCACACTTGGCTTAACGTTCTGCTGTCACTGTCTTGAAATGCGTAATTACTTTTGAACAAGGGGTCCGTACTTTCCTTCTGCGCTGGGCCCTATGAATGATGTAGCTGGGACTGTTGCAGGACGAATCACTTATTTAGCCTTCTTGGACCTCAGTTTTCTCATCTGTAAAATGGGGCCCACACACCTACCTACCTTGTGAGACAGATGTAAGGGTTGCAGGGAACGTGTCCCACATGCCTGGCCCAGAGGCGGCGCCCCATCGGTGGGCAGCCTGCCAGCGGCAACTGAGCAGGCCCATGTCTAGATACACACTCTCCCGGCCAATGACATTCAGGTGTCTGCTGCGTCCCTGGGGAAGCCCTGTGGCTGTGAGGCCCACGCACATGGCTGGCTCTAATTCCCTCTGATTTCTCCCTCCCACTCAAGAAAGCTCATTGGAGTGTGAGTACCAGAGACGTTGTTTGGGGGCTAATGACTCTAGTTTATTAAGCTCTTTGTAAAAGTCAACTGCCCACATTTCCACTTCGCTGAATGATTTAGGAAACCTCTTCAAGTGGTAGTGTTGGGGGGACAGTCCTGTCTGGATGGCGCCGGGGTGCTGGGTGCTGCCTGGGCTGGGGGTTCTCGGGGGTGGCTTAGGAAAGGGCCCATGGAAGGCTGACAGGTTGCACCCAATCCCCTAACCCCAATCTCGGTTCCGGGGAGCCGGCTGGACAGTTGAACCACTGTCCCCCCACCCCAGGAGGAAAGTGGGGGGAAGGGAAGCGTCTGTACCTTGTCTGCAATCACTGTGGCTCTCCCTTTCCTCGGGTGACACTTGGGTGTCATAGGACCAAAGGCAAGCAGGTTTCACAAACTGGACAAGCTGGTTTTCTGTAAAAAAATGGAAGGATAGAGATTCTTAAAGAGCATCAAGAACACTTGCTCCAACTTGTCTCCACTTGCCTGTCTTGAGACCGGTTGGGAGCGTGGAGTTGCTTTGCGTGAGAGGGCGTCTCATTTCTAGACCTAGTGTCAACACGAGGGTTTGTTCATCCCACAAAAACAAGCCTGGGGGAGGGAGTGAGAGCTGAACTCTCTTCTCCTTCCCTGGCAATGCAGAGCCCCCCTACAGCTGTAAGGACGGGGATCTGTCCCTCAGGGTGGAAACCCAGTCAGACCTCACCGGGATATTCTTGCCTCCTCCCTACGTCCTCAAGGATGCCTATCAACTAGAAGCTCTTTCTGGAGCACAGCCTCTGTGCCAGACTGGAGCTTGGAGGGCTGCAGGGGTGATGGGGAGGAGGGAGTTGGGCCCTACCTCGGGTGAGACAAGGCGTAACACACATAGAAAAGCAACCCGGATGCCAGCAACAGCCCAGGAGAGATGAAGCGTGGCCTGGAGGCGCGGGGCCCAGATGTGTGGACACACCTAGCTCTGGTCCCTGGATGAGTCACGATCCTGTCTCGTTAGCTCCTGTTGGCTGTGTAGCTGAGCTCTTCGGAATTTAGGATTGGAGAGAGGTGAGCACTGTGGGCTGAGGGGGCTTGGAAGGCTCCATGAGTGTTGAAGGAACAGTCCCAGAGTTCATGATCCAGGACTGTTTTCCTAGGAATCCCCAGTGCGAGTTAGCTTAGCTGCCTTCCCCCCCCCCCCCCTAAAGCTTCCTGAATCATCTATAAGCCACCAGGGTGGACAGTTTTCTTCTAGCCAGAAGTCCATACTAGTTGTTAATAAAAAATGGGTCTTCTGGATGTGGCATGCCTGTTACCTTTGGACAAATTTATTTGGCAGGGCGGGCTGGCCAGGAATCTCATGATGCCTGTGTTTGGAGGGTTCTCCCTTGTCAGTGAAATGAATTATTTCTGTTAACTTTGGGACACATCTGTTGCTATTCCATGTATCCAACCATTCATTCATCCACCTTCTCGTTCACCATCCCCCTACCTAACCACCATCTATCCATCCATCTACCCAACCAGCCATAAACCTATCCATCTACCCACCTGACCCAGCCAGCCATCCATCCTTCCACTTACCTGTGCACTCATCCATCCATCTACCCAACCACCCATGCACTCATCCACCCATCCATCCATCCATCCATCCTCCCACCCACCTGCCTACCCATCCTTTCATGCAACCATCCGCCCATCCATCCATCCATCCATTCAGCCAGCCAGCCAAACAACCAGACAACCAACCAGTTGGCCAGTCGGCCAGTCAACCAAACAACTAACCAACCACTTACTCAACATTCCTTAAATGCCTACCATACTCCAGGTATCATGTTAAGATCTGGGAATAGCAGGAGGAGTGAGGCACAGCCCTTGTCCTGAGAGAGCACCCAGTGCAGTAGTCAAAGCTGATTGCAGACCCCAGAAGCCCAGATGGAGTCATCATTTCTTCTAAGGACCAGAGGAAATGACGTATAGAGTATAGTGTTACAGAATGTGATGTATGCAAACAATGGTAATACAAAATGATTCCTGCTACGATACACAAAGTTCTGCAGAGCAGTACTGGGACTGAGTATTGAGGGAGGTTGAACACCCAAGCTGGAAAGGAGGGAAGGGCCTTTGGGAAAGAGCACAGAGCCTGCACAGGGTGAGGGGGCCAGAGAAGACGGCCCTGGGCGGCGGCAGGGGGCTTCAGAGTTGCTGGAGCCGCACAGCTGGAAGGAGGAGAGTGGCTAGAGAGGGTCTCCTACAGTGGCTGGAATTTGACGTGCCTTGTGTGCCCTGCCGTGGCCTGGTCCTGTGCTGGCAAAGGCCAGTGATCTCCGCAGGAGGGCCATGCCACGAGGTGCTTCCAGGTGTGTCTGTGGCTGCGGGGGTGGGGGCCTGTGCTGGAATGGAAGCCTAGGAAGAGGTCCAGAGGCAGAGTGGGATGTCCCATCAGAGGGTCCTTTGGTGTCTCTTCTCACCTGGTCGTCTTCCCTTTCCTGTTTTCATGCCCTTTTTTGTCTTCAGTGTCTGAGGAGTGAGAAAGCTGGCTCCTTGACCAAGAGAGACTAGGCCCCCATTCACTTGAGGAGAAGGTGGAGAGAAGGGCCAGGGCTCCCTGGGGTCCCAGATTTCATGGACTTCTGGCTTCACCTTCAACAAGGACATCGAGAAGATGTCTCAGGGTGTTCTACCATGCTAGGGCTTCAGAGTCTTTTCCAAGACTTCTCTCCTCACCCTCCTCCTCCCCCAAGCCCCCCCACCTCTGCCCTGGGCTCCATCAGTCCATGGTGTGGCCAGGAGTGGGCAGAGAACGGCCATCTCCTTCCTTGAGCAAGAAGCAGACCACAGATGTCCTGGGTGGTTTTTAGTTATTCACGTGCTTACTAGAATATCACGGTCTAAGTGGCATTCATTCCATTATACTACCTGTCCTTGAGGTCAGTCTCCACATAGAGCACTGTGGACTCCTTTGAATCTAGTTCAAATGAATGTTCCAGAAACCCACCTGCTGCTTCTGTAGCATTTGAGAAGGGAGATGAGAGAACACATGACCTCTCTGTCACTTTCAGAGCAAGATGGGCTGACAGAGACCTGACCTGCTCATCCCGCTGGACACCCAGAAGCCCAGCAAGGCGTTCTCACTCCCATAAGGACATCAGTCACCTAGAGTTTGCTGTCCATCACAAGTCCCTGTAGGCTCTTTATTCACTCATCCGAGGTGTCCAGAGGTTGTTTTATTTTGACAAATAGTTGCCCAGTGAAATGCCCTGTGGTCAGTGCTGTGAGGGAGAGAGGTGACTTTTCATCCTTGGTGGAAAGTGGGCTACACCGTGAGAGCCATGCTGGGGCAGTGGGTGGAGCTGCAGCCCTCTGCAGACCAGGGAGGGGGTTCGGAGGTCAGAGTTGGAGGCAGGAGGCCCACAGGTGGTCAGGGGTTCTGAGGGCTCAGCCAGATGACAAAGTGCTACTAGACCCAGGGGCCAGCACGTGGAAGTGTCCGTGTTCTTGCGATGTCACCCACACAATAAAACCGCCATAACCACACCACACACATACCCCTCTGCAATAGAATGTTTCCAAAGGCCCACTGGTCGAGCACTGGTTCCAGAATTTGCTTGCACCTTCTGCCAGCTTTGTTGCAACAAGATTTATCAGCTTCTAGAACAGATCCTCTCCTGGTGGAGGCTTCTGCCAAAATCCAGGGCTTCCTGCCAACCTGGTTCTAGGCAGATGAGGCCTGACTTCCTGTAAACCCTGTCTCTCCACTGGGCTGTGCAGGGACTGGCTTACCAGGTGGGGCTTTGGAGACTGGAGGGGAAGGAGTCAACCGGTGCTTTCTTTGGAGGATTCTGCAGCTCCTGCCCCTCCTTCCCGGAATCTCTGGCTGGGGCGACACCCTGTGGCTAACTGTGGAATTGCACCTTGGTAGTGGGAGGCCCTTCTCTGTGGCTGCTGGCCCTTCTGCCTTTTATTCTCTGTTGCTGTCTCTCTTCTGTTCTGCTTTTTCTCCTTTTTTTCCCCTGTAGACTCGGCTTGGCAGATGGAGAGGCTGGTTCGTTTGCCCCTGGGGAAGCAGTTTATCAGGCCGGGCGAAATGTTGTCTCAAGTCACAGGAAATCCATGGTTTGGGGGATGGCCCTCACCAGCCAGAGCCAGCTTTCTTCCTGTGTAAGTGGTCACAGAAAGAGCGTGCTTTCGTAGTGAGCCTCTTAGAACCCAGAAAGGATAGATGATGACCATGCATGGGGAGGTGGGGAGCGGGCTTGTGGCTGGACTGGGTTGGCCAGGGTAGGCTGTGAAGGCTGTGAGACAGGCTCTGGCTGTGGAGGACAGCGGGAGTGTGTCCCATGTGCTCCCTGGGGCAGCACGGGTATAGGCAAGGATGAAGGCTGGGTAGTGGTCCGAGGCTGGCTCAGCCTGCCGGAGGGGTGGGGGTGTGAAACTTGGAAGCCAGACCGTGCTGGGTGTAAATCCTAGCTTCACCTCTTATGAGCTCATCTGACTTTAGGCAAGTCTCCCAGAACCCGTCTGTTCCCTCCTATTCCTGTTCCCTGGCACAGCTATAGCTCTAAGGTGGGGATGGGGAGAGAATGAATCCCACTACACACCTTTTATTAAAAGCGTTCCTCTGGGACGTGAGCAACTCCTTGCAAGTATGGATTACCAAATCCTTGCAACAAGCCCATGAGGGAGTACAGTTGTGGTCCCTGTGTTACACGTGAGGACTTTGAGGTGCACAGAGGTTACCTAACCTGCTGGGGGTCACATGATCACAGAGGGCTGAGACAGTACTTGAACCCAGGCTGTCCAGGTCAGACACTGCCTGTGAATCATGGCCTGGTGTGGCCTTACCTCTCCCAGGGCTGATGGTTTACTCCAAGGCTGGTGGGTCTCATTTGGGAGGATGATAAGTTGAGGTCCCTTATTTCTTTCCCTCCTTTTTCTTCCGCTTCTCTTCTCTACCCCATGCCTGCCGTGTGTTTTTCTGACTTCGGACAGGGTCAGGAAAGGAGAGACATGCACACATACGCTTATCCCTGGAGCTTATCCCTGGAGACTGTGGGGCTTCCCCGGGGTCCACGGCAGCAGCCTCTTACCCTGGAGAAGGGATCCTCAGGCTTGACTTCCCAGAGGACTAGATAAACATATCAGCCTGGGGGACATGAGGGTCCCCTGATGGCTCAGGGAGTGGATGTGGGAGTCTCTGCACTGTCCCAAACCAAAGGACATGGGGAGCAGAGAGCTTTGTAGTCAGGTGACTGCACCAGCTATGGGGACAGGAGTAACCTGGCCAGGGCCCAAGGGCCTGGGCTGGGTGGAGCCGTAGATTCACTTTTGGTGGGGAAAAGGGCAGGCTGTGGGCTGGTACGGGGCATCTGGGGAACAGGGGTGGGGAGCGGTGGTGGGACACGGATTCCATCCCAGCTGGAGAGCATGCTGAGGGGCAGAACTGTCAGGGAGGGCCTCCCTTGTCTGACTCACTGTCCTAGAGCAGTCATCCCACCAGCCTTGGCGCCCTGACTTTGCACACCACCTTTGTGGGGACCCCTGTGGGGACAGAGGGAGGACAATACACTGTGGTATTGAAGCAGGGACCTGCCCTGTCCTGTGGCCTGGGGCCTGAGCATGCCTTACCTGAGCCCCAGTGCAGGGTATGCTTTTGCACAGAGATCTCCCTGCTCCTCTCCTGCCCTCTTTGTATCCAGCCTGCCCATCTGCGCAGCCCCACTCCCCTCACCCTGGGCTGCCAGCCCCACCCTGGCTGCTCCGTCTGGGAGGCCCTGCCCTCTCTGCCACAGTCAGCACCACTCATTTTAAGGTTTGCTTCATCTTCGGACTTGAGGGGGGTTGATGAAATGGAGGGGGAAAGGCCACATTTACTCAGTTTCCCCAGGCTAGTGTTCCTGGGTGTGGCACTAAGGATTCCAGAACCTTCTCCCAAGTCATTAAACACTTCCCTGAACCAAGGACTTCTGCACAGCAGTCACCTGGACAGCTCTGACTAGTCAGACATTTCATCTTTCCCAGACGTGCTCGCCCCAGGGGCCTATGCCTGGGGGCCACCCACGCCCCCACAAGTCTCCCTGTCTTGTCGTTACTGGGCTTCGAAAAGACTCTGGCATTTAGATAACTTGCCTCCTGAAGCCTCTTTCCAGCCCAGTACCTCCTTCCTGGCTTCTTTGGACACCACTGCTTCTCATGATGCGGTCCCAGGAGATAGTTTCTCCTGAGGCCTTCCCACATGCAGCCATCGTGGCAGGAGAAGTAGACGAGACCAGTGGAGAAGCTGCTGGCCTCAGGAGGAAGGTTGCCCCAAATACTTGCCTTCTGTTGATGACTTGCCCTCGGTTATTCATAATGTGCGTGCGCGTGTGTCATTTAATGAAAATATTTTCATTCCCATTTCTTCCCCCTTTTCCTTTCCTGATCTAGGTTTCTTGAAATCCAGAAGCCTGGGCTCTGTAAGATGCTTCGCGTCCTTGCTTTTGCTTATCCCTACACCTGGGACTCCCTCCCCATCTTCTACAGGGTAAGGGCCAGGCTCCATCTTTTCCCTGCCTGTTGGCAACACCAGGGACCCTGCCGTTTCCTGAGCTCCCGGGGATCAGAGCACCATGCTGGTCACTGCACATGGGAGTCGAGACCTTCCTTACTAGAGGATACACAGTAGTTAAGAGATAGCAGGAACATAGACGCTATGCCAGACCACAGACGATGCATCAGTGGCCAGCACTGACTGGGGGCTCAGAAGTAATCATGGAGGGCTGCATAGGGGAGGCAACCTGGGCTTTAGTGGAGGGACCGGAAGAGCAGGCTCTGGAGGCAGATCTCTAATATGTACTCACTGTAGGACTTTGGCAAGTTATGTGCCGTCTCTGTGCCTCAGTTTCTCTCAGCTGTAAAATAGGCATGGTAGTAACACCTTAGTCCATCAGCCTGTAGGGAAGATTACATGAGAGAACATATAAAATGCTGGCCAGTGACAAGTGTCCAATAAAAGCGTTATGTATTATCATCAATTAACATACTAGTAGCAAAGGAAAAAATATGAATGGGGGTATTAAGGATAGATGGGGATTAGACAGAGAATAGGTAAGAGAACAGAAAGAGGGTGTAGGAGGGACACAAGAAAGGGGAGAGTCCAGACACTCTCAAATTAGATGGACCGGAGTTCAAATCCCAGTCCCACTCCTCACTGGATGTGTGACCTTGGGCAATGCACACAACCTCTCTGAGTCTCTGTTTCCTCATTTGTAAATGAGACTAACATCCCCTCCTGCACCGGGGAAGGGGGTGGAGAGGGTTCACTTAATCCGCAGATCTGAAAGGCTCAGCCGTGCCTGGAACATGGCCTACACCCAGTGAGTGGGTTTCCTTTCCTAGGGGCAGCCTGAGGTTTGATGCATGAAGCAGGGACAGAACAGGGAGGGTCAGAGCAGGCTCCACCTGTGTGGGCCCCAAGGGAGATTCCCCTGATCCTTCCCCAGGGACAGAGAACACGCACAGGAAACTGGAGCAGAGAACAGGCGGGTCCCGCGCACCAAAAAATCACACCACAGAGGTCCGCGTTATGGACACTGTGTGCTCCTCGTGCCTGGCTGCGGCAGACGGTGGGCAGTGGGTCAGGGAGGTCTCATTCTGAATGGTGACAATGAGGACACAGGTTCTGAAATCATCCTGCCTGGATCCGGATCCTGACGTCATTGCTCATTCCTGGTTTGCGTGTCACTCTCGGCCTGGCTTCCTCATCTGCAAAATGGGAAGCTAGAGTCTGCCTCATGGTAATTGTTGAGGCGGGACTCTGATGAAATCACGAAAGAAAGGGACTGTCCCAGTGCCCCAGGTTAGTGGTAGCAGCTGTCGGTGTTCACAAAGATAATAATACAAAAGCTATGTTTAACTCTTAAACAGCATCATGGCCGTAATTAATACATTTTGATGACTCAGAAGGCCTTTCAGGGATTTCTGGTCCTTAAAGCCTTAATTAGGAACATGAAAGCAGGCGACTTGCTGGTTAGAAGTGAGTTCAAGTGTGAATAGACCACTTTACTATATTTACATTTTACCCCCAGACAGTAGAGTAGCAATAGGTCTACTAGGTTTTTCTTTTCCTTCATTTCTTTCCTTTTCGTTTGTACCTAAATAACCCAAAAGTCTTTATGAGCATTCGGAGGATTAAAATCCAGTTGCCCCGGGTCTCGGATGATCACAGTCAGGATGGGAATTCTGCTCTCACAGTCCCTGAGAGTTCCCTTTCCAAGCCACAGACCTGAGGCATGAGGGCCTTGGCCTGTAGCGTCCACACATGTGCACAGAGATGTCTTGGGGCGATGAGAAAAGAGAGGGCCTCCACGCAAGACCTCATGTTTCCTTAACTGCCCGCAGCTGTTCCTGCTGCCTGGGGAGGGCGTGCAGAATGAAGCCATCTTGAACCACCAGAAGCACATGGCCATGACCCTCCTGGCCTCTTTCTTCTACTCCGCACACCTGCCAGAGCGCCTGGCACCCGGTCGCTTCGACTACATTGGTGAGTATGGGGGAGGGTGGGGCGAGGCCCTGTGGCCCAGGGTCCTCCAACCCAGAGACAGATGCCAGTGTGGGAGCAGAACTGGAGGCCAGGTTGTATGCAGCCAGCAGATCGCAGGGGAAGGTGGGGGAGGATGGAGAGCAGGTGGGTCTAGGATTTTGAACCATTCCTATGGGCTATGGGGCCTGGGGAGTGCCATTCTTACCCAGAACATGAAATCCCATTGTTGAACAGACACTGAGGGCAGCCCCAGAGAAGAGCAGGACAGACAGAGTGCAGTTGACTCTGAGGCACCCAGATGGTAGGAACTGTGCTAAGGAGGGGGAGAGTGTCTGTCTCATTCAGGTGGGCGCAGTGGGGCCAGGAGGCCTGGTAGAGCAGTGGTTCTCAGGTCTGGCCCCCAGACCATCATTTTCTGCATCATCTGGGAACATGCAAATTCTCAGGCTCCCTCCCAGACGTCCCACACCAGAAGCTTGGGGCAGGGGGCCCAGCACTCAGGCTATGTGACTCTCCAGGGGAACCTGAGCTCACTACAGTGAGAGAACTGATGTGAGGGAGGGGCCGTGTGAGCCACGGGACCTCCGCCTGCTGGGACAGTTCCTTCCCTCCCTGTCTAGGGAAGCCGGGTGGGCACTGGCTGGAGGAGGCACCCTTGGGTGCCACTTCTGGTGAGATTGATAAGTCCCGGGGACCAGTGTTCCTTAGATAAGCTGTCGTGGACATCCAAAGGTCAGCCCCTGTCCTTGAATGGTGGGCAGGGACCTTAGTTCTCCCCAAGCCTATTTTGCCGGGTGATTTTCCATCTCCTCCCACCTGAGACATGGCCACATTTGCTTCATTGATTCTGAGAAGACCTTCATCTCTTTGACTTACTCTCTCCTACCAGGAGGCATTGCAAAGACCAAAAGGCTGGGAGGGCATGTTCCCCCCAAAAAGGAGGGAGACAGGAGGGCCGGGGACTGGAACCTGCCAGCAGGAACCATGTCCACCTCCCCAGCCCCACCTAGATGAAGCAGAGGGGTTGTATCTGATGCCTGGGGGCTGCAGGCAAAGTCATCCGGGGCCTTCTTTTGCCATCGCCCTGGTTTCTTAATAATGTTTCATTCATTCACCTTTAGTCCTATCTTCTTGGGCCTCGGGGTGCAGAGCAGAAAGACACCCCTATGAAGGAACATTTGCCAGACAATTGTTAATGACAGGTCACCAAAAGGGATTTGAAAAGTTCTCTGTCTTGCATTCGTGGAGTCTACCAGACGTGAGCCTCCCTCTCCAGTGTGGGCCACGGTGCTGACTGGTAAGGGCCGGCTCAGAGAAAGTTCTTCCATGTTCCTGGGGGGGCCGGAGTGCTGAAATCACTTTTCCTGCCACAGTCGCATCTCAGATACATCCTGTGCCTATGGAGTTTTCTGTCTTTGGCTCTCCTGCTCTGGTGGAGACAGGTTTGTGCCTCCGGGAGCTCAGCTGGTCACTTCTCTTGCTTGGATGTGTGTCCTTGGAGAGCAGGGCTCTCTGCTGGACAAGAAGCACTTTGCTGCATCCCAAATGGATTTGGCAATCCTACCAGCCCCCAAGTATAGCCTGAGCGAGGCAGGGGCAGCTCGACTGGGCACACCTTCTTCCCCAGGGAACACAACCCGAGGGGCTGGCAGCTCCTGCCCTAAGGGGCTCTTGGGCCACCCACCCGAGAGGGCTCTCACTCCCACACTCCCATTCCTGACTGCTTCTGCTCCAGACTGCAGGTGCCCAGGCTGCTCCCTTTCCGGGACACAGTTATCAGATACTTACTCTGGGGTAAGACCTGGGTGTATGACGTCTCTCTCTCTCAATCTCTCTCTCTCTCTCTCTCTCTCTCTTTTTTTTTTTTTTTGAAGATTTTATTTAGTTATTTAACAGACAGAGATCACAAGTAGGCAGAGAGGCAGGCAGAGAGAGAGAGGAGGAAGCAGGCTCCCCACTGAGCAGAGAGCCCGATGCGGGGCTCGATCCCAGGATGCTGGGATCATGACCTGAGCCAAAAGCAGAGGCTTTAACCCACTGAGCCACCCAGGCGCCCCTCACTCTCTCTTTTTACTGAAAGAATCCTTTTTGAACTCTTGTGTTGTATCCGGGTGCTAGGATGGCCATAACAAAGAATCACAGACCTTGGGGTTCATACCACAGAAATACATTTTCTCACAATTTTGGAGGCCGGGATGCTGAGACCAAGGTCGGTGTGGGGTTGGGCTCTCCCGAGGCTTCTCTCCCTGACTTGCAGATGGCCCTCTTCTCGGTCTCGCTCACATGGTCTCTCCTCTGTGTATGTGCCTGCCCAGGCCCCCACCTCCTCTTCTTAGAAGGACACCGATCACCGTGGGTCCAATCTAGTGACCTCATTTTAATGTAATTGTCTCTTAAAAGATCCTATCTCCAAATGCAGTCACATTCTGAGATACCTGAGGTTGGGACCTCGACCTTCAGAACTGGGGAGAGGGAGACGCAAGTCAGTCCATGACACGTGCCATCTTCTCATCTTCTGGTTTCTGAGGGTTGTCCCACACACAGTCCTCGGCCCTGGGCAATGGACTCCTTTCCTCACCAGTACCAACTCAGCACGTCCCTGCCTACCCTCACCTCTGCCTCCTCTGCTGGCCAGCCGGGATCCCGCAGGTCATGGGAAGCAAGAGTCCCCTGTCATGTGTGGGATTAACTTGCAGTGGGAGGCCACCTCCTAAGTCTGGCTGGCCTCTCCTTTGGCACTGAAGTCAGAATCGGAGCTGGGAAGTGCTGGCCCTGCCGAGGTGAACTTTGCAGAACGTGAGACCAGACCTCTTCCCGTGAAACATGGGACTGGTGGATAAGGTGTTTGAAACATGGACTTGCTTTGCTCAATGGCCTTTTTTATTTTTCCTCACACTGCATTTTAAAAATAAATGTATTGAGGCGTACTTTCCATACCAAAGAATTCCCTAATTTCAAGTATACAATTCTGTGATACTTTCAGCAGACTTACCTAGTTGTACAACCATCTGCATACATGAGTTTTAGAACATGACCATTGCCCCAGTAAGATCCCTCATGCCTGTGTCCTGTTAGTCCCGATTCCTACCCCTGGTCTGAAGCAACCAGGAATCTGCCTCATGTCTGTGCATTTGCCTTTTCTGGATATTTGACATAGACGGAACCTGACAGTACATGGTCTCTTGTGTCTGGCTTCCTTCACCCAGCATAATGTGTCGAGTCTACAGGCCATAGTATAGAATCAACAGTCCATTCCTTTCTCATTGCTGATCTTGGTGGCCTTTTCTGTGTTTGCTGTAGGTCACAGTCACCAGCTGTTCCATGTGTGTGTGATCCTGGCCACTCACATGCAGATGGAAGCCATACTTCTGGACAAGACTCTGAGGAAGGAATGGCTCCTGGCACACGCCAGGCCCCTGTCTTTCCCTCAGATAGCTGGAGCCATCCTTCTGTGCCTCGTCTTCAGCCTCAGCAACATAATTTACTTCTCAGCTGCTCTGTATCGGATTCCCAAGCCAGAATTACGTAAAAAAGAAACATGATTCACACCGTAACATGTTCATGCCAGATGTCAGCCTTAAGCTATCCCATCCTAGCCACCCTAACCCAGCCAGAAGGAACCAGTTTCCAGAGGTCTGAAATAGCCACAATGGCTGATGTCTTAGCATTTTTGAGTGGGTTATTGTCAATAAGGTATTGAACTGGGGACATTTCTCCAGATGTGCACTGGTTCTATATAATTTTAAAAGGGGAAGATGGGTTCAAGTAAGTCCTTGTTTGGGCAGATTCTTAATATTTCATTAAGTTTTAAATTTATTTAAAATGGGGTTTTCAATCTTATTTAAACAGTTGGGAGAAGCATGCTGCCCTTGTAGCTTGACTATTAAACACTTGAATGAAGCTTCACGACCCTTGTAGTATTACCCTTTGGAAATGGAACTTACTTCAGTTGATGAGTTCCACATAGCATAGCCTCTCCCAAGAGCTCCAGGGCGGGAGAATGAGCTAGAAATATCAGTGTAAGGAACCTGAGTCAGAGGAAGTTAGGTCTTTGGGAGTTCTGGGGACAGGGGAAGCACTCCAGAAGGGAGAGACCTGGTTTGGGGAAGGGTCTTCTTCCTTTCCCCACCTAGTGAAGGGAATGAATAGAAAAGAGTCCTCTTTTCCACAAGGCCATTCTGTCTTATAGTGCCAAGTCCCATGTCATAAGAACACCCACACGGCTGGGTGTCCATGTTATGTTTTTAATGTTTCCATGTTGCCAGTTTGATGCTGCTCCGTATTGTGTGGTATGGGTCACATGTGTAGTGTGTGGGAGTTGGCTGACTTAAGCTCTGTTGGCTGGGTTCATCTGTCACCTTTTAAACCAATGTCGTCACGATATTTGGGGATGTTGTACATTTGATGTTACTTCAGCCTTTTAAATAGGTTGCAGATGTTAGAGTTCAAGTGCAGGAGGAGAAGCTAAGACCCTGTTAATGGGTCGGTCAACTGTAGTGATTCTCAAGCTTTACTGTGAATCAGAAACACTTGGTGGGTTTGTGACAAATGCAGATTTCCAGGCAAAGTCAGGAGATTCTGCATTTGTCATTTAAAATGTAGGTCTTTTAGAGGACTAAATCTGAGCAAGTCTCTAGGTGATTCTAATACAGAAGGACCCCAGGCCAAACTTGAAGAGATGCTTTCCTCATGAATTCCAGAAGGCATTGGGCCTATCAGCTTGCTGTGATTGACCCAATTTTCAATGACCTACCCCTAAGGATGTAGCCCCTTGCTTACTACTCTGCATGAGACTGAGCAATTTCTCATCTTTTGCATCGGGAGTTAAATTTTAGTATTTCATGGTGTTTTTGGAGAGTACAGAAAGGCTAATGCAAACCAGTTTTTAACAGAGGCCTATTAACCCCTGGTCTGCACTTGCTAATGACTTAAGGGGCTGTCCATCACAAAGCAGGATATTCTTTGCTGACTTAGGAACGCCTCCGTATCTTAGAATACTCCTCTATTGTTAATGGGCCCAGAAACTGAAACAGCCTTGTGAATAGTTCATTGTCCAATCCTCTAAGGACAAGTAAAAATTTATATTGGATGAGGGTGGTCAAGAAATATGATTTCATTAGTTTTATTATCTGTTTACTTTCTCTGGGGAAGGTAGACTGATAAAATTATATGGGCTGGTAAATTTTTGGTACATTAATTGCCAGCTGCATGACAAAATTTAGTTTTTGGCAACGATCTGACATTGTTAAGTGGAATTTTACCCCGCAGGGTCTGTGGGCTCCCATTTCATCTTGCTATGACGGCAATTTTATGCTGAGAAGTACAAAGTTTAAATACCCTATTCTAGTAATGCCAAAGACATGAAACTTTTTAATATATCTTATTTAGAGAGAGTAAAGTAATGTTTTTTGTTTAGCTCAGAAATAGTTGAAAGACAATAGGTGATTCATCTGAAGGACATTTAAATTATTTAATTTTGGGTTATGTGACTTTTCCACCATACCTCACAATGGAAAAAGAAATGTTAGATCCACAAAATAGGAGCCATGATTCATAATGTTTTTAGATGTTTGGTAAACTTAGTCCCATGGTATACTTTTGGACAGTGTTATAAGTTAAAATTTGAGAACAGTTTCCAATATACTGATTTGGAAGCTTCTAGATGTGGGAAGTGGGTTCACATATATTAATTACCCTTAGGTATTAAGAGTACTGGGGCTTGGGGCGCCTGGGTGGCTCAGTGGGTTAAAGCCTCTGCCTTCAGCTCAGGTCAGATCCCAGGGTCCTGGGATTGAGCCCTGCATCAGGCTCTCTGCTCAGCAGGGAGCCTGCTTCTCCCTCTCTCTCTGCCTGCCTCTCTGCCTACTTGTGATCTCTGTCTGTCAAATAAATAAATAAAATTAAAAAAAAAAAAAAAAGAAAGAAAAAGGAGTACTGGAGCTAGAGTTTTGCTTAAGCCATCCCAGAAAGTAAAAAATGCTGGCATTGGGTGAGCTGAAGACCTCACTGGAAGGATGTCTTTTCGTGTAGCGCCTCTTGGTGGCGCTTTTTTGAGTTTTTTGAGTGTCTCAATTCGCCCCTGAGATACACCATACTTCCATTGGTGGTGACTGCTTGCCATGGCACTGCCTCAAAAGGGGTGACAGACTCCCAATGGGATGTCCCTGTTCTTCCTCCCCCTGCTTGAGAAACACTACCCCCAAATTTCCCAGACGCCACAATTGCGATAAAACCTGAATGTGTGTGAATGAGGCCACGTAGTCAGCTTCACCTTCCTCTGCTCATTTTAAGAGTTTCACTTTCCATTGCTCACTTTTTAGGGGAGAAGCGAATTTGTCACTGTGGATTTGAATGAGAAGTGGCAGGTTTTAGAAATCATTTGAGTACAAAGTGGTCTAAATACTTGGTTTGCTGCAGTCTTTCTCAAAGTGCTTGTTGTGGAACCCAGCTCACATGAGAAGTTCTAAGAAAGGCAAGGTGGAGAACAGGGTGGTCACATGTGTTGGATAAACCCTTTGTGTGGCTCTACTGTGTCCCAAATTTGTCTTGGCCACGGCCAAACTATATGTTTTACTATATGAAACACGTATTAACACTGTATGATGACACTTTATAACTTATTAGTTGAATGCCAGCCTCTGATTTTCTAGCCAGCAATCCATCATGAACAAAAAGGCAAAGACCCATTTCTAAACTCAGATGTTCTTCCAACTTACAGCAATGTCTAGTTTTCTTAAACTGTGTGGGAGAAAGAAAATAAAATTTGTTTCAATAAAGTCCGGTTTCCCCCTTGATTTGGTTACGTTTCACCTATTACACGGCAAACGTCTTTTTCGTAAGAAAGAGATTGCTACACAACTGTGCGTTGTTACATCATTCTGTGGATATTTCTTTTGTGCCTGATACATATAGAATGAACGATGTTTTAGGGGTTGGGGATAAGAGAAGTGAGGAAAACCCACCTCACTTGTGTGGAGGAAATGTGCTGATGGTCAGTGGGAAAAGGGATGAGGTCAGATAGTGGTGAGTACGCTAAAGGAAATAAGCCTGTTGGAGAAATGGAGGTGGGAGGGACAGGGCAGAGGAGATTGGATGGCCACTCTGAAAAGCTATCTGAGGAGAGCTTTGATGGGTAAAAAGGGTCCCACTTTGCCAGCACGTTGTGGGGCCGGTGTTTTGGGTTGATGTGGCATATATACAAAGGCCCCAAGTCCAGGAGGCACTTGTCCTTTTGGAAGTATGGAAATTAAGACATTCATCCCTGAAACGTATTAACTCTAGAAAATGTGTGGGTCACTTGACTTTTGGACAATTCTGGAATTTCTCCTGGATGTTTTCCCCGGGAGATCAGGCAAGGGGTTTTCCTCTGGCCTCTTGGTATTTGTATGAATGCTTCGACTCTGTAATAGATGTATTTCAGACAAAGACAGAGTTGCCACACCCTTTCTTTTCACTCGGGGCAACAGATTTCTTTTTTTTTTAAAGATTTATTTATTTGACAGATAGAGATTACAAGTAGGCAGAGAGGCAGGCAGAGAGAGAGAGAGGAGGAAGCAGGCTCCCCGCTAAGCAGAGAGCCCGATGCGGGGCTCGATCCCAGGACCCTGGGATCATGACCTGAGCTGAAGGCAGAGGCTTTAACCCGCTGAGCCACCCAGGCGCCCCGGGGCAACAGATTTCTAAAATTGGCTTAATTCTGGCCTCCTGCAGAGCGTAGAACAAGGAACCTCAAAGATAATTTAATCCAGCCTCCCTAAAGAAAATGTGTTTGATGTTGTAAAATGCACATTGTCAGGCCCTGATGGACAGATGCAGAAAACCTTGGGAGGGAAAAGTAGTTCTTGAGTTTTAAATTTTAACCAAAAGCCCCAAGTGACTTTTAATATAAGGGAGTTTAAGAAACACTGGTTTATTCCAACCATTTTTTTTTTCACATTTGGAAAAATGATCCCAAATAATATGAAGAATTCCCAGGTATTGGGGTGTCTGGCTGGCTCAGTTGGTAGAGCACAGTTCTTGATGTCAGGGTTGTAGGTTTGAGCCCCATGTTGGGAGTAGAGATTACTTAAAAATAAAATCTTAAAGAAAAAGAGACTTGTCAAGTGTAAGGTTTTATAGGCGAGATAACAATGACACCAGGCGAAATGGGCGCAAGGCAAGATTTATTAAAGGCACTCTCTGGCGAAGTTTCAGGGCTCAGGAGAAGGGGAGCCAGGAAAGTTGTGCCAGGAGGAGGTGGGCACCCTCGGGCGAGGTTCCGCAACTCTGGAAAGCAGAGTGGGGGAAGTCGCACTGGGAGGGAGTTGGCAGGGGTCTTTTATCTGTTTCCAGCATAGGTATGGAGACGTGACCTGGGCATAGATCCTTTTGGCGGGAGAGTCAAGGGTTAAGGAAAGGGGTGGGGTGGGGAGGAGGCTGGAAGATGGCGGGACCCTGCAGTCATTTCTATTGTTCTTCCTGCACTCTTGGAGCCTGTGACCCAACATCAAGTACTTTTCATCCTTCCCCCTTTGGCAACTCTCTTCTCCAATAGTGAGAAACGTGGCTCTTATTATCTGCAATGTATTATTTCCTCAATCTTAGAATGTACAGAAAGTCATTTCAGAATTACCAACCCATGTCTGCAAAAAGGCTTACTAATTAGAATTCGATGTATGTTTCAGGTTCTTTTTATCTTGAGCCTGAGGGCATATGGTCTCAATAGTCTAAATTACTTGGGTTAGTTATGGCCCATTTATGTGTATGTTATTCATTTGAAATATGGTTTAGATCATTTGTTTCTTTTTGTAACAATTTTATAAGCCCCCCATGCCCTCCCCCCGACTAAGCTTGCTGATTTTATTGTCTTTTGAGTCTGTAAAACATTAACATCCAGTCATTCATTCAGATGGCCTGGGGAGAGTCCCAGGGCCAGCGGATGTGAGATGATGCTGCCACAGCTGATGGGAGTGAACAGCTGGGCCCCCAAGAGAGTGTCCCAGAGTTGTGTGCTGGAAGTGCCACAGGCGTCCTGTGTTCGTTGTACCACCCTCCCTCAAACACTCTAGGCTTTGGCAGTTTCTGGTCACTAGTAGTTATACGGTTCCCACAGCTGGACTCGCCTAGCTGGTATTTGAGTTAATTATGGTTCCCATCAGCTGAAGTGTCAGCCTCTCCCCTGTGTTTTGCCTAGAACCCTCTCAGTCCAGTTTGGCGGTTTCTTATAAAGTCAAACTTACACTTATGAAGAAACCAACCATCCCACCAAGAGAAATGAAAATCCCTATCTTCTTAGAGACCTTTATGCAGATAATTAGACTGTAATTGCCAAAGGGTGGGAAGAGCCTAATTGTCCATCAGCTAGTGGATGGATAAACTGTCATGCGTTCATACAAGGGATTACTACTCGGCAGTAAAAAGGGAACATGTTACCGATATGTGCAATGCATGCGTGAATCTCAAAAGCATTTTGCCCAGCTAGAGAAGCGGCCTTCTGGAAAAGAGGAAACCCTAAGGGAGGAACTCAGGAAAGTGGTTGCCGGGGGCTGGGGGTAGAGGAAGGTGATTGACCACAAAGCGGCAGCACAAAGAAGGTTTTGGAGTGTTGGGAGTATTATACATACGTATTATACATCTGACAGTGGTGATGACTACAGGGTGCTGTGTTTGTCAAATACGTAACATACACAGCCCAACCGAAAAGAGTCGATTTTACCGGACATAAATTATACTCCATAACTTGACTTTAGTAGAAGCCTCCCTGTTCTACTATACCTCCCTGTCTGCTACCGTTATCCCTGATGTGGATCTCTAATTCTAAGGGAAAGTGCAAATCTTTTACTGGCTATGGAGAACCCTTTGGGGGTAGAGATAAGAATGTGTTAGGTGTGAGATGCCTGGTTTTTTTGTTTGTATTTGTTTTTACCTTTTTTTCTTCCTAAGAAAATAAGCTTTAGTATGGATAGAGGCGAGGAAGGAGAAAGTGGCCAGAAGAAAAGCTGGAGTGGGGGACTCCACTTAAATAGTGGGCTATTTACCTGGGTCCTCAGCTGGGATGGATTTGTCCATTCCTTCCAAACATTTACAAGAGGGCCTCCATTGCTGAGCGCTGGGGTGCAACAGCGCCACCTAGCGAGGCTGTGGGGATAAGCCGGTAAAGGATGCCATAAGGAAGAGTGACCAAACTGGGATGGGAGCTCTGAAGCAAAGCAACAGGTGTTGGCAGGGTGCAGGGGACCGGGGGTGTGGAGTAGGGGTCCAGCATCCAGTGCCAGGTCATTGATGAGGATCTGCTGAGAACTGAGAGTAAGAAGGCAGTGTCGGAGGAAAGCAGAACGGCTACATGAGCCCAGGGTACTGAAGGGCCATGAGCCTGGAAGGGTGTCAGGGGCAATGATAAGTGATGAGCTTGGAGAGGAAGAGCCTCGGGGCCCCGTGGGGGTTGCCCAGCCCTGGGGAGCTACTGCAGTGTTACAGGTGAAGGGTGATGTGGCCAGATCTGTGGTTTACAAGTGGACTAGGAGGGTAGCCACAGAGAAGCCTGTTTGGTTACGGTTGCAGTCATTCAGACAAGACATGGTAAGAGCCAAGGGGATGGAGAGTTTCGAAGGCTATTTAATAGGTAGAGCTGTCAAGATGGGGTGAGTGGATGTTGGGATAGAAGGAGAGGAAAAAAGTCAAAGGTGGTACCAGGGACTCTGACTTGGGTGACTGGGTAGATGATGATACCATCCACTGAGGGGTAGCAGGTTCAGGGGAAGAGATTAGGGTGCGGTAGGTATGACACCCAAGTGGGTGCTGTGGGACACCCAAGTGGAAAAACCGGATGGCAGCTGGGTCTGTAGCTGAGAACAAATTCGAATGGTATGTGAAACCACGGGAGTGACCAGTAGCGCCCGAGGAGAAGTCTCAGCTAGCAACCAGGTCAAAACCCTAAGCTACAACATTGAAGGTGTCAGTTCCGTAATCAAAGGAATGAGACTGATACAAAGCGAAAGTCAAGCAAAGTTTTATTTCGTGCCCAGCAACGAGAAACCGACCATTCAGGGCCGCCTCTTACAGAGAGGGTGACCCCTCCCAGCCTCACAGACTAACTTTTATAGAGCAAAGGCCATGTGGTTGAGCCTGGCCACATACAGGTGGCCAATGAGATTGCAGCACACAGAGAAAGCTGCACAGTCATGCTAGGTCACACACGGGTGGCCAATTGAATTACAATTCACCCCATAGTAGCTATTTGAACTAGCCTATCACCTTGGTCAGAATTGGCGCCCAAAAGGCGGGGCCCACACTCCTTGGTAGCTATGGAGACAGTATGCACGCTGCGCTGATTGGATGTCTCCACCTGACCCGACTCACCCCTGCATTCAGGCTCTGTTATCTCCACCTGACCTGACCTGTCCTTGTATTTGGGCTCTGTTATCAGGGACTGGTAGACCATATTTTACTGGTTTCTGGGACTTGCTTTTAAGTAAGTTCCCCTGGGGGCGGGGGGCAGGGTCATTTTAAGTTTTACTGCATAAACAACAAAATGGCTGTTCAACCAAGGTTCAACCAAGAGCCACTCTGGCTAAATAGGCCCTTACAAAGGGACAAAAAACAAAACAAGAAACGCAAAAAATGAACAATACACCTCATAAATGAATTCTGAGGAAGAGGGGCTTAGAGACCTAGAAGGAAAAAAGGGGGGGCATAGGAAAAGGAAGAAGATATTTTTAGTGTTGTTGAGAGGTCTAGGAGGGTCAATTTGGTTCAGTATCAAGGAGGTGATGGTCTCAGTGAGAAGAGTTCCAGTGGAGAGACTGAGGCCAAGCCAGACTGCAGGGTAACTAAGAGGTAAGTAGCCAGCAGCCATGCCTAATTCCTAAATAATACAAATCCCAACTGTCATTTAATAACAGTTCTGATGGCTCAAAGACTCATATATTAAAAAGCAATAAGGTGATTAGGAAAAAAATCTTTATGTAGAACAACATGGGCCAAGGATGTGAAATTATGTCCATTTAACTGGTGCAGTTGAGGAGAGGGGAGCAGATCCCCCTGAGAGCACAGATTAGATGCATATTTGATAGCTGTCCCTTTAGGGGCAAACCGATGTGCCATAGAATCTGTTCAACGGGGGCGCCTGGGTGACTCAGTGGGTTAAAGCCTCTGCTTTCAGCTCAGGTCATGATCCCAGGGTTCTGGGATCGAGCCCCACATCGGGCTCTCTGCTCAGCAGGGAGCCTGCTTCCCCCTTCTCTCTCTCTGCCTGCCTGTCTACTTGTGAGCTCTGTCAAATAAATAAATAAAATCTTAAAAAAAAAAAAAAGAATCTGTTCAATGGATTAAAGAGTTGTTATGGACATTGTTCCTGAAGGGCAAGGACCAAACTTTATTCATCTCTGTATGCTGTCAAACAGAAATTCAACTGAGTAAAAGATCAACTTGGCTTTTTAAGGTGTACAGCAGCATCCTGTCTAGCAAACAGAGACGTGCTCCCCGGAGCTGTACAGAATTAAAGGTTTTTGTAGGAAGGAGGGTGGGAAAAGGAAATCATTACTGAAAGAAGAGATAGGATTGTTTCAGACCAGGTCACCTTCCCACAGGGAGAAGGGCAGGGGGTCTTCGAGGATCATCTCATCTGCTTTGTGGGGGCGGGGAGCAGGGGGGGAGAGGAGAGGTGGAGATGACGTCATCCGAGCTGAGACGGGAAAGTTCCTGACTGACCGGTTCAGGCTATGTTTTGGGGCGAGGTAGAAACTGTACCTAGGTAAGAGAGTAGGGTCCGGTTTGGTGACTCAGCCTAGCATGAGAAACTCCATTTTGGGCCTGTGGTTTTCTTTTAAACAACGCCCAGGATCAAACATTAAGAATTTCATAACACAATGTGTATGTACGAAAGAGCTGGAGGAACCTGAGAGGGAGAACCCAGGAAAGGTGGAGGAGAGAACGAAATCCAATATGATGTGGTGATGCGGAAGCCAGGGAGGGAGTGAGAGATGCAGGGCACAGGGACAAGAATAGGACACTCCCGTCCTGGAACACCTTTGACCTCTTGAGTCGACCCTGAACTTGTCCTTCCATTGGCCTTCTTGTGCTGTAGGAAAAGAAACCCTCAGTTTCCTCCTGGAAAAGTGGACGGGGTTGGATTTTATTACGTCTGAGGTCCCTGTTCCAGCCCTGCAGCCCTGCATCCTGGACACCTCGCGCTCCAGCCCGGCGGTCGCCTAGGAGACCAACACTATTTCCCGCTGAGCAGTCGCTTCCTCTGAGGCCCCGCCTTTTTTCCCGCGGGCGGGCGCTGATTGGCCCGTATAAAAATGTGCGGGGCGCGAGCTCACCTGAGCTCGCGGTGGCGTTTGCCGACTCTCCCGAGCGTAGCGCCTCCGTCGCCGAGTCCCGTTTTCCACGGCCCGTTCCTTGGCCCGCCGCCCGCCATCCTCACCAGCCCGCCGGATCAAGCCCGGCGCCCCGCGCGCGCGTCACGGCAGCACGGAGCCCGCTGCCATGAAGCCAGCGTGAGTACCGGACCGCGGGGTGGGGGCCGGCCTCTCCTCGGTCTGCACCGAGTCCTGCGCTGTCCGGACCGCGGGGTGGGGGCCGGCCTCTCCTCGGTCTGCACCGAGTCCCGCGCTGTCCGGACCGCGGCCCCCCAAGTGGAAGCTCCGCGTGTGCCAGTAAGGGGAGCCCGGCTGGCGGGGACCGGTCCGCGGCGCGCCCTCCACGTCCCCACCTCCCCTCACGGTGGAGTCCGGCGTCCCGCCCCGGGCCTCCAGAGAGCAGAAGAGGCCAGCCTCGTCGGGGGAAACGGGGAGCCCAGAGCCTGGTGGGCTGCCGTCAGTTCGAGTTCCACCCGCCTCCGGCGCGCCGCCAGCCCTTAACAAAGTGGCCCTTTCCCGCCCGGCCACCGGCGTTTCCAGGTTGCATTCTGACGCTGGTGGTGCGGGCGGGAGTCGCCCGGTAGGCTGTGCCCTGGTGTTGCTGGCGCCGGGCGGCCTCCGTCCCTGTAGGGCCCTGGCTCCCGCGAGCGTGGCGTGTTCATCCGAGCCCAGCCCCGCGGCCCGGAAGTCGAGACCAAGTACTGGGGCGGGGGTCCGAGCCAGCTGACAGCTCCGGCCCGCCCCCGAGCGCCCAAGCCCGCGGTGCACCAGGTCCAGACCGCTCCTGCGTAAAGCAATACTTTGCCAAGGCAGCTGATTTTCTGAAGGGGCCAAAGTCAAAATCTTTTATCTTAAAAAAAAAAAAAAAAATAGCTTAAGGAAACGCACCATGATATTTTGTACTGGAAACACTTAATTTGCTTGTTTTATTTCGGGCCGTGTTGCGAAAATATTTTAATAATCTAAAGTCCACGCCAATAATTACACTTAATTTTATTGTTAAATGTTTATCTGCAGTATAGATAAATGTGGGGGTTGTCTTGGAGGAAAGCCGCATGCTTTCATGAAATTGGTGAAGTCAAAATATCTTTTTCTTTTGATTCCAAGAGAGCAGGAAATTGCAGGTTGGAGACTAAATTTTGTTTGGGGACAAAGGATGATAAACTTGGAGAAAACAATTGAAAAGCGTAGACAGATCTTGATGAAAGAATCAAGTGGGATTTTCCCCACCTGCTTTTTTATCACTTGGTTAATCCTTGTCAGTTGGCCTTGGCAATGGCTGTTGGAAGAGTGTGTGTGTTTGTGCGCATATATAAATGCTTTCAAGGTAAGGGTGGTCAATTACCTGTAGATTATTCAAATTTATAGTGCTTCACTTTCTGCATAGTCCTTCCAGAAAAAACGCAAGCTATTTTAAATATAGAACGATTATCTAGTACTGAAACCATCTCCTGAAACCAGTCTTGCTTACTTTTGTGTCATGTGTTGCATATTTTCTTCTAATGCAGCTTATTCTTATGTTATTTGGGGTGTAATGTTTTGGAACTGCTAAGGGAGAACTTTATAAATCCTAGGAAGGTTGTCTCTATATGAATTATAGGTGAGGTTTTTTATGTTATTTTGAACTGAATCTTTTTTAACCTATGACCAGCAGGACTAAGACACCAGGAAACTTCAAGGAAGAAAGGATCCCAAAGATCCAGTTGGGGTAAGGTCTCCCTATAAATTTGTGTGTGTGTGTTTTCTTCAGTCTTTTTCTGTCTTCTGTGTATACTTGGAAGAGATGGAGATGTGGAGGCATAGTCAGAGAACATTTGATGAAATAGGTAAGGCTTGTTTGTTCCAGCTTTAAAATTTTGTTTCTATGTGGGATTCATTAGTCCAGTAAAATGAAGTCCTTGGTTGTCAACTGTATAACTCCTGTAACTAACTATAATCTGTAAAGTTAGATAATGAAGGCAGGGAACTTTCTGCTTGGATGACCATCCTCTCCCATCTTCAGGGATGTTAAACGGTAACCGATGACACGCTTCATAAAGACGCTGGTGTAGAACAGTTTAATTCAGTCCAGTAGCTGATCATAATTGCATGTATTTCACGAGTTTCAGACTTGGGAACTTGCTTTTAGAGGCAGATGGCAAATAAAAGAAGGTTGGTTTACTCTGGGGTAGTTTTCTCACTTTCCACTGGCACTGGAATGTGTCTCTCATTCTAAGTTGAGGGAACCAGGTACTTTGCACATACAGCTGAACAGTTTTTCCTTAACCCTATCACTGATGAAGCAGCCGTGTTTTGGATGTTGTGGTCATTTATTTATATGTTATTATGCTTATTTGTATATATGTATATGTTATATTTATTTGTATATTAAGTGTTAAGCGGCCAAATTTTATTTGACATACAGTTTCAAAGAATTCTAACAGCTTTTCAAATAACTCTCATCATATGATGCTGTTAATTTTAGAGATTTTTGTATTAGTGGTTGTATACAGCTTTATTCAATTGGTGTGAGTATAATAGTGAAGAGAAGCTGTGTGATTTGATGCTTTTATCCAAGTTTGTTTTAATTGTATGTGTATTTAAAATCCCTTGTAACTGATACATCTGACACTTTCTGGTAGCAAGTTTTGGTTTTCATAGCATTAAGTTCATATAAGTCTCTTCTGTTGAGAGACCAAGTGTCGGATGAATGAATGGGAAACTTAAATGAAAAGTAGTCAACCTTTGTTCTGGAAGCCCCTTCCTGTAATTTCACGTGTATTGTAGGGTGCACCCACTGAGCCTTCCTGATCAAGAGTGCTGCGTAGAAGTGATCAATAATACAACTGTGCAGCTTCATACTCCTGAGGGTTACAGACTCAACCATAATGGAGATTATGAGGAGGTAATTCCCATTGGAACCAAGCTGTTTTTACTTGAGATGTTCTCTCCTGAAGGGCTTTAACATTTTTTACATAAAACACAATTCAAGTTTCCACTCTTTTGAAAAACTTGTTTACTTCCCTATAACCACCAAATATAAAGTGTGGCCAGGCATACGTTTGGTATACTTGAGTTTAGAGGATTGCTTTTATGAGTTAATTTCTTATACTAGATTATTTTAGGTTATTTGTTTTAGGTTAGGGATCATTTAATGAATGATTGTGCTGGGTGGCTAGACACAGACACATACACACAGATACAATTTCATGTGCAGATTAGCAGTAGGCATTGTGTATTTGTATGAAGTGTTATTTTTAGTAAAATCTTGAGCAAAGTGAGTTCAGTTCAGTTCAACAAACATTACATGAAAGCTACAGGGCAGAAGGAGATTTTTAAAAAATGAGTAAGGCACAATCCTTGCATTTACAGCTGAGTTGGGGGCACAGAAGGAAGACAGACCGGTGTGCTGAAAGAGATGGACTGTGGGAATGCAGGAGGAAGCAGTGATTCAGGCTGTTGTCTCTACTTTCAAGCAGCCTTTCACTCTTGTGCACCCTGCTCTTGCAAGCTTGTCAGAAGCCTACCAGTGGGCTCTGGACTGCTCATATTGGATGGACATCTCTTGTCCTCATAATCTGTTTCTTAGCAGGACCATCCTTCCTGAAGCCCTCTCCTATCTCCTGTCCAAGTCTTCATGTTCTTGGCTCTCACAGGCCACTCTTTGTGGGCTCCTCTTCCTTTTCCAACCTCTCAGTACTGGGGTGGGCTATACCCAGGGCTCTCTTCTCTATACTTTCCCATGGCTTTAAATATTGGTTATACAGTAATTCTGGAGGGTTTTTTATAATCTTCTGCCTAACCCTTTACTCACCTCTAAATTTGAACATCCACTGGATGTCATATATGCATCTCAAATTCTACACGTCCAAAAGAACTCTTCTTTCCCCCTTCTAAATCATTTCCTCCCTTGTCTTCTCTCAATAAATGGTAGCACCATTGTGCTCATATGCCATTCATTCACCAGTACATTCTATCAGTTCTTCTCCAACGTGAAACTGCCCTTTTGTTTCTATCTCTACTGCCCCCTCCCATCTTAGCCTTGCTTAGCCAGGACTAGTGCTTCTCAAATGATCTGTAGTGAAGGAACAGCTTTTTAAAATTTTCAGTGCATCATGACCGATAATTTCGTGCTGCAGCTTTGCCAACTGAATTAGACCACAGAGAAGTGATTTGATAATCTGTTCAATGAGATGAGCCCAGTGATATCATACTGGGATGTGGCAGCCATGTCAAATGGCTACAGAAGTTTCTAAACTTACTTGGGATTCTCTTATTCTCTCCTCCTAGACAGGAAACAAAACAATTCTTACAGGGGTGCTGGTTTCCTGACCATACTTGAAATCTAACTGGACTGCTTGCTTCTGCTCTGAATCTTATTCTCCATTTTCCACAGAGCCACCAGAGAGATCTTTTAAAGTGTAAATCTGATCTGACCCGTTTCCTGTTTAAAATTTTTCAAGGCATAAAGTCTTTAAACGAGCAAAATCCTGCTTAATTTGTCTCCTATCTGTTTGTCCACAGTCATCTATTGCTTGCCATCCAGTCCTTTGAGTTCCTTGTATATGCTGGGATCCTGCTTCAGGGCAGTTCTCTTGGTGTGGACTTTTCTTTCTCCTGGCTCTTAGCACAGATGGCTCCTCATCTGTGGATTTCTGCTAAAACATCACCTCCTCAGAGAGAGTGTCAGAACTACCTTATCAGAAGTGGCACCCTTCCCTCCTTCTGTCCTGATCTGCCCTTTATGTGCTTCCTTGATAGCACTTAGTGCATCAAGAGATTTGTCTCTTTCCCCTGCTATAATGTAAGCTTCAGGGGGATATGCACCTTATCTGTCCTGTTCCCCTTTCAATGAATATGGATGAAGCATGAATGAATGGTCTGGGAAGGCTTCATGGAGGAGTGGGCTTCAAAGATGTCAAATAATTGAGAACTGCCTTACTGTGAAGAACTTCGTTTCTCTATTAGATTTCTCTATTAGATTAATTTCCTATGTATAAGTACATCCCCACCAGAAATCTTGTTGAGGATTAGCAGTTCTCACCGCCTTGTCACAGAAGGCAGTGCTGGCCTGGAAATGGCTGGGATACCAGTCAGCACCGGAGGACTGGGCAAGTTCTTCCTCTGGGTCTTGGTTTTCTTATTGGTAAGAAGGGGTTTGCTCACAAGAACTTGGAGGTCATCTGACTGATCTGTCAACACTATTTTTTTTTTTTAAAGATTTTATTTATTTATTTGTCAGAGAGAGAGAGGGAGAGAAGGACCACAGGCAGACAGAGTGGCAGGCAGTCAGGGAGAAGCAGGCTCCCCGCTGAGCAAGGAGCCCCATGTGGGACTCGATCCCAGGACGCTGGGATCATGACCTGAGCCGAAGGCAGCTGCTTAAGCAACTGAGCCACCCAGGCGTCCCCTTGTCAGCACTATTTTATGTGTATCCTTTCTGTTCTAAGATTCTTTATTCTTGTGAAGTCTATAGCTGTTTTACAGGATTGGAGTAAAACCTTCCACGAAGTAAGAGTTAGCCTAGCTAAAGTAGGTGTGTGATCTTTAACAAGTTATAAAATGAGCATAATTTGATAGTATGTAATCAAAGGTAAGAATGAAATGATTCACTGCCAGGCTAAGGCAGTGCTTGGCACATGTTGTGTTAGTGTATGTTTGAGTACTAATCTATACATGTCCCCTTTGGGCGGGACAAAACTGCTAATTTTAAAAACATGAGGCTCATGATAGTGATATCTGTATAGGTTGAATTTAAGGACAAGGGTATAAAACAGAAAAGAGAGTACTGCTTGACAAAGGCCATAATCCATAATAAATTCTAGTGAATGCTCATGTAACAACTTAGTACTGACATTCGTGAAATAAAAGCTACGAAATTCAGGAAGGTTACAGAAATAATTGCAATGTCTGTAATACAGAAAAACTAAAAAATAACAAAGACAGAAATAATAGAACTCCAGCCTCTGGACAAATAGGACAATTTAGTTTACATGAAAATATATTCATATATACCTCAGTCCCCAATCAAATTTTCCAAGTAGGAGTTTGGTAATATTTTTGGTAATATAGTGTTATAATAATCATATATTGATATAGGTTTGATAATTAAAGTACTGATTTTTTTAAGGTCATAATTAAAATTTATTTCATAGAAAAACTCAGATGAGATTATATTTACAGTTAATTTCTGATTTTTTTTATTTTTTTTTTAATTTCTGATTTTAAAATGGTACACCAAATCACTTGATTTTATGCTGCTATGGCATTTTAAAAGAGCAAGTGGTAAATTAGTACATGGAGTAATGCTTGATGATTTTCACAAGTCTGTGACTGAGTCATGATGATTTTGATCTTTGCTGTCCAAAATAAGCCTGGGTCTGTGAAGCATTAGTGGACTTAAAACTTCTACATTTTGTTTATAAGGGGTATAACTTGAGTTATGTCATGACTTTAAGGGTTCTAAGTTTAAAGACTTCATTTTTGGGGGATGTCTAGATCTTAAATGTTCACTAAGAAACATCTGAATACATTTAAACAGATGTATTTCTAGCTTAGAGTGAAGTTCCATTCATATGCTTTTTATTTTTTTCCTTCTTCACAGACTCAGTATTCATTTAAACAAGTAATTGGCATTCATACCACCCAGAAGGAGCTCTTTGATGTTGTGGCTAATCCCTTGGTAGAGAACCTCATTCATGGCCAAAATGATAGGATTATTGAAGCTTTTGTTACATTTTATTTTTGTCCCCCTCTGAAAAAACTTTTTTGATACTTATATATTTATGTTTGGCCTTGAATTCAGATTTGTTAGGGTGGTATAAAACCTACTTTTTAAAATATTTTATTTTTATTTCAGTAGACTCCAACCTGGGCGTGGAGGCCAACGAGGGGCTTGAACTCACCACCCTGAGATCAAGACCTGAGCTGAGATAAAAACTCAGAAGTTTTACCAACTGAGCCACCCAGGCGCCCCTACAGCCTGCTTTTTGACCTGGTTAATTTTAAGTGTTTCTTAATACAATGAAGAAATATTAAAAGTGGAGGACTTTTTTTTAAAAATTTATTTATTTGACAGACAGATCACAAGTAGTCAGAGAGGCAGGCAGAGAGAGAGAGGAGGACACAGGCTCCCCACCAAGCAGAGTCCAATGTGGGACTCGATCCCAGGACCCTGGGATCATGACCTGAGCTGAAGGCAGAGGCTTTAACCCACTGAGCCACTCAGGTGCCCCAAAAGTGGAGGACTTTTAAGATATAACCCAATGTATAAGTCCATGTGACTTGCTACATTGTAGGTCTCCTTTTCACATCTGGTGTGACAGGAAGTGGAAAAACTCACAGAATGACTGGTTCTCCAGGGGAAAGGGGTCTGCTTCCTCGTTGTTTGGACATGATCTTTAACAGTATAGGGTCATTTCAAGCTAAATGATATGTAAGTGTAATTTTTTTTTTTTTTTTTGAGTTGTGACTATATCACTTGAGGGTATAGGGACCAAGAGACCTGTGGATACAGTAGTGTTAAAGGAAAACTAATATACTGAATACATTCTGAAACCTTAAGTAGTAAATGTTTCTTATGTCTTAAATAAGTATGTCTTATGTCATAAATATTCTTGTGTCTTAACTATGTCTTAAAAATAATAAAAATGTTTCTTATGTCTTAAATATGTTTAAAAAAAAAACTAAGTTAAATTCTTAAAAAAGTCATGGTCTGATTTTTACCCCCACTTCAGGTTTTTAAATCTAATGACAGGAATAGCATGGATATACAGTGAAGTTGATGCCTTGTTAGATGGCAGAAAAGAGAAGCCATACCCAATCCAAAGACTCCCTCTAGGAAGTAATTACATTCAGTGTGACACTGGCCTAAGGGGAGCCCTGTCTGGTGGCTTTCTCAGGCATAGGGAATGACGAACATGAAGGGGAGCTGGTCTGACATTTGACTGTAGTGAGATCAAAGTTGAGGAATGTTCTCCATTAAGTTTATTTCCTCAGTTCTGTTTGGTTTTGAGCACACAGTCCTTGAAATACTATTTAGAGAAGGTGCCACTTTGGGTGGGAGAGGGTAGAAAAGCTGTGTGTCTGGGAGGACACGGCAGGTACTGTTGGCTCACCACAAGTGTGAACAGACTGCTTGCAGTAACAGGTCATTTAACTTAAATCTTTTAGTTTTCCCTTGGGATCGTTTACTTTTGATGCTGACTCTGTAAGAACAGACTTTTTGGCTTTTTTCTTTTTTCAGACGACAAGTAGACCCAAAGTTTGCAGATATGATAAATACACAAGAATCTGCAAAGCAGAAGAGGTTGATGAAGATAGTGTCTATGGTATATTTGTCTCTTACATCGAAATAGATAGTAATTGGTGCGCCTGGGTGGCTCAGTGGGTTAAAGCCTCTGCCTTCAGCTCAGGTCATGATCCCAGGGTCCTGGGATCGAGCCCCACATCGGGCTCTCTGTTCCTCGGAGCCTGCTTCCTCCTCTCTCTCTGCCTGCCTCTTTGTCTAGTTGTGATTTCTGTCAAATAAATAAAATATTAAAAAAATAGATAGTAATTACATTTATGATCTATTGGAAGAGGTGCCGTTTGACCCATAAAGCCTAAGTAAGTAGCAAAGAGAGTCCTTGTCAGCTGCTTAACCTTGAAGTCACTTTACCTCAGTGAGTCTTAGTTTTCTCAGTGATAAATGGTGATAATGCCTTTGTTTTCCCAATGAAATATGTGCATATATTTCATACACATATTAATGTGCATAATATATCATGCAGTTGGTGTTCAATGCATAGTTTTATTCTTAACCAGATATGCAGCTATATTAGGGAACCAGTGGGTTAAGGCATCTAAGGAGAAGAGAGACCTGAATCCTCATCTTAGACATTACTTTTGAGAACTCTTGGCCTTGGGACTGTATTTTGAGAAACATTGGAATTGCGTAAGGAAGTGTCCTATGCACATGGGTTCGCTGGAGTTACCTTTCAAGAACCTAACGCTTCGTGTTGGGAGTTTGTAGTCACGTTAACCATCCGCAGTTGGTGATCGCTATAGAGCGGAGTCCAGAGCTGTTGTCTGTACAACTGATACAGATCTTTCATCACTGATTAATGTGAAGTGACATCTGTAACATCATTCCACCAGAGTTAAAAAAAAAAAAAACTCCTTAGATTTCCTTGGGTCTTCCAGCTCAGACTGAAGAGGAATGAACAGCCTGGCGTCACAATCCATGTTTGTGCCAGAGCGACTCTGGAGTCTCATGTCATATTAGTGTCTTGTTCTTAAGATGATGTGTTTTGTTTTGTTTTGTTTTTGTTTTTGTTTTTTGGACAGACAGAGATCACAAGTAGGCAGAGAGATGGGGGAAGCAGGCTCCCCGCCGAGCAGAGAGCCTGATGCGGGGCTCAATCCCAGGACCCCGAGACCATGACCTGAGCCGAAGGCAGAGGCTCAACCCACTGAGCCACCCAGGCGCCCCAATGGTTTTGTTCTTAAGCTAGATGCTTATCTTCAATGCTGTCTTTGTTAGGGCCTCTCAGAACATAAATAATATGAAGACTAACTGAACATTATTGGAGAAACAGCTGGATACTTAGAAAACCATTAGACTGAGAACACGTTTAATAAATTACATTAAGCAATTTATAGATTACTTCCTTTCCCATTTGTTGTGTGTACCCATTTTCCTCAACTTTTTTTTTTTTTTAAGATTTTATTTATTTGACAGATCACAAGTAGGCAGAGAGGCAGGCAGGGGGAGGGGGGCGCGGGAAGCAGACTGCCTGCTGAGCAGAGAGCCAGATGCGGGGCCAAATCCCAGGACTCTGGGATCATGACCTGGGCTGAAGGCAGAGTCTTTAACCCACTGAGCCACCCAGGTGCCCCTTTCCTCAACTTTTGTGATGTGATTCATTGCTACCAATCCATTTCACTTTTTTACGCATGTGCCACGTTTCTTTTTGGTTTGTTCTAAAAGAGATTATTTTCAAAGAAGCCTATCTTGGTTTTAGTTTTACAAAAGGAAGACTGATAAATGTGCCTTGCATGCCTTGTAACCTTTCTGGTAACTCCTTGAATGAACTCACGGGGTGCGTATTTGGCATCGAATTCAGGTTTAATTGGTTAGGGTGGTTTTTAACCTTTTTTTTTTTTTTTTTAAGTCTTTTTAAATACGATGAAGAAATACTACAAGTAGAGGGTTTTTAAGCACGGACTCATTGTGATTGTCACTACTGTGGACTGAGCCCGGCTGCAGTAGAAATAGTAACTTCCACCTTATTCCTTTAGTAATTTGAACAGTTGCAGCACGCCCATGAGAAACACAGATTTTGTGTATGTGATGACGTTGACTCTTTTCTTAAGGAGAAAGGTTGCAGTTATACCAGTGGTTGGCATCTGTGGCATGTTTGCATGTAGGTGGTTTTTCTTTGGTGCCGTGCTGGCTGCTACCTCTGAGCCGCTCCCTGCTGCTTGGGGAATCTGCCCTGTACTGAGTGATGGTGGCTGGCACACATTTCCACCCTCACCGCTCACAAGACTAAGGCCGAACAGGCGGCGGCACCCTTTCCATCCTTATCCTACTGTGCAGATCAAAACTTGACCAGCCACTTGGAAAAGAGTGCCACTAGTGGTGTATACCAAACTCTTTCTGAATTTGTCTTTTGCTGACTCTGATGTGAGAACCAGCTCTCTGTTCAATTTTTAAAATTAGGGAAATGCTAGATTTTGTGGCTTAACCTGTGCATGTGGTTTTGCTATATGTAATACTGTTTTGTTCTCTACTTGTTGAGTGTTTCGTGTGCTTTATTAGAACACATTAGAGCAAAGCTTCTAGAACAACATAGATTCCTGTGACCCTGTTACATAACTAATCCTGATTCTGTACCCTTATACTTACCTAAGTTTCCTGTTGTTGTTTTTTTTTTTGAGCTCTTGCCTAGGCCTATTCCCATTGTAAGAATCGATGTCTTGTGGCCTGCCAGTTTAGTCGTGGTCTTAAGTTGAGATATTAGGATCTCATTATTTAGACTGATGTCTTTTTCTTTCTCACAGACCACCACAGTCTAAATTGCTTTGTGAATATAAGAACCATAACATGTATGTTGCAGGATGTACAGACGTTAGAAGTGAAATCTACTGAGGAGGCTTTCGAAGTTTTCTGGAGAAGTTAGAAACCAAGCTAAAGTTAGGAAAATCTGAAACAAATAAAATCCTGAGAGTTGCTACTATAATTTGATGGCAGTACTATTTAGTAGAAAACATGTATACATATGTAATGACTGAGTTCAGGTTTGATCAATGATGTCTCTGTCATCACAGGCCAGAAAAAGAGATGTATTGCTAACACACATTTGAATCGTGAGTCCAGCCATTCTCATAGCGTGTTCAACATTAAATTAGTTCAGGCTCCCCTGGATGCAGATGGAGACAGTGTCTTACAGGTAAACTTGTACTGTGTGGAGTTTTTCTTGTTTTAACTGAACCGTTAGTTTTTGGAACTAGAATTAAATCAGGGAAGTTTGACTGCAGTGAAGACTATTCTAGAATTATTAAATGCAGGTGATGACTTTTAAAAATTGTTCCATTAAAGAGTGTAGTTTTGGGAAGCTGGCTATTGAATCTAAGAACCTGGAATTGTGCTGTGAAAAAGGTTTACAAATCTTTATAAATCTCTTTAATAGAGGAGATAAAATGAATATGAGTCATTATTTTATCTCTGAAGACTCATTTTGTATGTGGGGATTCAGTTAATGGTTTTAAAATGTCAGCGGTTAACTTTCCAGGGTAGATACAGTTTAGGAGATGACAGTTCTAAATTGTTCTTCTCTCAGCTGATAGGCCAGTAGGCCTCCCATCTGCTGATCATCCTTTACTGCTGGGCCTGTCACACTACAAGGCTTACACCAATTAGTAAAAGCATTTGCGCCTGAATAGGAATCATTTAATAACTTTGAGCTATTAAAGTGTAATTCCATTTGAACCTCATCATGAAGGTTTCCGCATGGCCTGATGAGATGGTACCGCAGCATACTGGAGACCACCAGGATTCAAATTCTGAGTCCTATTAATTTGTTAGCTGTCTGACTGTTATAAACTCTTGATAATCCTCTGTGAGGATTAAAGCAGGCAATGCATGTAGAATTCTTCAGCCAGTGCCTGACTTACATAGAGTAGGTATTCATACTAGCTAGAAATCACTTGTAAGTAGCCTCCATATACACTTGCTGTCCTTTGAACACATCTAATATTACAAATCAGTTATGTACCTCTTTTCATTTTTTTATACAATTAGAGTATTAGGAAATTTTTCACTTATAAAATTGTTAAGTATCTGGTTATAGAAAAATTTAGGATAGGCCTGTTTCAGAGTCACTACTTAGCAGACACAGATTGAGATCCTGTAGTGAGGTGCTGTGCAGGATGCTAGAGATGAGAACATTGGTTGAGAGGCAGTCCTTGCTTTCACGGGGCTTAGAGTATAATGTGGAAGACCAGACAACAGGCAAATCATTGAGACTACTGTGAGTATACTGAGCTTAAGCTCTTAGCAGACTCTTCCACCAAAACCTGTATCCTTTGGCCCTACTGTTTTGTACTGTGCAAATGTGATATTTATAAGACTTAATTTGTTGATTGGAATATATTTGAAGAACACTGTAAACCAGTTATACCTCATGTTGTTGTAACTATGATCGTCTCTTCAGGAAAAGGAACAAATCACTGTCAGTTGTCCCTGGTAGATCTTGCTGGAAGTGAAAGAACAAACTAGAGAAAAGCAGAAGGGAACAGATTACGTGAAGCTGATGAGCACAGCATAGTACTGGTTTACTGCTACAACTTCCAAAAACTTGCAACGCCAGTCTGTCACCTGCTTATTGATAGGTGGTTTAAGCATAATTGTCTTCAATTTTGATAATCTGGAGGCTAAGTTTAATGGTCATTGCTGTTTCTTTAGTAATGTTGGTTTGGTATCAGTATGTTATATATCTTATATATAATATGTATATATTATGTATAATATATATGTAACATATATATGTATATTCTATATGTTATAGTTCACTGACTTTTTGAAGAATGAGGGTAAGTGATTAAAATAAAGCAAGTTATATTCATATTGTATCTATTGCCAGTAAAGCACTAGATCCTTAAAATTAAGTGATTTAACAGGTATTCCAACATTCATACTGGTGAAAACTGGCGTCTGGAAGTGGGAAAACTTTGAACACAAAAGCAAATTGGAAGGAAATCTATGTTTTGTTTTGTTTTGTTTAATCTTTCATTTGTGTAGCCGTTTATGTTATGGTTTACCTAATAGCATGTATGGAATACGTACTGCGTGCCAGTATTTGAACATTCATTTAGTCTGGGGGTGCACGTGAGGGAAAGTTTAGGGGTGAAGTTCATGTAGTTGACACTTAAATTGAGTGAGCTGTATGCAAGACAGAGTTAGAGTCATACCTGACAGAGGAGGCAGCCACTTGTAAACTGAGAGAATATGGCAGAGTCAAGGTCACTGAAGTGGGAGAGTATGGATTAGTGACCCATGACAACTGAGGTGGCAAGGCCGTGAGGACTTGTCTATCATGTTAAAAAGTCTGAATTTTGGGGGGCGCCTGGGTGGCTCAGTGGGTTAAGCCGCTGCCTTCGGCTCAGGTCATGATCTCAGGGTCCTGGGATCGAGTCCCGCATCAGGCTCTCTGCTCAGCAGCGAGCCTGCTTCCCTCTCTCTCTCTCTGCCTGCCTCTCTGTCTACTTGTGATCTCTCTCTGTCAAATAAATAAATAAAATCTTAAAAAAAAAAAATCTTCCTTTAAAAAAAAAAAAAAGTCTGAATTTTGTCCTAAAGGAATAATGGTGATTGCCAATTATTAAAGGACTGGTGTGTATCACAGTATTTACTATGCATGGGCTCGATTTCTTGATTCTGACCTTTCAGGATTATGTGATACCCATTTTCAGATGAGGAAATGGGTTGGGAGAGTTTACATCAACTTCCCAAGACCCGAGCCTGATTTTAAACCCAGATTGGCTGGATTTTCAACGCTTGTGTCTTTCTGCTGTTATGCAGCCTCCCCTGAAAGGAAATGAAGAATTAGTCTTTCAGAAAGATTGTTTTCCCATATAGAGAATTAATGTACTGAGTCAGGTCTAGTGATAGGAAAAGCAGCTGGGAGACTTTTGCAGTAATTCAGAGGAGCAATCATGTGCCCTGGAGGCAAGGGTGGGAGAAAAGGGAGAGCTGGTTAGGAAGTCGACCTGCCTGTGGAGAGGAGACAAGAGAGGAGGGCAGGTCCAAGATTGTGGCTGAGGAGAAAGCAGTCTGAGGTGCAGATGTGGACCGTTGAAGAGTCTGTTGGATGTGTTCAGCTTAGGCCAGGGGAACTGCCTAGTTACTGGATGTACACACATTTGGAAGGAGAGAGATTTGACTGGAGGCATATAAGTTTAGGTTTTGCCAATATTATAGAAGCAACAGGGGAGATGAGATTATTCATGGAGGACACATGGGAACAGGCTGAGGGCAGAGCCTTGAGGAACAGATGCTTGAGGTGATTGATTGAAAGAGCCTGGGAAGGAGAAAGGTGGTAGCCACGTAAGAGGACAAAAACCCTCCACATTGTATATGTATATTTAAGATAGAGAATCTGGGATCCAGATCCTAAGAGGAAGGATTCACCTTGATGGGAAGAGGGTTTATCTCAGTGGGAGAAAGTAGAAACTTGAGGGTTCTGATGCTTTGGGAGAAAACCAGAAAGGACTAGCAGTGTTGATATGGATGGGCAACAGCTGAGATAAAAACAAGGGCATGAGCACGGGAAGAGGAGGAGACTATGGCTGCACAGGATTCTAGAGGAGGTGCAGTTCTGAGTGATAAAGGTTCGGGGTGTGGGCATAGCTATGCAGCTCGCATGGTGAAGACAGACTGACTGGAGTTGAGGGAGCGGGAGTTCTCTGGCAGCATGTTAGAGCAGTCCTCACAGACACCAGAATGACCCAGGAGCAGGCATGCTGGGGAACATGGAAGGGCAGCAGCTAGGGACTAAGAATGTTGCTGGCCTCCTCTGCTCACCGTCCTTATCTCAGGCTTCAGAAAACAAGCGACTTTTGCTTGTGCTGCAGGGGGAAGCACTATTCCTTCTGACAGAGGATAATCCTGTGGGGCTTTGCACCTCGGCTGCAGGGTAAAACCCATGGACACTTCACAGAATATCCCTGAGTGAATGACATAAAATATGTAGGATTACAAAGGAAAGTGATTAGATGGAAATGTGTTTTTAGTTTATTTATTTGTTTGAGGGAGAAAGACAGCACAAGCAGAGGGAGGGGCAGAGGGAGAGGTGGAAGCAGACTTCCACTGAGCAGGGAGCCTGATGCAAGGCTGGATCGCAGGACCCAGAGATCATGACCTGAGCTGAAAGCAGATGCTTAACTGATTGAGCCACCCAGGTGCAACCCACCCCTTCCCTTTTTAAAGTAAGCTTCACGCCCAGCGTGGAGCCCAAGGCAGGGCTTGAACTCACAACCCTGAAATCAAGACGTGAGCTGCTATCAAGAGGTGGATGCCTGGGGCACCTTGGTGCTCAGTTGGTTGAGTGTCTGACTCTTGGTTTCAGCTCAGGTCATGATCTCCTGGTCCTGAGATCGAGCCTCATGTCAGTTTCCACACTCATCAGGGAGTCTGCTTGAGATTCACTCCCTCTCCCTTTGCCCCACACCCCACCTGGGCTCTAAGATAACTAAATCAATCTTTAAAAAAAAAAAAAAAGTCTGATGACTGACTGACTGAACCACCTGGGTGCCACCCACTAAAAGTATTCTTAAGGCACTTGTCATTGTAATAATTTACATACTTCTTTATTAATGCCTTAATTAAAGATGTATCAGTAGGTCTTATAACTATGTAATTTCAAAGTAGTGAATATAAATATCTGTAGCACTGTAAGGTGCTGTAAAATTAGCTATGATTTGTACTGACAAAAATTACTGATACCACTAATATTATGTTTTGGCCTACATTCATAATTGAAAGGAAATGCTATTTCAGAAGTCTGGAAAAAATATGTATATAATTTATTTCCCATCCAAGCATACAGACTTCCTGAAATGTACCCATGGACAATATGGACCCCAGGTTAAGAAATGGTAATTGAGAGAGAGATGGGTAGAGTTCTCTGTGAGAGGTGTGAAGATGTAGGGAAGTCTGATAACAGGAATTTGGGCTCCATAGAGCACAGTGGAAGCAGGAAGGACACTGGGAGTTGGGGTCAAGGAAGAAGAATCATGAATCACAGGACATTATGGAGCCACAGATGAGCTCTGTGTTTTGAGAGGTGACCAAGGATGAGAGCACAGTGGGAGTTACCTGACGTTTTTGGGGGTTTCTGCAAGTGAGCTCTTCTGCATCACTGGAGGCTTGATGAATCCATCAGACTTGCCTTGGCTCATAAATCCAAACAGGAGTGGTCAGAAGTAACAGCTGCATTGCCTTAGTAATCCTTGTTTGGGGGCACCTGGCTGGCTCAGTAGAGCATTTGACTCTTGACTTCAGGGTTGTGAGTTCAAGCCCCACATTGGGTGTAGAGATTAAAACCCAAAAACAAAAACTGAATTCCTTGTTTGGATGTGGAGGGCACAGAGTTAGTTGGGAGAAAGGAGCCCCTCTGGGTGGCAGGGGTAGGGTGGGACTTCAGTGTTGATGAAGCCTGACTCTTTTGAAATATTTTAATATGAGGATATTAAACATCTGCACTTAATATACTGTTTCACAGAATTTAAGATTTGGAAGAAACTTTATGGGCCATGAAATATGTAATGGTGCATTCCACAGACAGTCCTTTTGATAGAATCCTTGAAGGATGGTGTTAACCCCCTCCTGAAACACTGCTATTAAAATACTCCTGAAGTACAGCCAGGCCATGTGGGGACAGCTCCTTAGACTGGGCCACCAAAACCCATTAGTTGTAATTTCCATACAGTATTTCTATGAAGTGGGGATTTTATAGGCAGACTGACCACATTGTAGCTACTGTATCATTTTCACATGTCTTCTGTCTATATTTTCCTGTCAGGTGACATTAATCAGTCATTAATGATGCTAAGAACATGTATGGAAGTCCTGAGAGAGACCGAATGTATGGAACTAACAAAGTAAGCAACAGCTGGTCATCATTTGCAGAGCTTTGTTTTTGTGCATTCTTGTGCATTATATATTTGGGTTTGAATGTATTTAAAGATGGTTCCACACCAAGATTCAAAGTTAACCCATCTGTTCAAGAACTACTTTGATGGGGAAGGTAAAGTACGCATGATCGTGTGTGTGAATTCAAAGGCTGAAGATTATGAAGAGAGTTTGGTAATTTTGATGTACTTATCTTATAAAGTCTCAGCGTTTCTATGGTGAAAACAACTATTTGGATGTGAAGAATGACATTTTAAATATTTTTAAAACTGATACAGAACCATTAGTTACAGAAATGAACCAATGACCAATTTATTATTGTTTCATTGAGTAATTTCTGAAGGACTTGAATGTGCTGATTTATAAAACCCAAAACCCCCTCCGATGTGTTTTGTATCTAGCGAGGCATGAGATTTGCAGAAGTGACCGAAGAAGTTGAAGTGGCAAGACCAGCGGACAAGGCAATATGTGGTTTGACGCCTGGAAGGAGATACCGAAACCAGGCTCGGGGAGGTCCCGTTGGAGATGGTCAGATTTGTGTCACACCATGTGCATGCTGATGTCTGTTAGTCTCTCTCCTTAAGATTGATTTCACAGTAGAGAACTACTGACTTCCCTTCCTCTCAAGAACCAAGTGCAAAGAAAAGGAAAAAAAAAAAAAAGAACCAAAGTATAAATGAGTCTTCGTTACATAACTTATTTTCCCCACATTTTTTTAACTCATTTTTAAGGAGGCATGATTGTGACAACTCAAGAAAGCACATGCCTCACTGAACTGGGGGTTCTAATCACAAGGGTATCAACTTGTTTAAATAAGCTTTCTCTCCTGTGTAACTTCTTATAATTTTTTATAATTCAATGCAGAACCACTGGTTACAGAAGTGGTTTTACAGAGTTTTCCACTTCTGCCGTCCTGTGAACTTTTAGATATCAATGATCAGCAGACTCTTCCCAGGCTGATCGAGGCATTAGAGAAACGACATCACCTATGGCAGATGATGAGCGATGATTTTTTTCACAATATAAGGGCCAAAAGCTGTGATCATTTCAACTCCAGAAATTTTAACAAATTTGAGTTCTTTGGTGGGGCAGATCTTTTTTTAATTATTATTTATTTATTTATTTGACAGAGAGAGATCAGAAGTAGGCAGAGAGGCAGTCAGAGAGAGGGTGGAAGCAGGCTCCCCGCCGAGGGGAGAGCCAGATGCGGGGATCCATCCCGAGCTGAAGGCAGAGGCCCAACCCACTGAGACACCCAGGTGCCCCCTGGGGCAGATCTTAAGGAAGGGTTATCTTGTTTCTGCACTTTGTAGTCCTGAAAGGACTGTTATATTAGACTGACAAGGAACTTTCCCACAGCTCCTAAAACAGAAGAAACAGGTAGGTGTGTATTCTCTCCCTTTTTAAAATCTACAGAAATAGACACAAAGGAGTAATAGCTACTTTGTTTTTAGTTCCTACTAGTTACTTGGAAGGCACTTCATAAATATTATATCTTTTTTTTAATATTTATTTATGTGACAGACAGAGATCACAAGTAGGCAGAGAAGCAGGCAGAGAGAGAGAGGAGGAAGCAGGCTCCGTGCGGAGCAGAGAGCCCGATGCAGGGCTCGATCCCAGGACCCTGGGATCATGACCTGAGCCGAAGGCAGAGGCTTTAACCCACTGAGCCACCCAGGCGCCCCATAAATATTATATCTTAATAATGTCTTTGGGCAAATGATTTCATCTTCTATTTCTTGGTCTCCCTATCTGCAAAATGAGGATTTTAACTGTTCTTACCTCAGAGGGTGTTGTGGCAATGAGAGAATATGTGAGAATCATATAGAACAGTGAATAGCCTGGTACTTACAAATGCTCAGTAGGTCTATGGTTTTTGTCATCATCAATTCATTTGAACCTTTAGAGGAAAGGTGTGAGAGAAGTTGAATCTATATCCTCGTTTTGAAAGGAAGAAGTGTACTCGGAAAAATTACGTCATATAACTAGTAATTGGTGTTCCAGGGATTTCAAGTTGCATCCAGCTGATCTTAAATCTGTTATTTCTGTTTTTGCAGAAATAACAGATTTGGTTTTGAACCAAATTACTTACCTGTAAGGGCTGACAAGGGAATGCCATAGTGCTCAATGAAAGACCCCTTTTCAGTAAAAACCAGCTTTTCTAGGAATCTCTCTCATATAGATTTAGAAACCAAACTCTTGATTTCTTTCTTGATTTGTTCTCTGCTCCAGGCTGTCATGATTTGCTGAATAGCTACATACTGGTTAATAAAAGTTGATTTCACTGGTTATTTTGGAATTGGAGTACACTTGGCCTACATGCTTTGTTTCCGCTATTACGCTTAAAGCCTTATTGTAAGAGTTTGACAGTGCTGTTTTAAATAAAGAAAACTACATTCAAGGAAAACTACATGAAAAAGAAAAGGTGATCTCAGGACAGAAGTTGGAAATAGAATGACTGGAGAAGAAAAACAAAACTTTAGAGTATAAGGTTTGCTTTGGCATGATTTAGTGGATATGCGTGCTGACTGGTTAGCATTGCTCTCTGACCTAGCTGTTTGCCCTCCCAGCCTTTCACCACTGCTTACTGGGGGAGGGGCAGCCCTGGCTCACTACAAATCTGCACCTCACCCCAGAAGAGAAGGGATGTGAGTGAAGAGCTTCAGAGCAGTAACGTACTCTTTAATTTTCTGAGTTAGGCTTTAGCAGTTGGAGAGAATGTTCTTGGACCAAACAAGTGAGTTTCTAGAGGGCTTTCATGAGTTTAGCTCTGGTTTTAGCTTGCTTTTTGACTTAGGAGGATAGGTTTGTTTTCTCTATATCCTTTAAAGGGTACCCATTCCTTCTAGACAGAAGCTCACTGCAACCAGTACAGTGTTCTCTCTTCTGAACACAGCCTAAAAAACAAAATTCATGGCAAATTTTAGGGGAAAATCATTTTCACATGAAGTCAATTAAAGTTTTGTCTTTCTCCGTGAGGCCCTTTTTTAGAAGTTCTTACTTCTAGGCATGGAGGTAGGAATTCAGATAACATTGTAGAGGCAACTGCTTTCTCCATGATTTTTCTTTCCACAGTTATGCCTGCGTGAGCAAACCACCAAAGCAGTTCACAGCTACGTGCAGTGTTTACAAGCCAGATCCTGAACAGAGTGGTCTGCCTTCCCAGAATGAGATTTTAGAGAAGGACACTATGATCTATGAAGACAACAAGCGTACTTTGCAACAGGAACTGAAGACTCAGAACCAGAAACTTCAGCGGCAGTTCTCTGACAAGCGCAGACTAGAAGCCAGGCTACAAGGCATGGTGACAACCAACCATGAAGTGGGAGAAAGAATGCGTGAGTGTCGCTCCTGCGGTGCTTACCTCCGGGATGGTGGCCGACTTCCACCAGAGGTGTTCCAAATCCATGTTCCTAGGCTTAGGGTTTTGATGGTGGTGGCAGCAGGAGCCACCGTTCAGTCCATTCTGTTTCCTTTCTCTGCCCTTAAAACGGCTGACCAGAGAGCCGGCACGACAAGGTGTGCTTGACTCTGGGAAGACGGTCGTTCTTAGGAAACGAGGCGGCTGGGTGGTCTGGGATGCTCATGTGCTGTGACTGAATTAGACGTGTGTCCCTCTTGCTAACCTAGGAGCGCTAGGTGGCAGCCAAGCAGCTAGAGATGCAAAATAAACTCTTCAGTCAAAGATGAGAAACTGAAACTACTGAAGGCTATTGTTACTGAACCCAAAGCCAAAAAGCCAGAGAGACCCTCCCAGGAGCGGGACAGGGGAAAAAGTCACTCAAAGAGCCATATCTCTGTCACCGGTACCTGTAAGTTTCTTGTAGTAGGGTAGTCACTCACTAGAGGAAATGTGTTCAGATTAGGTAACTTTCTAGGATGCTCCATTTGTTTTATATTATTGTATTTCTCTAACTTCTATATGTAAATATTTCTGAATTTAGCATAAACACAAATTTATTGCAAATTCAGAATAAAACATGGGGCGACTCAGTAAAAATGATTCTAACATGGGCTAAAATGATAGAAAAGCAGTGAATTGTTCCTTTCTGTGTTTCAGTCTTGCTTATTGATTTCTCTTCCACTTTTTTAGCTTTCTAGTAATTATATTGCTCAGCTTCCCACCGGCCAGCAGCTGCTGAGCCAGCCACAGCTACATAGGCGCTCTAATTCTTGCAGCAGTATTTCTGTAGCCTCCTGTATTTCGGAATGGGAACAGAAAATTCCTCTGTATAACACACCTGTCCATGTCACCGCTATTGCAAGGCATAGGCAGCAGGAGCCAGGACAAGGTAAAACTTGTGTCAGAAGGCAAGGGATGTACTGGACGGAAGGCAGGGAGGTGGTTCCCACATTCAGAAATGAGATAGAGCTAGAAGAGGACCACTGCTGCAGGGTCAGTGCTGGCATTCTCCTAAAGCCTGGTGGCCATAGCAAATTGCGGGTTTGCCGTGGAGCGGGGGGGGGTGGGGAAGGACACGTTGTGACTTGATTCATTCAGAAAGTTCAATGGAAAGATGGGCGAGCTCCAAATATAAACAAGGGCTAATTTTTCTGTTATTTACTTTGACAAATCACCCTAAGATTGAGGCCTAGCTCTTCCTCTAAAAAAGCCGGAACAGCCAGCACAGGTCAATGTGGCGTGCCCCAGAGTAATCTGGGCTTTTCATTTGCATAAGCTAATGAGCAGCCACAAAATCAGAACGGTGTCTCAGAGCACATTTTCCATTTTTTTGTTTTCCTTCCTCCGTTTTTTTTTGCTGCTTCTGAACTTTTATTTTTAGAATTGTTTTCTCAAACTTATTTTGAATAGTTTGAAATTCAAAAGTTGAAAGAATGTACAATATCCTTTTTTCCCCTTACCTGGATTTACCCATTGTCATATAGTCATTTTTTCCTTGAACTTCTGAAAGGAAGTCCCTACACTTTGTGACTTTTAGTCCTACTAAGGACACTGTCCTGTATAAAGTCTTTATCAAATCTAAGAAAGTTAACATTAATTGAAAATAGCCTCTATTTTTAATCTATGATCCTAACAAAGTCAATGCCCTGCATGTGGTTATTATGTGTCTTCAATCTCTTTTAATATAAAATAGTCCCCCTGCCACACCCTTTTTTTTATTTTCATGACATTGACTGTTTTGCAATCATCCAGGCCTATTTTTTTTTAAACTACTGAAGGTTTGCATGTCTAGTAAATTGCTTTTAATCTCAAGACCTTTATCTCAATTTATAAGGGCTTGGCCTCAGTCAACGGTATTTAAAGAAATTCGTTTAAATTTTCTTAAGGATTAAGGTAAAGTTTTTCCTTTGACTCTGAATAAATGGACCAAGTTAATGTGGATTTATATTTAGTAAAATCTTACTATAGCTCTTTTAGAATTTGTCTTTTAACAAGTTAATCTAATGGTATTTTGCTTTAAATTTTCTTGTATAATTTAGGGTACAGATAAGTTTCATTTAGATGGCCTGTACTTCTGCTTATTAAGGGATAGTGATGAATTGCAAGGTATTTACCAAGACAACAGATGACTCTAAAGACTAAGTTCTTTACAAATTTTGCTTGAAATCTTTTTAGGGAGCAAATTATGGTGACTGATCTTTCTGATCAACTCTAATAAATTCCCTTTATTTTTCATGAAACTTTAGAGAGTGAACACTATTCAAGTCTTGCTTATGCTTGGTTAACTAATTCCACTCTCAGATATTTAAGAGGATTTACTAGAGATCCTTTAACGTCTCACTTGAAATAAAATCTCTTCAGAAGTGCAGCAAAGTTTAGGCTAGCATCTATCCATCCAGGTTTGTTGGCCAAAAATTATGTCAGGTGGGCTGAATTTATACTTCAGTGAAGAAGATGAAAATATCTTTGATTCGGTAAATAGCAGATTATAACAATTATCTTTCTGAGGCCAGTTTCATAGTGTTCTTATTGCTAGATGTGTTCAAAAAATATCACCTTTGCTAAATGGTAGGTCACGAGAGCCTGACTTTGTTCAACATCAAGTCACTTTTTAAGAAGGGAAAATTTCCTGTGTTGCTGGCAGCGTGGGCATCTTTCATGGCCAACTCTATCGCCCACGTTCTATAGTAGCAATGACTTAGCACCAGCAGCTGTTGCTTGTGATTACATAGGGGAGGCGCTTCAGTTCTCCAGACAGGCATCTTAAAGTTAGGATCTTTGTCCGTGACCAGGCTGGAGGGATTTGGCATATGACAGACTGTTTAATTTGCTTTCAGTTATACAAACAGGAGACATCGGAACAAGTGAGTTGTCTTTGGAACTATGTCCTGTATGTGAAATGCATTTCCTTAGACTGAAAGTGCTAAATTTAACTTTCCCGATTTACATGATAGTTGACTGGAAGCAACTAGTTTTTAACTGTATGATTGATACAGACTGATTTGATACTACATTTTTAGTTTGGTTCTTGGAATCTTTATGAAATATTTGAGAAAAAAATAGTTGGTATGTTTTAGCCATTATTGTTTGATCTTGTCAAGAAGTTCTACTTGAGATTTTAAGATCTCAAAATAGAAGTACTTTATAGTCTCTTAATCATTTTATACATAGGGTTCTTATTATATCTTACGTTCTTTAGCATTATGTACCATAAAGTCCATTAGTTTTTACTTATTTATTGTCTTTGTATACAGAGTGTTCTGTGGAAGTTTAGAGCTTTTACTGACCTTATTTGAAGTTTTTAACATAGTTGTGGACCTAACAGATTACAATAGGAAGCACAAATAATGGTTTTGATAAATATAAAATGAATGGTCTTGAATACCACCTACACAGGATAGCCTAGCAGCATAGCCAGAATTTTTTCTAACATTGTTTTGTTGAAAGGGGAGCTCCTTGGTAGAATGTATACTAAACAAGTGGTATTAAAAGATGTTTGTTGGTTGTGTGGTTAAATACAAAGAGAACATTTAAATTATCTGAATAACATATTTAGCTTTTGAAAAGGTTTATGCATTTGTTTTGATACTGTCATCAACTAATGTAGCCAAACCTGCTGCACTTCTAATAATACCCTTAAATTAATTCTGGGTTATGCTTGTTTCTTGATTCCTCTTTCAACCTGATCAGAACGCACCACCAGTTCATCTCCGCCACAGATGATCTTGCTCTGCAGGAGACAGATGGGTAGATCACAAGCCTGCCTCTAACGTGCAAACTGAGAGAGTCATGCAGCCGCATGTCCCTCCTGCCACCACAGTATCTGCTGCAAATGAAAAGGCACTAGCTACGTGTGAGAAGTACATGCTGACCCGCCAGGAACTAGTCTCCGATGGTGAGATTGAAACTAAACTAATCAAGGTAAAAACAAATTGACAGAGGATGAAAAACATACAGAAAGTCAACTTTGCAAAAAAAAAACCACTTACTCTTCTCTTCCTTTGATGACTCACAGGCAGTGTCAACAAAGATAAATGGGTATTGATACAACCTTTTTGTTCGTTAGAAAACTAAAGGAACTGCTCAGGCTGTAAATCTGCTAAACTCGGACTAAGTCAGCTGCTGTCTAGTGAGTGAGGCTCAGGTCCTCAAGATTCTGTTCGAGGAACTCCAGATCTATAACATACTTGTAGAGTTAGCTTCAGCCACTACTTTAGAAGCAAATCCAAAGAACTACCATTTGTCAGTTCCAGATAAAAAGCCCACGTTAAAATGTGATCTATCAACATTTCTTATCACTGAGCTACCCAGATCCCTTTCCCTTCCCTAGCCTATAGAGAAATTATCCTTTGATCAGAGTCTGTGAATAACGAGAGAAAAACCAATTAGAAAAAATTTAGAGGATGGTTCTTAATTATAACCAGAGTTACAAATAAGACTGTAAAATGAGTGGGGTGGTATATCCAGAGGAAAGTATAATGCCCTAGAACATTTAGAAATTTCTGGTAGATTTCTTGATCCTTGGTGTAGTTTTTAAATTATAGACTGAACAAAAAGGAATATATATTTTTTGCAATTTAAGAATGTTACTGATTATATTACACTGGACTTCTTTTGTTTACTGAGAGAATTTCTGAAGTACTTTAATAGCACAGTCTGAAGCACCTGTGAATAGAACTTTCTTTACTGTTTCATGGAGAATCTTAAGTTCAGTTTGAAATACATGTTTATCATTCAGTTATATCAAAGTATAATGCTGACCTTTCCTGTCTGCTTCAGGGTGATGTTTATAAAACAAGAAGTGGTGGATAATCTGTTCAGGTTACGGATAGTGAGACTTTAAAACAAGAATCGCCAGCTGGGTGAGTGATCATCAGATGTATCTCTTCAGAGGGCTACAGATTTCTTAGCTGCTGCTTCTTGCAGAACACAATATCCTATAAGATGTAGCATTAATTAACTGAAGGAACGTAGTGATGTCCTAGTTCTAGTATTTTTCCTATTCTTAGATGCAAAAATAATTGTTGCATCATGTTTCCCCTTTTGCCACAGTCGAAAACGAAGATCTTCCACAGCAGCACATGCCCCCAGCAGATGGTAGAGTCCGAAGGGACTGATGTAGAAACCAGGGTAGGGGTAAAAATTAAATATGTCTGCTTCATAAAAGTTAGGGGCAACCTATTTTAACCCTCCTGTCTCCAGCTTTTCCTGCTTTCAGAAGCAGCTGAGGTCTGATCTCACATTGCCAGTGCAGCCTACAGGCCTGTTCTCCGCAAACCTGCCATGGTTCTCATGTTTGTTTAGATCTGCTCCTTATAGGAGTTCTCTGGTTCAAGGTCCCTGGTTTCAGTGTAGAGGGACAGGGCTGGAGATTCAAGTGAGAGGGCATCACTGTAGAACAACAATTCACATCAAATTGGCGGGGATCTTCACAGAAGCACAAGTTCCCTGTGGAACTCATTGTTACTCCTAAAGGGAGGCTCTTCTAGAGAGAGCGCGGGAAGGGTAGGTGGTGTTAGAAGGCCAGGCTCTGGCCCTGGCCACTAACCCTCTCAAGAAAATTACCTGCGTGACTTCTAGAGACTCTTCCAGCTCACCATCTTTTGTGGCCTGTGTCCAATAACCTGCACATATCTGGTATGTTAACATAGCTGTCTGTGCTGCACTAGAAAGCAATGTGGGATACCACCGTGGTTGAACCCATCTGAGCACAACTGTGTTTAGACTATGGAGGAGCTGATCTTTTCCTCTTCTGTAATTTTCTTATCCATGTTCTGTGGCTGTGGAGATGAGAGCAGGATCTCAGCTGGGACCTGGATATCAGCATCATGCACAACCCAAGTGAGTTCTGACTAACCGGCCTTTCTGTGTGTGTGTTCCTTCCTCCAATATTTCCACTATCACCCTGTCTCCCTACTATCCACTTTTAAGAGGACATACGTGGTTTTTGTTTGCCCCTTGGAACAGCTGGGCCCTCAAGCAGACCGCAGCAGCGGGGCTGAGAATGTCAGAAGGCTCGATGAGAGCAGTAACCGGAGGTAAAGGAAGATTGCTCCTGCTTATTCACACTTGGCTAGTGCTCCTAAAGCTGTCAGAGGCGGACTGAGATCACCTGTAAGGAGGGAGGCTGGAGGCTTTAGTCAAGGATGACAGCTCTTCGTGTAATTCCTTTCTCCGAACTTGCCTCTTGATCTCGTTATAGTGGTAAATGTTCACTAAAATAAAACAGAATGGTGGAATTTATGGTAGGGGAAGGAATCTCACCTTTCCTTTTGTTAATAAGCACATACCCAAGAGTCTGGTCTATTCTTTTTCCATATTAAAACCCCCTTTCAAATGTTTACCTATACAAGTCTTTGCGTCCATTTTTAACACACATATTCCTTAGGCAAGTTGCAAAGTCACTGCAATAGGATGCAGGCAGGAATCCTGCTCTTTAATAGTCGATACACATATTTTATAACCGTTACTTGCTTTCTCAGGATTTGAACTTTCCCACGATAAAACCTGAGTTCTCATAAAGCCTTTCCTAAGAGATCCAATTGCTATGAATGCAGAAGTCAATACTAAATGCTGGTTTTCACATTGTAGGTACAAGAAACCATGACCTGACAGTCTCAGTAATGAAAGAACATTTTCATTTGTGTTGGTGATTTCTCCAAAGTCATGCCAGGAGTCTTCTGAGTCACCTCCCAGCTTTGTTGATTATCACAGGCCTCAGATACATCATACACTGGTACAGATCAGAGAGTCCCCCCTATGGTTCCAAAGATATCTAGGCTTCAGCACACTGTTTGTATTCTATGCCCTGCCATGTGAACTTTTTTGTAATGCTACAGTTTTGTATATATCTTGTATACTTAACTAATTTGCACAACTGCTTTGTCCTGGGTGATTAAGAAAAAATACATGTAAATCACTTTATTGTGTGTGACTTTTCCTGCTCTTTTCTGAATACTTCTTTTTTTTATATAACAAATGCTGCTACAGATTAGCTTGGAGGAATGCTCTTCAGACATATTTGACGATTCAAACTTTCAAAATAAGGATGTCAGTAACTGGCCAACACTAAAGCCATTTTAGGAAGTTGTTTTGAAATTTGTATGTATATATCTACTTTCTGACCTTCAGATATGCAAAAAGAACTGAAATAAACACTAAGAAATACAAAGCTGTGTGACAGTCATTTAACACATACTCCTAGCGCCTTTGCATTGAGCTAATCTTCATTTGTTTCTCTATGTTGGGGTTACCTGTTTTAAAGCACACAGAGGAATAGTTTCAAAACAGGGTACTTCTGCCCAGGGACCCATTTCTTCTCAGCAGCACAGCTTTGAGGAGGGACCTCCTTGACTGGGGGGAGAGAGGAAAGGGAACACACAGAAAAAATTATCAAAGGACACTGAAGGAACATTCCCTGCTGTCTGCTTTAGGATTTCAGTAGGAGGTCCATACAAGGACCTCTGCGAATACCCTGTTCCAGGTTCCTTCCCCCTACCAGCCTGGAGGCAACTGCAAAGCCCCGTGCTAAGCCTACACTTCCCCTCACCTCTGTTGCCAGCTTCTGGATTGGCTTTTTTTTTTTTTTAAAGATTTTATTTATTTGACAGATCACAAGTAGGCAGAGAGGCAGGCAGAGAGAGGAGGAAGCAGGCTCCCTGCGGAGCAGAGAGCCCCATGTGGGGCTCGATCTCAGGATCCTGAGATCATGACCCGAGCTGAAGGCAGAGGCTTAACCCACTGAGCCACCCAGGTGCCCCTGGATTGGCTTTTTTTATAGGCAGTCCTGAGTGCTGCTCCAGAACCAGCTCAACTGGGGAGACGCCAAAACCTGAGCTATTGCACCACCTTCTGGGGAAACAAAAGAAAGGTCTGCAATGGCCACTCTGCTGAACTATACCAAAGCAGACAACTGAGGACAGTGTGCTATTTCAGTGCGAGGGCAGAGCTACATCTAATTGAGTACAAAAACCACGGTGATACGGAATCACCAAACATTCCCCTGCTGAACCAAAGGTGCAAACTACTGTGATTTAACTGACAAACAATTCAAAATAGCGACTATAAAGAAATCTGATGAGCCTATAAGAAAACTCATGTGATTCAATTTAGGAGTAAAATGATTGAACAGGAGGTGTTTTTTTTTTTTTTACCAAGGAGTTTGAAATTTTTAAAAAGAGCCAAATTCTAGAGCTGACAAATTCAGTGAATGAGATGAAGAAATGCATTAGAGAGCTTAAGAAATAGGACAGATCAGGGGCACCTGGGTGGCTCAGTGGGTTAAAGCCTCTGCCTTTGGCTCAGGTCATGATCCCAGGGTCCTGGGATCGAGCCCCGCATTGGGCTCTCTGCTTAGCGGGAAGCCTGCTTCCCCTCCCCACCCCTCTGCCTCTCTGCCTAATTGTGATCTCTGTCTGTCAAATAAATAAAATCTTAAAAAAAAAATAGAGGACAGATCAGATTGAAGAAGAAATTAATGACTTAGAGGATAGGAATTTAGAAATGATCCAGGAGAGGAAAGCTAAGATTTAAAAACAAAAAAACAAACAAAAAACCTGCAAGAGCTAATCATGTATGATGAGAAAAACAGAATAGTCTACCAGAAGGAGAAAAGGGAGGAGAGAGTGTATTTAGAGAAATAGAACTTTGCAAATCTGCCTGGGGAAGGAACTAGAGAAGTTTAAGAAGCTAAGAGAACACTATTATCTCAATGCAAAAAGATGATCTCCAAGACATCTGTTTTAAAAAAAAAAAAAAAAGGTACCCAGGGAACAAAGAAAGTGACCTATAGAGGAATTTCCATTTGCTTACTGATGGGTTTCTCAGAAATTCTACACGCCAGGAGGAAGTGGAATGGTGCATTCAAAGTGCTGAAAAATAAAAACTGCTAACCCAGAACACTTACCTGAAAAAGATACGCTTTCAGGTATGAAAGAGAAATAAAGGCTTTCCCTACTAAAACTGAGGGAGCTCACTACTAGACCTGGTTTGCAAGAAATACGGAAAGGAGTTCTCCAAGCTGAAATGGAAAGATGCTAATTAGTGACATAAAAGCACATGAAATAACCTATTATAGACAAAGGTAAATAACATTTAGAAAACTGTATATTAAAATAATGTGTTAACCACTTAATTATAATATAAAGGCTTAAGAAAAAGAGCAACAACAAAAAAACTCACCACTATAATTCCTCAATGAATTCACTGCAATAAAATGTAAACTATGACATCAGAAATATAAATGGGGAGGAGTAAAAGGGTGGAACCTTTATATGAAGATAAAGTGCTATCAGGATAAAAAGGACTCTAGATATTTTATGTAAGTCACATGGCAATCACAAAGCAGAAGTCTAGAAAAAAGTCACAAAACAAAAAAGGGGAGGCTGAGCAAATCATGGAAAACCACCACATTATAAAGGCAGACAGAAACATAAGGAAAAAACAAAACAAAACAGAAGGCTAAATATAAGAGGCAGTACTATTATGTCCAAAATATAAATACAAAATACAAATACAAATCAATACTCACTCAATATAAATGGACTGAATTCATCAATCAAAAGGCACAGAGTAGCTTGATGGATAAAAACAAGACCCTACCATATACTGCCTACAAGAAACTCATCTCAACTTTTTAAGATACACACAGGCTCAAGGTGAAGGAATTAAGAGAATATTCCATGCAAGTGGAAACCAAATAAAAGCAGGTGTAGCTTTACTTATAGCAGACAAAATAGAGGTCAAGCCTAAAAATAAAGAGACAAAGAAGGTCATTACGTAATGATACAACAGTCAATACATCAGGAAGATATAACAATAGTAAACATATATGCATCCAACATTGGATCACTAAAATTTATTAAGCAAATACAGATCTAAAGGGAGAAACAGACAACAATACAGTAATAGTAGGGGACTTCAGTACCCCACTGTCAGCAATGAATAAATCATCCAGGCAGAAAGTCAGTAAACTAAACTGAACTATAGAACAAAAGAACTTAACAGACCTATTAGAGCATTCTATCGAAAAGAGGCAGAATACCCATAGTTCTTCAGTGCACATGAAATATTTTCCAGGACAGATGACATGATAAGGCACAAAACAAATTGCAGCAAATTTATGAAGACTGAAACCACATCAACTACCTTTTCTGACCATAATGGTATGAAACTAGGAATCAACAAGAGGGAGACTGGAAAATTTACAAATATGTGGAAACTCTACAACATCCTTTTTTTTTTTAAGATTATTTATTTATTTATTTGAGAGAGACAGTGAGAGAGAGCATGAGCGAGGAGAAGGTCAGAGGGAGAAGCAGACTCCCCATGGAGCTGGGAGCCTGATGCGGGACTCGAACCGTGAACTCCGGGATCATGATCTGAGCCGAAGGCAGTCGTCCAACCAATGTCCAACCAATTGAGCCACCCAGGCATCCCTACAACATACTTTTTTTTTTTTTTAAGATTTTTTTGTTTATTTGACAGAGAGAGGGAGATCACAAGTAGGCAGAGAGGCAGGCAGAGAGAGAGGGGGAAGAAGGCTCACTGCTGAGCAGAGAGCCCGACGCGGGACTCGATCCCAGGACCCTGAGATCATGACCTGAGCAGAAGGCAGAGGCTTAACCCACTGAGCCACTCAGGCGCCCCCCACAACATACTTTTGAACAACAAATGTGTCAAAGAAATCAAAAGGAAAATAAAAAATTTACCTTGAAACAAATGAAAATGGAAACACACCATATCAAAATTTACAGGATGCAGTAAAAGCAGTTCTGAAAGCTTACAGCAATAAACATGTTAAGGAATTGGAAAAATTTCAAATAACCTTTCCCCCACAAGCCCAAAATTAGCAAAAGGAAGGAAATTATAAAGATCAGAGTGGAAATAAGTGAAATAGAACCAGAAAAATGGAAAGGTCAATAAAACTAAAGGCTGGTCCTCTGAAATGGTAAACAAAATCTTTGGCCAGACTAGGGAGAAAAGAAAGGCTCAATTAAGAAATGAAAAAGGACACATTACAATTGATACTACAGAAATAGATAGGACCATAAGAGAATACTATGAACAATTATATGTCAACAAATTAGACAACCTAGAAGAAATGAATAAATTTCTAGAAACACACAATCCACCAAGCTGAGTCAGGAAGAAATGGATTATCTGAAAGGATAAATAATGAATAAAGGGATTGACTCAGTAATCAAAACCTCCCCAACACAGAAAACCCCTGGACCAGATGGCTTCACAGGCAAATTCTACCAAACCTTCAAAGAAGAATTAACAGTAGTCTTCTCAAACTCTTAAAAAAATTGAGGAGGCAGGGATAGTTCCAAACTCATTCTATAAGGCCAGATACCAAAAAGAGATGAGGAACCACAAAAAAACCAGATCAGTATCCCTGATTAAAATAAATGCAGAAATCCTCAACAAAATATTAGCAAATTGAATTCAAGAACACATAAAAAGAATTATACACCATGACCAAGTGGGATTTATCTCTGGGAAGCAAGGATGGTTCAATATATGCCAACCAATAAATGTAATACATCACATTAATACAATGAAAGATAAAAATCATATGATTAACTTAATAGACACAAAAAAGCAACTGACAAAATATAACATACTTTCATGGTAAAAACCCTTGGTAAATGGGATATAAATGGAACATAAAAAGGACATATACAACAAACCCACAAGTAACATCACACACAGTGGAGGGAAAAAAAAAATGAAAGCTTTTCCTCTATGATCAGGAATAAGACTAGCATTTCTACTCTCAGCACTCTTATGCAACACAGTACTGGAAGTCCTTGCCTGATCAATTAGGCAAGACAAAGAACTAAAATCCATCCAAATTGAGAAGGATGAAGTAAAACTGTCACTATTTTTAGATAGGATTCTGTACATTGAAAATCCCAAGGCTCAACCAAGAAACTGATGGAGCTAACCAATGATTTCGATAAAGTTGCAGGATACAAAACCAACATACTTACATTGCATTTCTATACACTAGGTGTGAAACATGTGAAAAAGAAACAAACTTTTCCTGAGGGGATTTTGGGAAGATGGCAGAGAAGGAGAATCCTGAGCTTACTGTCCCATGGACACACTGGCTACATCTATATGACTAACTACAAAAATTACCTGAAGACTGAGAGAACAGACCTTCCACAGCCCTGTCTACTAATGAAACCCGCTGCGGCTGCAGAGGCCTCTCAACTCCCAGGATGCGACAGCAGGCAAGGCAGGTAAGTGCATCAGAAGAATGCACTACAGGGCACCACAGGACCTCTTCTACACAATGCCACTATTTTCAAGACCAGGAGATACAGCGACCCACCTAATACACAAAAACAGACAAAATGAGGAGACAAAGGAATATGTCCCAAATCAAAGAATAAGACAAAATCACAGTAAAAGGGCTAAATGAAACAGAGATAATATGCTTGATAAAAAATTTAAAGTACGGGGCACCTGGGTGGCTCAGTGGGTTAAGCCGCTGCCTTCGGCTCAGGTCATGATCTCAGGGTCCTGGGATCAAGTCCCGCATCAGGCTCTCTGCTCAGTGGAGAGCCTGCTTCCCTCTCTCTCTCTGCCTGCCTCTCTGCTACTTGTGATCTCTCTCTGTCAAATAAACAAATAAAATCTAAAAAAAAAAAAAAAAAAATTTAAAGTAATGGTCATAAAGATGCTCACTGGACCCGAGAAAAGGCATCATCAAGTATGACAACATTTCACATTATAGAATACCAGAAGAGGAGAGAGAGAGGGCAGAATATCATTTGAAGAAATAAGAGCTGAGAATTTCCCCACTCTGGAGAAGGAAACAAACATCCGAGTCCAGGAAGCCAAGAGAGCCCCTAACAAGGTGAACTCAAGGAGGTCCAGACCAAAACACATAAGAATTAAAATGGCAAAAAGTAATGATAAAGACACAATTTTAAAAGCAGCAATAATTTGTAGAAATAATAATTTACTATTTCTAAGAAATTAAGCAAAGCATACACAAAAGGATGTAAAATATGACCAAAACAAAACAAGATACAAGGGAAAAGACCCATAAAGTTATCAGCTGATTTTTCAACAGAAACTATGCAGGCCAGAAGAACATGGCATGATATATTCAAAGGTCTAAAAGGGAAAACTTAAACGAAGAGTAATTTACCCAGCAAGGTTATGACTCAGAAATGAAGGATAAAGTTTCCCAGACAAACAAAAGTTAAACTGGCCTTATAAGAAATGTTAAAGGGGTTTCTTTAATCGGGGGTGGAGGGGCAGAACTAGAAGAAAATAATGAAAGGCAAAAATTTCAGATTAAAAACAAACCTACGGGGCACCTGGGTGGCTCAGTCATTAAGCCTCTGCCTCTGGCTCGGGTCATGATCCCAGGATCCTCAGATTGGGCCCCGAATCAGGCTCCCTGCTCAGAGGAAATCCTGCTTCTCCCTTTCCCACTCCCACTGCTTGTATTCCCTCTCTCACTGTGTCTCTGTCAAATAAATAAATAAAATCTTTAAAAGTAAAAATTCAAGGGGCGCCTGGGTGGCTCAGTGGGTTAAGCCTCTGCCTTCAGCTCAGGTCATGATCCCAGGGTCCTGGGATCGAGCCCCGCATCGGGCTCTCTGCTCAGCAGGGAGCCTGCTTCCCCCTCTCTCTCTCTGCCTGCCTCTCTGCCTACTTGTGATCTCTGTCTGTCAAATAAATAAATAAAATCTTAAAAAAGAAAAGTAAAAATTCAATAAAGGTAGTTTATTAATCACTTATAAAGCCAATATGGAAGTTAAAACACAATTATTTCTAAAAAATTAAGCAAAGCATACACAAAAGATGTAAAATAAAGATGTAAAAAAAAGATGTAAAAAAAAGATGTAAAATATGACATCATATACATGAAACATGGAGAGGGAGTAAAAATTTAGAGGTTTCAGAATGTGTTCAAACTTAACAGACCATCACCTTAATATAAACTGCTATATACATAAGATGTTGTACATGAACCCAATGGTAATCACAAATCAAAAACCTGTAACAGAAGGTGCCCTGTGTGACTCAAGTCAGTTAAACAGCTGCCTTAGCTCAGGTCATGGTCCCAGGGTCCTGGGATTGAGCCCTGGGTCTGGCTCCCTACACAGTGGGGAGGTCTGCTTCTCCCTCTCCCTCTCTTGCTCCCCCAAGCTTGTGCTTTCTCACTTGTGCTCTCTCAAATAAATAAAATCTTAAAAAACAAAAACCAAAAACCTGTAACAGATACACAAAAAATAAAGAGAAAAGATTCCAAGCATAACACCAAACAAAACCATCAGATCACAAGGGAAAAGAGGAAGAGAAGTAGAAAAAAGCAGAGAAAAGCCAGAAAACAATTAACAAAATGGCAATAGGCACATACCTATCAATTATTTTAAATGTAAATGAACGAAATGCTCTAATTAAAACACAGGGTGACTCAGTGGGTTTAAAAAAAAACAAGACCCATTTATCTGCTGCTTACAAGAGCTCGCTTCAGACTAAAAGACACATACAGACTGAAAGTGAAGGGATGGAAAAGCATATACCTTGCAAATGGAAGCAAAAAGAAAAAAAAAAGCCATGGTCATAAAAGACAAAACAAATTTCACTATTATTATTTTTCAAGGTTTATTTATTTGAGAGAGAGAGAGCATGCACATGTGTGGGGGAGGGGCAGAGGGAGAGGGAACCTCAAGCAGACTCCATGCAGAGCCTGACATGGGGCGCGCTCATGAACCTGAGATCACAACCTGAGCAGAATCCAAGTCTGACACTCAACTGACTGCACCACCCAGGCACCCCTAGACAAAACAGGTTTTAACACAATGTAGCAAACAAAGAAGAACACTACAAAATGATAAAGGGATCAATCCTACAAGAGGGTATGACAACTGTAAATATCTATGCACCCAACATGAAAAACCTAAACACATAAAAGCAAATATTAATACACATAAGGGGAGAAATTAACAGTAGTACAATAATAATAGGGGTTTTTACACCCTACTTACATCAATGGCTAGATCATCCAAACAGAAAATCCATAAGGGAACAGTGGCTTTAAACAACAAATTACTAGGAATAAACTTAACCAAAGAGGTGAACAACTTGTCCTCTGAAAACTATAAAAACAGTGATGAAAGAAATTGATGATGACACAAATGGGAAGATACACCATGCATATAAATTAGAAGAATTAATATTGTTAAAATGTCCATACAACCCAAAGCAATCTACAGATTCAATGTAATCCCTGTCAAAATACCAATAGCATTTTTCACAGAACTGAAACGAGTAATCCTAAAATTTGTATGAAATCACAAAAGACCTCAAATAGCCAAAGCAATCTTGAGAAAGAAGAACAAAGCCAGAGGTATCACAATTTCACATTTTAAGATCTACTACAAAGCTATGGTAATCAAAACAATACAGTACTGGCATAAAAGCAGACACATAGATCAGTGGAACACGACAGGGAGCTCAGCAATAAATCCACACTCACATGGTCAATTAATCTGTAACAAAGGAGACAAGAATATACAATGAGGAAAAGATAGTTTTTCAATAAATGGTATTGGGAAAACTGGACAGCTACATGTTAAAAAATGAAACTGGACCACTTCCTTACACCATACACAAAAATAAACTCAGAATGGATTAAAGATCTAAATGAGAGACTTGAAACCATAAAAATCTAAAAACATAGGCAGTAATCTCAGAATTTGTCCTTAGCAACATATATACGGATCTGTCTCCTCAAGCAAGGGAAATAAAAACAAAAGTAAACTACTGGGACCACATTAAAATAAAAAGCTTTTGAGGTGCCTGCATGGCTCAATCATTAAGCCCCTGCCTTCCACTCAGGTCATGGGTCCGGGGATTGAGCCCCACATAGGGCTCCCTGCTCAGTGGGGAGCCTCCTTCTCCCACTCCCTCTGCTGCTCCCCCTGTTTGTGTGCCCATTCTCTGTCAAATGAAATCTTAAAATAAAATAAAAAGCTTTTGCACAGTGAAAGAAACCATCAACAAAACAAAAAAGCAACCTAGTGAATGGGAGAAGATATTTACAAATGATATATCCAATAAGGGGTTAATATCCAAAATATGTAAAGAACTCATAAAGCTCAACACCAAAAAAAATCCAAATAATCTGATTTAAAGATGAGCAGAGGACCTGAGTAGACATTTTTCCAAAGAACACATAGAGATGGCCAACAGACACATGAAAAGATGCTTGACATCACTCATCATCAGAGAAATTCAAATCAAAACCAACATAATTTATCACCTTACACCTGTCAGAATGCCTAGTATCAAAAAGACAAGAAATAACAAGTTTTGGTGAGGATGTGGGGAAAACAGGACCCTCATGCATTGCTGGTGAGAATAAAAACTGGTGCAGCCACTGTGGAAAACAGTATAGAGGTCCCTAAAAATTAAAAATAGGACTACCATATGATCAAGTAATTCCACTACTGGATATTCACCCCCCACAATGAACACTAATTTGAAAACACATATTCCCTGCTATGTTCGCTGCAGCATCGTGTGCAATAGCCAAGATATGGAAGCCACCCAAGTGTCCATCAGTGGATGAATAAAGATGAGGCGCCTGGTGGCTCAGTGGATTAAGCTGCTGCCTTCAGCTCAGGTCATGATCTCAGGGTCCTGGGATCGAGCCCCGCATCGGGCTCTCTGCTCCGCAGGGAGCCTGCTTCCTCCTCTCTCTCTGCCTGCCTCTCTGCCTACTTGTGATCTCTCTCTCTGTCAAATAAATAAAATAATAAAATCTTTAAAAAAAAAAAAAGATGAGGCGTGCACACACACACACACTCACACACACACACACCACACAGGAAATGTTACTTGGCTATAAATGAGAATGAGATCTTGCCATTTGCAACAACCTGGATGGACTGAGAGTGTATAATGCTAAGTGAAGTAAGTTAGAGAAAGACAAATACCATATGATTTCATTTATATGTAGAATCTAAAAAACAAAACGGACTCAAGAACAGAGAACAAACTGGTGATTGCTAGAAGGGAGATGGGTGGAGGGATGGGCACAATAAATGGGACTGGAGGTACAAACTTCCAGTTGTGAAATAAATAAGTCACAGAGATGAAAAGTACAGCATAGAGAATATAGTCAGTGATGTCATAATAACGTCACTGTAGTGACAGTGACTACACTTATCGTGGTGAGCAATGAGTACTGTGCAGAACTGTGGAATCAATCTGCTGTACCCTTGAAACTAACAAAACACTGTATGTCAATTATGTTTCAATGAAAGGACTGTCAAGTCTAAGAAAAAGATAATAATGGTCACACCCACACAAAAAAGAAGGCTTTCCCAGTCACAACAATGTCAAAAACAAAATACTAAGGAATAAATTTAATGTGGGAGGTAAAAGTTTTTTTTTAAGATTTTATTGATTTATTGGAGAGAGAGAGAGAGAGCGCACAAGTGGGAGGACGGGGAGCTGGGCAGAGGGACAAGCAGACTCCCCGCTGAGCAGAGAGCCTGCATGGGGCTCAATCCCAGGCACCTGAGATCATGACCTGAGCCAAAGACAGTTGCCCAACTGACTGAGCCACCCAGGCACCCCACTGGTGAAAGTTTTGTACAACAAAAACTACAAGACTGCTGAAAAAAAACAGGAAAAGACACAAATGGAAAGACAGCCTGTGTTTATGGATTCAAAGAATTATTATTGTTAAAATGTGTAAACTACTCAAAGCAATCTACAGAGTCAACACAATCCCCATCAAATACTAATGGCATTCTTCACAGAAATAGAAAATAAACTGTAAAGTCTGTGTGGAACTACAGAGGGCTCCAAAGAGCTAAAGCAATCCTGAGGAAAAAGAAGAAAACTATAGGTATTGCACTTCCTGACTTCAAACTATACCACAAAGCTACAGTATTAAAACAGTACGGTGCTGGCACAAAAACAGACACACTGACAAACAGAACAGAGAGCCCAACATTAATCTCTGCTTATACATTAAACTAATATTCAACAAGGGGCCCAACAGCACCAAAGGGAGAAAAGACAGACTTCAACAAATTATGTTGAGAAAACTGGATGAACACATGTAGAACACTGAAACTAGACACCTTACACCACTCACAAACATTCACATGAAATGGATTACAGACTGGAACATAAGGGCTCGTACTATATGACTCCTAGAAGAAAACATAGGGAAGAAACTCCTTGAGACTGGTTTTGGCAATGATTTTTGGATATGACATCAAACAACAAAAGTAAAAATCAACGGAAGGGGTTACATCAAACTTAAAAGCTTTTGTACAAAAGAATTAACAAAATTGAAAGGCAACCTACAAAATGGGAGAGTTTTTGCAAACCACATGTCAGATAAGGGGTTAATATCCAAAATATAAAAAGAAGTCATACAACGCAATAAGAAAGAAGCAATCCGATTTAAAAATGGGGAGAAAAACAGACATTTTTCCAAAGAGGACATCCAGAAGGCCACCAGGGACACGAAAAGATGTTCAACATCACATATCATCAGGAAAATGCAAATGAAACCACAGGTGTTAGAACACCTATCATCAAGAAGACAAGAGTAACAAGTGTTGGCAGTGAATGTGGACAGAAGGAAACTCTCGTGCACTGTTGCTGGGAATGTAAATTGGCACAGCCATTGTGGAAAACAGAGTATGCAGGTTCCTCAAAAAATTAAAATTACAACTACAATGTGATTCCACTTCTGGGTATTTACTTGAAGAAAGTCAAAACAGGGGCGCCTGGGTGGCTCAGTGGGTTAAAGCCTCTGCCTTCAGCTCAGGTCATGATCCTAGGGTCCTGGGATCCAGCCCCGCATAGGGCTCTCTGCTCGGCAGGGAGCCTGCTTCCCTTCCTCTCTCTCTGTCTGCCTCTCTGCCTATTTGTGATCTCTGTCTGTCAAATAAATAATTAAAATCTTAAAAAAAAAGTAAAAACACTATCTTGAAAAGATGTCTGCACTCCCATGTTCATTGCAGCACTATTTACAATAGCTGAGATACAGAAACAACCAAAGTGCCAGTCAGTACATGAAAGGATAAAAAAATGTGGCGCACGTGCACATATACACAGGAGTATTATTCAGCCGTGAGAAAGGAGGACGTTCTGCCATTTGTCACAACATGGAGAGACCCTGAACACAATGAGGTGAGCCTGACAGAGAAAGACAAGTACTGTATGACATCACTTACATGTGGAATTTTAAAAAGGCAAACTTGTAAAAACAGAATAATGGATGGGGGGTGGGGAGACAAGGCAGATGTTTTCAAGGGTACCAACTGGTTTTTTTTTAAGATTTTATTTATTTATTTGACATAGACAGATCACAGGGAGGCAGAGAGGCAGGCAGAGAGAGAAGGGGGAAGCAGGCTCCCCACTGAACAGCAAGCCTGATTCAGGGCTCAATCCCAGGACCCTGAAACCATGCCCTGAGCCAAAGGGAGAGGCTTAGCCCACTGAGCCACCCAGGCGCCCCTAAGGGTACAAACTTAAATAATAAGTCCTAGAGATCTAACGCACAGTTCATGGACTATAGACAATAACACTGTATTACAAACATCAAACTTACTAAGAGACTAGAACTTAATTATTATGAGTACTATAAAGAAAGGATAATTATGTAATGTGAGAGATGCTAATTAACTGTTACAGTGGTAATCAAATTATGATATACAAATGTATCAAATCCTATACTATAAGGTGTTATACACTGTAAGTTTATAAAATATTAAGTCAAACACATTTTTTTAAAAGATTTTATTTATTTATTTGACAGAGAGAGAGCGATCACAAGTAGGCAGAGAGGCAGGCAGAGAGAGGAGGAAGCAGGCTCCCTGTTGATCAGAGAGCCCGATGTGGGGCTCGATCCCAGGACCCTGAGATCATGACCTGAGCTGAAGGCAGAGGCTTTAACCCACTGAGCCACCCAGGTGCCCCAAGTCAAACACATTTCAATTGGAAAAAATGAAAAGTAGAATTTTTGCAATTGTCAAAAAAAAAGCGGAAAATATAAAGTAATTTTTTTAAAAAGATTTTATTTATTTATTTGACAGAGAAAGAGCAAAAGAGGTAACACAAGCAGGGGAAGTGGAAGGTGGAGAAGCAGGTTTCCTGCTGAGGGACTCGATCCCAGGACTCTGGGATCATGACCTGGGCCGAAGGCAGATACTTAACCACCGAGCCACCCAGGTGCGCCAATATAAAGTAATTTGACATTAAATCGATAATGTCTTTTTTTTAAAAAGATTTTATTTATTTATTTGACAGACAGAGATCACAAGTAGGCAGAGAGGCAGGCAGAGAGAGAGAGAGGGAAGCAGGCTCCCTGCCAAGCAGAGAGCCCGATGCGGGACTTGATCCCAGGACCCTGAGATCATGACCTGTGCCAAAGGCAGAGGCTTTAACCCACTGAGCCACTCAGGCACCCCCCGATAGTGTCTTTTTTTGTATAACAACTATTGTATCTATGTATTAAGTATGCTCTTCTAGACATTTAATCAAAAAACATGCTTTGGGTAACAACATAAATTAGAAAATGGACTACTGAAAAACATGGTGAAACAGACATTCTTACCTGGTAAACACACATTTTTCTCTGATTAAATTAGGGTTTCTTTGGAGGCTGATTTTTTTTTTAACTAAATGGTAATCTGTTTTATTAATAGTGAAGGTGTGATACTAGTCCACAAAATCCACATGTCACTAATAGTATAGTATTAAGCAATGTCACAGTTTTGTTTCTAAAATGCACCAGACCACCAAAGTTTAACCCTAGGTCAGTAGATGTTACTGGATTTAACCTCTCCATTTCTTATTTTTAATGTTTTAAATAGCATATTGCTTAGTCTGTTGAAAATACACCTTAAGAGAATGATTGTACTATGACAGGGGAATGAGGGGTAGTAGAATTTGTCTGAAGTATGATGCTGAATCCACTGAGTCCATGAACCACACAAAACAAAGGGAAATGAATGGGCAACTGATGTTTTGCTTAAAGAGTTCTAAACATTCATGAGCAATAGCTGTGGTTAACTGGGTGCTCAGTGTCTGACACCCTGTTCAGGTGTGAGCTACAATTTGCAGGTGAAGAAACAGATCAAGAGGATTAATAACTTGCTCAAGGACCCCCCAAATCATAAGTGGTGCAGCTGATATTTAAGCCCAAGTCTGAGCCTGACATCAAAACTTTTAACCACTTTGCTAATGACTGTGTCTCACTTTTACAGTTTAAGTAAAAATTTCTTAGCCCTAGATAGTTACTTTTAGTTGATAATTTTATTTTGTTTGTTTGTTTTTTTTTTTAAGTAAGCTTTATGCCCACTGTGGGGCTTAAACTCAGGACCCCAAGATCAAATGTCACATGTTCTATGGACTAAGCCGGCCCGGTGCCCCTTACTTGCTAATTTTTGATGTTCTGCAAAACCGGACAGCTGTGTCTTTCTTATAGGTTTGTGGGACTTTATATAGCTTTGGGTACTTTGGGCCTCCTATCTTCTCCCAATCTGACATTTTTTTTCACTTTGGTTATAGTGTTTTTAAAATAAAAATTTTTAGAGTTATTTTAGCTTTACCAAAAAAATTATGAGGATAGAGAGTTCCCTCATATTCAGAGACAGTTTCCCCATTATTAACATATCAATATGTTACAATTAATAAACCAATATTAATATATTGTTATTAACTAGAGTCCATGTTTTATTTGGAATTCCTGAGTTTTGAACTAATGTCTTTTGTCCTTCCCAGGATTCCATCTAGGAAACCATATCACATTTAGTCATTGTGTTTTCTTAGGCTCCTGGGTGTCACAGTTTTTCAGACGCTGTTCATGGGTTTTTTTGCTTATAGTTTTTGATTTTAATATAATCAAACCTAGGAATCTTTTCCTTTATATTTTGTGCCTTAAGAAATTTTTCAAATACTCTTACTAATAGTAAGTTCCTGTATTCCTCTAAAATTTTAGTTTTCCTTTTCACATTATGTATGATGAGGATGAAGTTAAAAACATTCTTTCCACATTTCCATATGGAGAGAAAATTAAGTGTCCCAGTAGTTTTGTTTTTTTTTTTGAAAAGGCACTCTTCCCCCAACCACTACACTTCCCCATTTATAAAGTCATACCTCTGACTTACTAAGTTCCCGCATGTATGACAGTGGGTTTCTAGGTTCTCTGTTCTATCGCTCTGTTTATCTACTTGCATGTCAGTAACACAGCTTTAATTCATTCAGCATGTATTTAGTTGAGTGCCCTCTACGTGCCAGGCACTGTTTTAGGCACAATCAATGTGGTGGCAAACCAAAGTGTATGCCCTCCATGGAACTAACATTTAAGGTAAACCTCTATTATTACTTTAAAACACCGCCTTCAGGGCGCCTGGATGGCTCAGCTGGTTTAGCATCTGCCTTCTGCTGGGGTCATGATTCCAGGGTTCTGGGATCAAGCCTGATGCTCAGCTGGGGAGGCCTGCCTCTCCCTCTTTCTGTCTGCCACTCCCCCTGCTTGAGGTCTCTCTCTGTCAAATAAATAAATAAAATCTTAAAAAATAAACAAATAAAACACTGCCTTCATTTTTACTGGCCCTTGATCCTTCCACGAAAATTTTAAGGACAACTGGTCAAAGTTCATCAAAAACCTTAATGGAATATTAATTGAAATGACATCATTTGAGGAGAATTACCCACTTTAAGATCTTTTCATCTGGGAATATGGTATATCACTCTAGGTTGCTTCTGATGTTGTTCCTTAAAATTTTATAATTTAAAAAATAATGATCATGCATAAACTGTTAGATTTACTCCTAGAAACGATATGATTTTTGTTGCTATTGTATGAAGTGTAATTTTTAATACTACATTTTATAACTGACTTTTGCTGAACACAGAAATGCTGCTGGCTTTTGTGTATTAATCTTGAATCTAGGTTGATTTGTTTGCTTATGGATTCTCTTGGAACTTCTGAGTAAATAAATAATCATATTATTTATGAATAGTAGAGTTTATAACTTTCCAATATAGTAACTTTTTTGTCTCATGGAGATGGCTAAACTGTAAAATAGTAATTGAAGTAGAAGCAGAGAAAGGACACATCTTTGTTCCTGATTTTAAAGAGTAGGTTTTAAAGTTTCACCATTAAGAATGATGTTTGCTGTAGATTTTTTTTTTTTTTTTTTTTTTTTTTTTTAAAGTTTAACCCAACCCTTCCAAGCCAACTTGCTCTCACATTTTATTTGTCTGGTTTCTTTCTTTTTATATATATATATTTTTTTTATTTGTTTATTTGACAGACAGAGATCACAAGTAGGCAGAGAGGCAGGCAGAGAGAGAGAGAGGAGGAAGCAGGCTCGCCGCTGAGCAGAGAGCCCGATGCCGGGCTCGATCCCAGGACCCTGAGATCATGACCTGAGCAGAAGGCAGAGGCTTAACCCACTGAGCCACCCAGGCGCCCCTTGCTGTAGATTTTTAGTAGATATCTTATCAGGATATGAAAGTTATCTTTTCTTCCAATTTTGTAAGAGTCTATGTTAATAGTTACTTAATTTTATCAAGTCGTTTTTCTGAATCTATAAGAATTTCATCTAGATTTTCCTCTTTGTTATTGGTTTACTTTTAATAGATGTTACATTGAACTATCCTTAGTCACGGTACACAGTATTTTTATATACAGTACTGCATTCAGTTCATTAATCTTTTAGTTTCTCCAGTTTTATTGATATAATTGACATTCACATTTTTGATTTTTGTGTTTACGTTTATAAATGAGAAGAACTTATAATTTACCTTTCTTATACCCTAAGGTTCAGGTTTTGCTATTATAGTTATAAAACAATTGGGGGGAACAAAACACTGATTTAAAAAGATTTCTTATTAGTATAGTTTAAGAGAGGCAATATTTTGTTTTGTGTTGATGTATCATATTTGCCAGATCAGTTTTTTGTTTTGTTTTGAAGTACACTGGGGGCAGGAAAGGGGGATGACTATGTTTTAGTCTGATTCATTTTGGCTTTGGAAATATTCAAAATTTTCAATAGCTTTACCTTTTTCCACCCAATTACCAAAATTCCACTATGACTGCTTCTAGATTTGGAGGAAAACTCAAAACAAGTTTTATTTTTAGAAAGCTTGATAGTTTTTGAAAATTGTTTAAAAGTTTGGGATATTAAGGGGTGCCTGGGTGGCGTGGGCAGTTAAACATCTGACTCGGCTTCAGCTCAGGTCATGATCTTAGGATCCTGGGATCGAGACCTGTGTCAGACTCCCCGCTCACAGGGGAGTCTGCTTGTCTCTATCTCTGAAATAAATCTTAAACACACACACACACACACACACACACACACACACACACAGATCAACGGCACATACATAAACCCATTCATATATGGTCTATTAATTTATTATACAAGAATCAAGAATATATAATCAGGACAGTCTCCTCAATGAATGGTGTTGGGAAAATTGGACAGCAACACACAAAAGAATGAAAATGGACCACTATCTTACACCATACACAAAAATTAATTCAAAATGGAATAAAGACTTAAATGTAAGACCTGGATCATAAAACTAGAAGAAAATGAAGGCGGTAAGCTCCCTGACAGTGGTCTTGGCAAAGATTTTTGGATCTGACTCTAAAAATAAAGGCAACAAAGACAAAAGTAAACAAGTGGGACTACATCAAACTGAAAACTTGTGCAAAGCAAAGGAAATCATCAACAAAATGAAAAGGTAACCTACTGAATGGGAGAAATTTTTTGTAAATCATGTCTGAAAAGGTGTTAATATCCAAAATGAGTAAAGAACTTCTACAACTCAGTATCAACAAAAATTCCATTAAAAATGAGCAAAAGATCTGAATAGACATTTTTCCAAAGACATATAGATGACCAGCAGACACATGAAAAAATGCGCAACATTACGAACCATCAGGGAAATCAAATTAAGACCACAGGGAGATACTGCCTCACACCTGTTAAAATAGCTATCATCAAGAAGACAAGAATAACATGTGGTGGCAAGGATGTGAAGAAAAGGAACATCTGTATACTATTTCTGGTAATATAAATTGATGCAAACGCTGTGGAAAACAGTACAGAGGTCCCCCCAAATTAAAAACAGAACTACCATATGATCAAGCCATTCCCTTACTCGCAGGTATTTATCAGAAAACAACAAAAACACTAAAATTTGAAAAGATATATTCATTCCCATGTTCACTGCAGCACTACTTACAATGGCCAAGACATATGGTTGTTTCCATAACAACCGAAGTGTCCATCAATGATTGAATGGATGAAGAAAATGTGACATGTGTGCACACACACACACAGGAATATTATTCAGGTGTAAAAAAGTGTAACACCTTGCCATTTGAGACAACATGGATGGACCCTGGGGGCATTATACTAAGCAAAATAAATCAGAGAAAGACAAATACCGTATGATCTCACTTACATGTGGAATCCAAACAACAAACAAAAATAAATAAACCAAACTCATAGATGCGGAGAACAGATTGGTGGCTGCCAGAGGGAGGGGTGGAAGGGTGAAAGGGGTCAAAAGTTACAAACCTGTAGTTATAAGTCACTGAATGTGATGTACAATATGGTGACTGTAGTTAATAATACTGTGTTTCATATTTAAAAGTTGCTGAGAGTAGAACTTAAAAATGGTTGAAGTAAGTTTTGTGATACACACAAATATCGAATCATTATGCTATACACCAGAAATAAAAATGTCATGTCAATTATACCTCAAAAAAAAAAACCCCAAAACGCCCAACTCTCAATATGAATCCAATACCAATTTTTATCAAGGTTCAAAAGATATAGGGGCACCTGGGTGGCTCAGAGTTAGGTTAAGCCTCTGCCTTCAGCTCAGGTCCTGATCTCAGGATGCTAAGATGACGCCCCGCATCCGGTTCTCTGCTCAGCGGGGACCCTGCTTCCCCCTCCCCTGCCTCTCTGCCTACCTGTGATCTCTGTCAAATAAAATCTTTAAAAAAAAAAAAAAAGATACAAAATGTCAATGCAAAACCTAGGCAAAAGTTGCTTCACGAAGTCTTGAACATCTTAAGGGCAGTTTCAAGACACTTCCACTCAAACACGGAGTGCCTTAGTTAACAAAAGCTGAAACTGATTGGAAAGTTCCCCCCCATTCCCAATAGATCTTTTATACTTATAATAACAGTGCTTACTTCTTCTGCTGTGTGAGGATTAAATGAATCCTTGCAGAGTGTGACTCAGTGCCTGGGACACAGTAGGCGCTCCAATGGCACTACTATCGTCGCGCTGCAAGCTTCTCATTCCCTCCTCAACCGCTGCGCTAAGCACTAGAAGCCTCTAAGCTGAAATTTTAGCTCCTGCGCTCCATGTGGGCATAGCTCGGGGAGGCGGGCGACGTCATTAAATGTCCAAATAGTGTCACACGGGCTACAGTAGATGGGGGTGAAATCCATTTACTTTGATAGATCTTTTTTTTTTTTTTAAGATTTTATTTATTTGACAGAGAGATCACAAGTAGGCAGAGAGGCAGGCAGAGAGAGAGGAAGGGAAGCAGGCTCTCCGCTGAGCAGAGAGCCCGATGCGGGACTCGATCCCAGGACCCTGAGATCATGACCTGAGCCGAAGGCAGCGGCTCAACCCACTGAGCCACCCAGGTGCCCCGATAGATCTTTTTCCTAAAAATATTCTTACTGTTCACGAGCCCTGAGTTTTAGCCGAACTCAAAGAACTTGCAGTCTTAAAGGCAACCAACTTCTTGAACTCGCTAACCAGCGAGTCGCGCTTTATGCGCAGGCGCAACAGTGGTCGGGGCGGGCCTTTCTCGCTCCGCCTCTTCCGCCAGGCCCGGGCACCGATTGGTCCGCGTGATCCGTATAAGAAGCTGCGCGCAGGCGTGAAACGTTCTTTCCTCAGCTGCCGCTAAGGTGCTCGGTTCTTCCGAGGAAGCTAAGGCTGTGTTGGGGTGAGGCCCTCACTTCATCCGGCGACTAGCACCGCGCCCGGCAGCGTCCGCTCAGCACTCGTCAGCACCATGGCCTCGGTCTCGGAGCTCGCCTGCATCTACTCGGCCCTCATCTTGCACGACGATGAGGTGACGGTCACGGTGAGTGTGGGCCCAGGCCGGCGACGGGGTCGGCCTGCGGGCGCCTGTTTTTCATCCCTTGCCGGGCCTCCCTGCCAGGCTCCTCCGGCCGGAGCCGCAGCCATCAACATCCCCGGCGGCGGCGGGGTAGAAGGCCGGGGAAGCAGGCCAGCGGCGGGCCCAGGTGCAGGGCGCCCGGCGTTCTCGGCCACGTGCTCCAGCTTCCGGGGGGACTGGAGTACACTCGGGCTGCACGCTGCGGCTTTGGATTTTACTTAAGCGAAACTTCCGCGGCGTGTGGGCATCCTATCCGCACCTGGGACACTCCGTTTGGTGGCCGTGAATTCCGGTGCTCCTCTTAGTAGGCCCTGTTGGGGAGAGGACGTTAGATTGCTCCACCTCCCGCCCTGACTCGTAACTTAAAATAGCGGTGTGACTTGGGCAAGTCGCCGCCTGCGAAATGGCAGTGATGGGCCGCCTTGGGAGGGGCCCAGTGCATTTCGTTTGCTCGTGGTGATCGTAAGAGCGTAAGAAAGGGTTGTTTTAAATAAATATACATGAGGGGCGCCTGGGTGGCTCAGGGGGTTAAAGCCTCTGCTTTTGGCTCAGGTCATGATCCCAGTGTCCTGGGATCGAGCCCCACGTCGGGTTCTGTGCTCAGTAGGGAGCCTGCTTTCTCCTCTCTTTCTGCCTCTCTATTTGTGCTCTCTGTCAAATAAATAAAATATTAAAAAAAAATAAATAAGCATACATGAAATACAGGTAGAATCTGTGAAGTGGTTAAACATGGTTTTGGAGACATGTTTTGAGTGACTTTCAGTTGTAGTGTTTTGAAGAGGTTTACGAAAACTACGCTTTGGTTTGCTGTTTTTTAGGAGGATAAGATCAATGCCCTCATTAAAGCAGCGGGTGTGAATGTTGAACCTTTCTGGCCCGGCTTGTTTGCAAAGGTAAGGTGATGGCAGCAAAGTGTTGTGGAGAAGCAGATTTGGGGACATTACTGATTTATTAGGTCAGGTATTCGTGTAACACTAAGAAGGCTGGAAAGTGCCATATTCCACTGGATCTTTTTAAAGTGGTATTTCCTCCTGTCTTTTTTTTCCTTGATTTCAGTTTGGTTTCTCTTTTCTTCTGATCTGAAACCATGACATTCATAAATGTATATATGATATATACACGTGCACATCAAATGACTCCTTAAAATGGTCACCCAGGGGATAATAATCACCCATGCTATTTCAAGCAGATTATTCCTGCATGATGGTCTGGTTTCATGGAAATTGGATGTAGTGACCTCTCGTTGGCCATTTACTATTTTGGGGGATATAAAAAGACTAACGAAGACAAGATTCCTACCCAAGGAACTTGGCACAGACTATCTATCTTGTTTTATGTTACTTAATCTCTGGCAAGAGGCTATTAGCTTCATCTCTTCAGGTTGTGTCCAAAGAGTTTTGAATGATGACACTGTGCCTTTAGTAAAGGTACTCTTTAATAATAAAGTCCGTGGACTTAGCAGTCTGAAAAATTGAGTTCACTGTTAAGAGGAGATCTGGAACCGTGGAAAGAATCCTGGTTCGAGTGTTTTAAGGAAGCGTGAGTTTTTTTCCAACTTATGTCAGCATTTTGGGGCCAGTTTTCTCACCTATAAAAGGAAGGAATTTCAGTTAGTTATTCTGTCTTACTACTTAAATAATGGCAGTACAATTGTAAGATTTAAAACTTGAATAGTTTTTTTGTGTGTGTGACTAATTTTTAATAATAGCGATGTGGTCATAATCTAGTCTTAAGTTTTAGGGAATCTAAGTACCAGACAAAAAAATCTAAGTCTGGCAGACTCCAGAGAAGGAAGAACAGTATAGTTGTTGTCACTTCAAGGAGAGGGGGTACCTTTGGAGGTGTCTGTCGGGGGAGAGTGCTCTAACAAGCCAGAACTGAGTGTGATCTACGTATGCATGTGTGTTGCAGGCCCTGGCCAACGTCAACATTGGGAGCCTCATCTGCAATGTCGGAGCTGGTGGACCTGCCCCAGCAGCTGGTGCTGCACCAGCAGGAGGTCCTGCTCCTTCCACCACTGCTGCCCCAGGTAGACGATTTTTTTTTTTTTTTTAATGCAGAGAGGAGTGGAGATGAAGAGCAGTGTTGCCTATAATACTTAATTTGCTAAGAGTAGATGATGTATAGAAACGCTAAAACCAGGGGCATGGTTGGAACCAAGGCTAGGATATTTTTGACTCAGTAAGTTGAAGGGCCTGGAGCTGTTTGGAGTTTAAAATACTCAGCAGGTGTGTGATTGACTGTTTCTGTTTTTTAGCTGAGGAGAAGAAAGTGGAAGCAAAGAAAGAAGAATCTGAGGAGTCTGATGATGACATGGGCTTTGGTCTTTTTGACTAAACCACTTGTATAAGCTGCTCAATAAAAAGCTGAACTCTTGGTTGCTGTTTTTTGCCAGTTCGGGGATGTGCAATGTACAGACAATCTCCCTTCTGTAGCACTGGATGCCAGCCTTCTCTGGTATGACCCCAGAGCTGGGTTTTCCCCCACTGCCACCACCAACTCATGGTGAGAAGTAGTGCACCAGCCAGATGCTGTGCTAGGAATACCTAATACTGCGTCTGGAACTGCATGGAGCAGAACAGAGGCCTTGTCGGAGTCACCTGTATGAGTTCATGACCACACGGTTTGTCTCCTTGACAGGAGTAAGAGTCCATGGTTCTAGTATAATCAAGGCCTCTTAAAAATCCCAAGTAAAATCCTGGCTACAAGTTTTTTGAGCTGTGCCGAGTTGTCAGAGGTAGAATACTGCTATATCCCTAGACTTAATAATTCAACACTGAAGGAGTGGTGAAAATTCAGGTTTGTTGGGGCACCTGGGTGGCTCAGTCGGTTAAGCTTCTGCTATGGGCTCAGGTCATGATCTTGGGGTCCTGGGATTGAGCTTAGTGGGGAATCACCTTCTCTTTTACTCTGATTTCTTTCTCAAAAAAAAGGAAATTCAGGTTTGAGTCCCCATTTACACAAAGGTTAAAACCAAAATTCAGATCTGTGTTTGACACTCACAAAGTAACCTTTGGGGAGGGAGATGGCTGAGCACTGGTGTAGAGACTGGTTCACTTCAAAATGCCAGGGAACCCTAAGACTTGGATTTATAAAACATGGTTATTTTGTCTTCAGAGCACCTATTAAGTGCCTTGCCCTTTCTAATAGAGATCAAGAGTTGGTGAAAGGCAGGATGTCATAGCCCCAACTGTCCACTGTCCAAAACCATTAGTGTTTAGAACCAGATGGGTAAGTGGCTGGTGTACCTTACAGAATTGAACGCAACCCCACAATTCTGCTCTGTGTGTTATTACCCAAGAGGAACTATATAAGGACATCAGGATGCATCTTTGGGAATGTTTAGGCAGTACTTAAAACCTCAAGTCCATCAGTTAGAAAATAAAATCCTCAATGATGAGCAGTGAAAATGAGCTGTGGATATACAGGAATTCTTAACGTTAGATTAAGAACAAGTCCTGGTAAACTGCATACAGCATACTACCCTCTTCCTAAAGCTAAAAAATATGATGGATTACGTAAGGTAAGGGATGGTCATTTTTAAGACCTTAAAGAGGATGTGCAGTAAACAGTTGTACTTAGATGTTACTGTCATTAAAATTTTGTGCACGTGAAGAATGGGTCATAACGTGATTGTGGGCCATGTGGCTGGTTTGGTAGGGCAAGGACCTCTTTGGTCTTGGGGTCATGAGTTCAAGTCCCATGGGTGAAGAGCTTACCTTAAAGATCTACACACTTAAGTGTGTTTCCTCATCTTCATCAGCTAACAGTGCTGTGCTGATCTCCAGCATGTCCTGTCATTCTGCATAACAAGTCCATGGTAAGACCCATGTTACAGGTGGGTCAGTGGGAGCTCAGAGGTTAACACGTAAAGACTAGTAAACGGGTGGACGGATTCAGACTGCTCTACAAAGCCTGCTCTTAGCATCTTTCCTCATGTCCCCTGCTCCTTTCCCCCTCCTGCATCAGTTTACTCATCTATAATGATAGGGCCTGCCTCACTGGCTTCTGGAGACCTCTGAAATAATTCTTTACGTTCTGTGAGCACTTAAGTGTGAAGAGGGAATATGGACACTTCCCTTAGCCAAGGAAATAACCTTGAATGGGTTGAAGAGAACACTTGAGAAGATAAAGGAAAACAGAATCTAGAACAGCTGTAAATTAAGTGGTAAATTTGGGAAACAAATACCAAGTTGTTACCCAAACTATACAATGACAAATATTCGCTAGACTCAAGTGTAAACATGGCCTCATTGGTGGGTCCAGCTTTTGAAAAGAAATTTTTTAACGTAGTAAAACTCTAAATAGAGCTAAGAACCTTTCCAAAGAATGATCTGATAAAGTAGGAGACCCACTTATATGTGCAGAAATGCCAACTTTTTATTCATTTGATTCTGACTTTAAAGTCTGCCCAGTTCCACTGCCTTTTTAGTTCTCTGGACCCTTAATTTCTTCTTTGCAAAATGGGAATAATCCTAGTTTATATTGAGGAATGAACTTGCCCATCAATGCTCGCTGGTATGCAGATGCTATTTCCCTTCTGTGTAAGGTACAAAGAACACAGCTGGCATCCCTGGTTCTCAGAATCCCTGGGTCTAGCCAGCCTAAGCCTTGTGCTCTTCAGTCCCCTCCCTGCCAGTCCTCTAAAATCAGCCAGCAGCTTTGGTTTCTCATGACTGGTTTCATGCTACTGATTGATTGTTCACCAAACATACTCCATACTTTGCTTAAAAAGTTCCATTGTTCTGTTCAACATTGATTCTGTTCAACTCTCTTCTGTGGCCATTGAAAGCATACCCAGGTCCATGGCTGCTCACTCACCCCTTTTATAATCTTGCATCAGCAAGGAGCCAGGATTAGGTGTAGGGGAGAATTTTAGGAACAGACTTGCTCACTAACCATCTAAGAACAACATTTTTTTAAAAAAAATCCATATTGTCACTGAATGTGTTGCACAATGGGATTAAAAAAAAAAAAATCCAAAGCTGCTGTCAACCGTTTTACTCCTTTTTTTTTTTCCTCTTTCTTCTAAAAATGATGAGCAAGCCGAACAAATTCTAAAACCACCTTTTGGAAAAGAGAAACACTCTAATTAAAATGAAAGAATTCAAAATATTTATGCAACAAAGCAACTTGGTATATTGCTACAAATTCAAATAAAATATATCAAATCCTTTCTCCACATAATTTGAAGGAGCATATACAGTAAAATTCTGAGGGAACAAAGTGAAGGAGGTGTTTATGGGCTTGTCTGCATAGTGCTTTAGAGTTTAGGAATAACTTTCAATGGGCTTTCCCGTTCTGAACTTGACCATGTCAGGAGCAGTGAATTCACCCTGGTCACACACTGGACTGGTGCTCAGAGAGTCTGAGTGCCTGCCGGGTTCACATAGCTAATGGCAGGCAAAGCGGGGTCTGCCATCTCCGTTGTCTCCACTCGTTCTACCAGGACCTGGCGTCCCTTCTCCACATGCGCTTTTGTAAGGTATGGTGATGAGCCTTTGATTTTTTTCCCGTCATCATAGAAGCCTCTTCTCCATCTTATCTTTGCAAACAAGCCTGGATAATTCAGCTAAAGGTAGAGATGGGCCAGTTTCAAGAAAGTGTTGGTATTTTTGGTTCTTCTGAAGCAGCCAAGAGAGGCCCCTCAGAGTCAGATTGCAGACACACCTGAGCTGAGTCAACAATCCTCCCGAACTGCGGTACCTGGGTGGCTCAGTGGGTTAAGCCTCTGCCTTCTGCTCAGGTCATGATCTCAGGGTCCTGGGATCGAGCCCCTTGGGCTCTCTGCTCCGCGGGGAGCCTGCTCACCCCCTCCCCCAACCCCCACCTCTCTGCCTACTTGTGGTCTCTCTCTCTGTGTCAAATAAATAAAATCTTTAAAAAACAACAACAACCACCAAAACAGAAGAAACAATCCTTCCGAACACTTACAGCAGGTCAAGGGATCAGGGCCATTCTGTATTTTCTTTCACAGGGTTACTCAAGGAGTTATGGGGTTCCAAAAAACCCTCCAACTTCTACTCAGTTTAACTCACCAGAGCTTCCACTCCTCAGCTTGTATACTTTGAGGGTTATTAGGACATCCAATTACAATGGAAGAAAAATGCGCGTTCACCTTCCTTATCTTTGCACTTGCTATTCTCCTCTCTTGGCAGGCCACTGACCACCTACCCCAGTTAATTCTAGTCCTCCAGCCTTAGGAAGTCCACCCCAGGCTATATTATATCCTCTGCTGAAAGTTCCCTGTCTTACCACTTCTTCTAGTAGATGCGTAATTATGCGTTTGTAATAGTTTGGTCAGTATCTTCCTCCTCCATACAGTAAGCTTGGGGATTGGGCTGTCTGCGTTGCTCACCAGTATCCTCAGTACTTATCACGGTGTCTGGCTCATTGTTCAATATGCATTCATCACACTGTCCAACCCTCTCCTTTTACACACGAGGAATTCGGGGCCCAGAGGAGAGGAGGACCTTGCTCAGCAGCAGGGAATGGGACAGCAAAACTGGAACCCAAGTCTCTGGACCAGCGAATGCTCTTATCATCGTAGCAGCCCATACAGGGGCACAAAACCAGGCCTGCCCCCGCTGGCAAGCTTCCTCCCTTCCTCCCACCTTTCCTTCCTTCCCCACGCAGTACGCACCTTACAGGTTGCCCAGTACAGGTGTGCACGGCCAGGCCCTCAGGTGGGAACCCGCGGGACACGGCTCTGTGAACGGAAGGCAAAGGGCGTCCGGAGATTTCCCCAGGTGAGGCCCGAGCCAGGTTTCAGTGCTGAACCGGGAATTCTCAGCCGGTGAGGCTGCAGAAGAAAAGGTGTGGCGCCCCGGAGCCTCGCAAACTGTCTTCCGGACACAGTGATCTGTCACGGCCCCTATCACGTCCACGTCGTCTAGGATGACGGAGAAGGTGCACGAGCTTGGGGACCGAGGGCAGGTGGCGGGATGAAGAGAGTCCTCTGCCCTGCCTGGCCTCACCACACAAACGCGAAACGTTCTCAAACCGCACAGGTGCCTGAAACTCGCGCGCCGGCGCTCGAGCTTTTATAGCCGGCTGCTCGCCAATCAAAGTCCGTGCTGGGAGGGCGGGACGAGAGGCGGGGCTAAAAGCCGTGGGTGGCCGAGAGAAGCCGAACTTCTCAATTGCACCGAGGCCATTGACCACTAGGAGCGCGCGCGGGTCCGCGGAGCCTTTTGCGCATGCTCATTAATATCAGCGGCGCTAGCAATAGCTTTTTTTTTTTTTTAAAGATTTTATTTATTTACTTGACAGAGAGATTACAAGTAGGCAGAGAGGAAGGCAGAGAGAGAGGGAAGCAGGCTCCCCACTGAGCAGAGAGCCCGATGCGGGGCTCGATCCCAGGACCCGGGACCATGACCCGAGCCAAAGGTAGAGGCCCAACCCAACTGAGCCACCCAGGCACCCCTAGCAATAGCTTTTAAGTCTGTTTTAGTGGAGGTTCCGCGGGATCGGGCGCTGGTTAGTAAACTAAAGTAACTAGTCCGTTGTGAACCCCCTCTGCTGTGAATTCCAGCACTTTCACCTAACCAGAAGGAATGGGATGGGGGCATATTTGTAAACTAATGACCCATTCCTGCCCCAGAGCTGGTTTTCGAGGGAAGGGTCGGTTGGGCATTGATAGTTAATATCACTCCAGCTAGTTCCCTGTATAACTTTAGGGAAGTGGGTACTGACTCTTCCCAGCACCTTCATTTCCAGGAAGCGCTTTCGCCCAGAAAAAGAAGTGATTTGTTCTGCTTTTGGCTACTTATCATCCAGCTGAGTCACCTGGGCAGCTGTTAAAACAAAACAAAACAAAACACCCGAAAGAAACAAACAGCAACAACTACCTAGTTTCCTGGGCCCCTGCACACTGCACAGGCTGAGGAGCCCAAAGCTGGGGGGAGGTGAAAGGCGGTGGGAACTCTGTATTTTTACCAGTCCCAGGAAGAGTCTGATGGTTAGCTTTGGAAACTCCTGGTTTAGGGCACGCTGTGCCTGACAAGTACAAAATGCATAATAAACATGGTCTGAAATAATGAATTAATAACTGTCTAGGTTATTAAGTTTAACAGTTGAATAACAAGCCACGTTGACCACACTCTGAAAATGGACTGTTGATTGGAGTGTAAATTACTACCATTTTTTAAGGAGTGTGATTGGGTTCCATCTCTCAGAATTAAAGGTGCCCTTTCACCCAGGAATTTCACTTGCAGAAATCCACCCAAAAAATACATGTATAATTTCAATGAAGCATTTTTGTAAGAGAAGAAAATTGCCTGAGAGGAGGCTTTCATGTGACTGTTAACAGGAGTGCTGCTATTGAACAATACCTAGAAGACCTTGTTAAGTGAAACAAACAAGCTGAAGACCAGTATACGTAATACGACCCTAAAAGATTCACATGCATCTGTTTGTATGTGTAAAGGAAATTCTGGAAGGGTTAAAGGAAAAAAAATAAAATAAAATAAGTAAAAGGTAAAAGATTACCTCTGAGAAGGGTTGGAGAGGATGGGAGTGAGATTTTCCATTTCAGTTTATCCATTCCATATTGCTTGGATTTTTAGAAACCACAGCCATGTATTACTTTTAATAGCTTTTAAGTCTGGTTTGGTAATGGCATTGTCCTCTCGGGCACTGGTTAGCCAATTAAAGTAACGAATCTATTGTTAAACCTCTGCATCAGGAGATTCCAGCACATCAGGAGATTCCCAATTTGTAAATTGGGAATAATGACTTGTTCCAGGCACAGGGCTGTTTTTTGGGGGGGGGGGGGGGGATGGCGGTTGGGGAGCAATAGTTAACACTATCATTAATTTTTTAAAAGTGAAGGGTCTTCAATATAGAAGAAAAACTGAACTTGGGGCACTTGGGTATCTCAGTCGGTTAAGCATCTGCCTTTTGCTCAGGTTCCTGGGGCTGAGCCTTGCATCAGGCTCCCTGCTCAGTGGGGAGCCTACTTCTCCCTCTCCCTCTGCCTGCTGCTCTTCCTGCTTGTGCTCTCTGTCAACCAAAAAATTAATAAATCTTAAAGAAAAAAAAAGGAAGAAAAACAACTTATTTAGGTAGTTCTGGAGGGAAGAACTCTGACCAACTGGGAGACAGTTTTAGCTCAAAATACGGAAAGTAAGGGGAAATTTTGCTGGCTATTAGCCTGAGGCTGTGATGGGGAATACAATATCTGGTTTTGGGAGGAGTGAGGACTGAGATAGTACAGGTCTTTAAGGAGGTAGGTTAAATGCTCTCTGTCACAGTATCTGGATTAATTCAAATCCCACTCTGTCACTGAATAGGGCTGTGTGACTAAGCGAGTTGTCTAAACTCTGGGTGCCTCAGTTCCTTCACTTACACGATAGGGATAATGATGACACTAACCTCATCGAGTTCTTGCAGAATTACACAATATGGTACATGTCAGACACTCAGCATGGTTCCTGTTCAAAAAATGTTAGTGTATCTTTGTTGTTTTTATATGATGGATCGACCCTTTAAAAGTTGAAAAGAGAATCACAGAAAACATTTCTGCTACTGGAGGTGCTATTTTATTTTTCCACCTTTAAATATTCGTGGAAACAGCCAAATATGGGATTTTCAGGATGAATGGATTTAGTGGATTGGTAGACTTGCTTATATGCTGGATGGCTTTGCTCATTACAAAGCGAATTTTTTTTTTTTTGGAAATTTGTTTTCCGGATGTTGGCTCAGTGCTGCCCCACAGTGGCCAATCATAGGAATGGCTACTTAGATAAGTCGACCTTTTCTTACTAGAGCATACCTGGTCTGGGTGGGGTGTGTGAGTCAGGCCGACTGGGGAGGTGGGCTGTTGGCCCAGGAGTGAGCAAGTCAGTCCACACCTCAGGAAGGAGAGGCATGTTTGTATGCCCACCAGTGACTCCACCAAGAGGAAACCAAGTGCACTTTATCTAATATGGTCATGCCTCCTGTGTCATTTACTTAGAACGTTTGACTTTTCCTCTTCATGTGCTCAAGTTCCTTTCTTGTCGAAAAACAGAAAAGCACGTTACTGAGCTGCTGTGCTATCTGGCATGGCCTTGGCTTTTCTCCAAGGTTGTTGGAAGAAACAGACACATGAAAACTACTTCGGCTTTTGCCATAAAACTTGTGGGGGCCGTTTTGTTGTTACAAGTTCTCATGCGAAAATTCTTCTAAAATTTAGGGCCAAGAGAAAGTTTGTATTCTCTGAGAAATTGCTAGCCAGGCCTTTTATCATAACAAGCGTTCTGTGACTTACCAGGCTTGCCTCTCGGCTTTAGCCACTGACAAACAGTGCCAGGCTCAATGCCTATTCTCAGCAGTTAAATGGACCCAAGATGGGTAATGTTTCCTCCTTGTTTTCTTGGTACTAATTAAAACATTTGTGTGTGTGTGTGTGTGTGCCTCTTTTAATGATTTCGCTGCATATTAGTACTTCAATCTACACTCCCATATTTTTTCAAGAAAGACGCAAGGAATCAATAAATTAAAAGAAAAGTGGAATGCTTGAGGGTTTTTTTTTCCCCCCTGGTGAAAAGATATTTGAGATGATTTTAAGTTAGTGGTTGCACTTGGGTTTTCGAGCCCAACAAGTTTATGGGTCAAAGATTTCAGACAGTAATCTGTATTTACTTGGAAAATGAGACAGTTGTGTAAATAAGGCCATGAAGGAAGTGGTAAGTTGTGGGCAAAAGATCAGCAGCTACTAAGGTTCATTTCCTTATCCACTACCACCAAGGATAATACTGAATGAGTTTCGACAGAGACAGAAAGCTGGTGCCCTATCTGGACCAAAGACATTTTTCCTGCTACTGTCTGATGAACCATCATGAAGGCCACATTTCATTGTAATCGTGTTTAAAAATAAAGATGGTCCTGGGAAGGTCAAGACATAGTTCCTGAAACCTCTGAGCAAAGGAGGTGCATCTCTAAGTTCTTGTTTCAGTCTTGGTTTCTGCCTCCTTCCCGAGAGAGGTGGGATCCTCGTGGGAGCAGAGGCTGTTGGGGAGAGAGATCAGTGGGTTAAGCCTCTGCCTTTGGCTCAGGTCATGATCTCAGAGTCCTGAGATCGAGCCCCGCATCAGGCTCTCTCCTCAAGTGGAGAGCCTGCTTCCCCCCCTTTCTCTGCCTGCTTCTCTGCCTACTTGTGATTTCTCTCTCTGTGTGTCAAATACATAAAATCTTAAAAGAAAAATGCATATTAAAAAAAAAAGAACCACTTTGAGAGTTAAAAAACCACAATAATATACCCACCACAAGAAATTCTAATGATCTCCTTTTAGTTTTTAGATTCAATATCTGAACCCTTTTGCTCAAGGTTTCTCAAAAGCTCCCTGTGTTGATTCTGGACAAAACTCTATCTGGACTGGCAACTTGGCAGACCCCCGGCTAAGAACCCAGTCCCAAGCATCCTGGGGACCAGGGCATGGCTTCAGAGCACCTTCAGCTATGGGTTCAAGGACAGCTCAGCCTCCACGTGGTTGCGTGATCTTGGGACAGTCATTTCTTCTCTCTGGCTCTGGTTTTCTTATTGGTAAGGTGAAGAGAAGTGGTCTATGGATGCATCTCAGCACCTAGACTGGGTCTCGGGCCTGAGCTCCAGGCCCTAGGAATGCTCAGAAATGATTGTTTTGAATGAAGGGATGAATAAGCCATGCCAACTGACCTCTTGGGTCTTGCTCTGACGTCTTGGGCCTGAATGCTTCCAAAAGGCAGGCTCAGTTTGAGTCATAGTCTGACAAGCTCTGCTAACAAGGTCACTGTAGATGGCCACAAACCTCCAGCATCTGGATCTGGCCCTGTGGCTGCCCAGTGATCTCACCTGCCCCTGGCTCTCGTCTTCCCCTGGCTCCCCATCCAAGCTGATGCTTGTAAAGGAAACATCTTTTTAGGTGAGGGGCCTGTGTATTTGGTTCGTCTTTGTTGCCTGGAAACTGTTGACATCCCGAGACATTCTGTTGCCTTCACTGGGTAATGAAAAATTGATGACTTTTTTTCTCTGTCAACAAACTCGCAGCCTGTTCACCTTGGCTGGGAATAGATGGGAAGCTGGCTCCTTGCTCCGAGGCTATTTCCTCTCTTCTCTTTCAAGCGCTTGGGTTTACTTTGCTTAGAGAAGATGGGGGGGGGGGGTGGAGCTGAGACTGGTGGGGAGGGGACAAGCTGAGTGTGACTGTGTGCGGCTGCTAGCTAATGTGGAAAGAGCTGTTTTTGCCTCCTTCCAGTGCTCCTTCAGTTTCAGCAAATGCCTCTGCCCAGCAGATCCACCACACCTCTGCCCTCCAAGGTCACCCTGTGCGCACCCCTCCCAGAAGGCTGGTCTAGTCTCCTTGGCCCTGGATCCTTCCTGTCCTCAAGAAGCCTTGGAGACAGTCTGCAATGCACAACCAGCGCGTTTCCATCCCACTCTAGTTTCTCCTCCTGGCTGTGCCTTAGCCTTGCGGCGCTCCCCCTAATGCCCGGCCAAGGACAGGCAGATCTTCCAGGACAAGATGTAGAAGGGACCTCAGAAACAATCCAAGCCCCTCATTTTTAATACTTGTGAAAGAGGAAGCTCAGAGAGGGAGGTGATGAGGAGAGAAACTAGGGCATCCACCATCCTGGTCTCACATCAGGTTCAGACATCCATCCCAGGTTGTTAGAGGATAGAACTGTTTCCAGAGGCCTCCTTGCCTTGGACAGCCTCACCTTCCTCCTTACAGGTGGGGAGGGCAGAGCCCGGGGCCTGGCTTCTGGGCACCCTCTTGGGGATGCTTTCCCTGGGGCTCAGACCGAAGCTACTCCTTCTTTCCCAACTACAGGTGTGCAGCTGTCCCCCGAGTTAGCAGCAGCCCCAAGTCTCCGAATGGCACAGGAACCCTTGCTGTCTGCTGAGGTGGCGCCTCAGGGGATGGGTTCTTCTTAGCTAGCCATTGATCTTGGCCAGGCCTTTTGCTCAGTGGCCCTTTGGACCAGTGCTACTCAGACTGAGATCCCTGGGCCCATGCTATCTCACAGACCATTGTCACCTGAAGACAGGCCCAGAAAATTCTTACTGCGAACCTGAGAGTCACACTGAGAAGATTTTATAGCAATTTGACATGGCTGCATGTAATATTTAAGCATTTCATTTCATTTTCCCCCTAATTCCATTTGTATTGCACCTTACAAAAAGTCTTCATCTGCAACAGACTGGAAGTTAAAAAAAACAAACAAACAATAACAGCCGGTCTTTCTTCACAAATGACTTGGGAAGCTCTGCTCCTGACCTCCTTTGCCTGCCTGCGCTGGGATGATCCCCTATGCGGCGGTCCCATGAAGTTCTCTATTGGGGCAGCAGGGGGCGCCAGAGACATAGATAATCTTTCTGTCCCCAAGCAAGAACCATTCGTTCTGGGATCATCCTCCATTTGACACCTTCTGGATCCTGGGACACGGAGAGAAAGAAAGGCCTTTTTCTTCTTCTTGATTTGCTTCAGCTGAAAGCAGTCTCGAGGAGGAACATCTAAGAAGGCTGTCCACACGGAGATGGCAGGAGAGTGAAGATTGCTGCCAGGGGCTTTCTTCTGGGGAAAGTGTAGCTCTATGACTTGGGTGTGTAGCACAGGGCACGGAGTCAGGCTACCTAGGTTCAAATCCTGCCTTCTCCTCTTGGTTGTTGTGAGGACTCAGGAAAGCCACTCAAAGTCTTGGAAAGCCCAGTTTCTTGAAGTGTAAAGGGGCCATATTAATGGTTCCTACCCCATAGGGCTCTTGGGGGATTAAAAAAGATAACCCACATGAAGCACTTAGCACTGTGCCTGGCCCATAGAGACACCCAGCAAATGTGTTCATTAGTGTGACAGTCCCCCCGTGCCTGTTGTCTCGAAGTTCCTGTGAAGTTGGGAACACCCCCCCCCCCCCGCCCCAACTTTCCAGACGGGCAGCTGGAGGGCAACCAGGTCCTTTTCCATCAGTCATCCTGACCACTGGACCCTGTAACACTGAGAGATTTGGCTCAGCCCCCACCTCCTCCAGGAAGTCTGCCAAGATGGATGCAAGTCCAGGTGCCTCCCACTGTGGCATTATTCTTTAAATTACTAATTTTTCTAATTTCTTCCTCCTCCAGATCTCCCAGCCCCAGGCCGAGTCTGCACATTTCATAGTGTGTAAGTCATCCTGCCACTGGAAGACACTGTGACATGGTGGTTATGAGCCCGGCATGTGGAGCCAGGCTGCTTGGTTTGGAATCCTGTTTCCATATATTGCCGGCTGTGTGACTTCAGGCAACTTACTTGACTCCTCTGAGACTCGATTTCCTTATTCCACCTCGTGTATTACCGTGATGACTGAGTGAGGTAATGCAGGTGAAGGCCAGGTGCCCAAGAAACCTCCGGAGATGAGGAGGCTGAGACTCAGGAACGGGAGGAACTCAGTATGAGGTGCTGGACCCCAGCCATACCCCAGTAGGGAAGTAGGCACTTTGGTCATCCGTTGGCAGTTGAGGGAACCGAGATCGGTTTACACACATCTGCAGGAATGTGAAGAACGGGAGTGGGGTCGCTGGCCTCCAGTGTGTGCAGGTTCCTCTTGCCTGCTTCGTGATGGGAGGCTGGCAAACTAGAGGAATTTGGGGACCTCAGCACCCAGAAACAAACACTCATATTTTCTCTCTGCTTTGCTCCTGGCCCCAGAAAGACCTTTAAGAGGATAGGGTGTTAGTGAGGGAGTGGGGCTCCCATCTGGGGAACCCCCAGAGCTTCTAACAGGCAGCTCTTGGGCAGTAAAGAGAGCTTGCCAAAGAGTGTGGGAGTGAGCAGCAGGGGGCGCTGTGACACCGGAGGAGAGCCCAGACCTCCCCTGGGGGAACTGAGGAGGGATCTGACTGCTTCAGAGCCAAGCTCAGTCTGATGAAGCCAGCTAAGGGGAACAGTCCACCCAGTCACTCCGGCAAGGATCTTCAGGAGAGCTGAGATCCCCGGGAAGTATGACCGTTGTGAGCCCTGACTTTGGCGTTGGCATGCTTGGGTTTGAAAGCCTGTTCAGCTCTTATGGTTCATGACCATGGGCAAGTCACTTAACCTTTGGGTGTCCTCGTGGAAAACACTCATGGGGCTGTTGGGAAGATCTGTGCCATGTGCATGTACGTTTCTTAGCAAGGTACCTGGTGCTCAAGGAAGCACCAGGGAATGGCCACTGTTACTGTTGTTAAGACAACCAGATTGTGGGGTTGTCCTGAAGAAGCGAGGGGCCTACCTGCCAAGGGGTCATGTCCTGGTGCTGCTCTCTACCCCCTGCTGTGGTCTGTGAGGGGGCTTACCTGCTGGGATATGAACCTCCCTGTGCCTGATCTCCAAGCAGGTCGCTCATGTCCCACAGGCCCTGCATGTTGCTGGAGACCCATGAACCTCATTCCAGCCAACATGCTCACTGGAGGTCAGCGGGGGGAGCAGGAGAGTGTGGTTCCTCCCCAGCTAGGGACTCACTGTGAGTGCCTTGCTGTCACTGGGCCTCCATTTCTCCAGCTGCAGGATTTCCTCAATTTCCCCAGTGTAATCCAGCATCACCCTTCCAGGAATGCGTCCCCAACCTGCTGACATATTTACATTTCAGCCGGGCCCTTTGCTGTAAAACCCAAGCGTGGCCTGAGGTAGTGAAGGGGCGAGTTCCCAGCTGAGGCCCATGGAGGACACAGCTTGGGGTGACTTCCCTCTACAAAGGGATGACCTTGGCCTTCCTCACTGTCCAGCTTGCCCTTCTGGTGTCTCTTGCCCCATGTGGTGCCCACTCAAGGCTCAGGGTCTCCACACCATTAGCTTGGTTTGCTCTTTAAGAAAGGGCCAGGAGGGTGGTTGCCTCTGAGGTATGGATGACTAGTAGGGTTGGTGCTGCCCATTCTGGAGGACACTTTATTGGAATAGAGACAGAGGTTTTTTTTAATCTGGAGAAATTAAACCCTGTTTATGGAATCCTAGCAAAAGGCTTTGAAATGGGAAGGGTGTAGCCCCCCCCCATTCAAATCCCAGCAGCCTCCATTCCCATTCCTTGTGGGGCTGCTAGCACAGCTGGTTCAAAGGTCCATGCCACATGCAACTAAAGAAAGAGAAGTACATCAGATTTCATCAAAATTTAAAACTTCAGTATTTCCAAAAGCATCGTCAGAAAAGTGCAAAGGCAACCCACAGAATGGGACAGAAATTTGCAAATCATACATCTGATAAGGGACTTGTATTGGTAATATATAAAGAACTCTTACCATTCAACAAGAGGTCAAGTGACGCAGTTAAAAATGAGCAAAAGACTTGAACAGACATTTCTTGAAGAACATCTACAAATAGCCACAAAGCACCTGGAAAGATCTGTTACCTCATTGGTCATTGGGAAAATGTAAACAAAACCCCCAATGGGATGTTACTTCACACCTATTAGTTTGTCTCTTATCCAAAAGACTGTCAGGAATAAGTGTTGGTGAGGATGTGGAGAAATTAGAACCCTCATCCTTGGCTGGTGGGATTTTAAAATAGTGTAATCCCTTAAACAAACAAACAAAAAAAGGCAGGTCCTCAAAAATTTAAGTGTAGAATTACCGTATGACCCAACAACAACTTGGTATGTACCCAAGAAAATTAAAAATGTATGACCGCACAAAAAGTTATACACAGGGGCGCCTGGGTGGCTCAGTGGGTTAAGCCTCTGCCCTTCGGCTCAGGTTATGATCCCAGAGTTCTGGGATCGAGCCCCACATGGGGCTCTCTGCTCAGCGGGGAGCCTGCTTCCTCCTCTCTCTCTGCCTGCTTCTCTGCCTACTTGTGATCTTTGTCAAATAAATAAATAAAATCTTAAAAAAAAAAGTTATACACAAATGTTCATAGCAGCACTATTCGTAATAGTCAAAAGTAGCCCTCATTCAACTGTCTATCAATGGATAAATCACCAATGAATGGTGGTCTATCCATATAATGAAATAGTGTTCAGCCTTTTAACGGAATGAGGTACCAATCCATGCTAAGTGTGGGTGAACCTTGAAAACATTGTTTTAAGTGAAAAAGCCAGACCCAAAAGGCCACTGTGTTCTGTGATTCCATTTGTATGGGATGTCCACAGTGGGCAGGTCCACAGAGATGGACCTTGGATTGGTGCTTGCCAGTGCATGAGGTGTTTGCCAGGGCATGGGGGAGGGGAGATGGGGCAGGGCTGCTAACCAGTACAAGGACCTCTCTTGGGCTGATAAAGTTTTGGAGTTAGTGGTCAGAGTTGTGCAACTTTGTGGATATACGAGAAACCACTTTCAAAGGGTGAATTTTATGGTATGTGAATATTTCAGTGAAAAAAAAAATGCCCTTGGAAAGAAGGGAGGGGTCCTTGAAGCCATCCCCATGTCCTGCCCTCACCCACCCTAGTGCATTTGGCCATTGGATTCTTTCAGATCATTTTATCATGAAGGTTGGAAAGCCCCAGGGGATTAAAATGCTGGGGGAGGGGTATTTCCAGTGGCCACAGTATTGACAGGGGTGCTGCCAGCATGGGGGAGCCTGGGAAGAGCCCGGATGCTAGACATTTTGCAGTGCCTGAGCCCATCTCACAAGGAATTGTCTTGCATTCCACGTGACTTTAGAACTGTCTCTCCAGACATTGATAGAGATGATTATCTGAGCTAAAAACTAAACTCTGATTTACATAATAAACACCAAATATATTTGCAAGGCTTTGCTGTACACTGCATTTCCCCAGAATACTACTACCTACCATGCAAATGGGAAGAGCTCACAACTGCTCACAATTTCTCCTGGTTAATGTCAGTAATTTATCTTGGAGAATGAGCTGTTCCATGAAAATGCTTCTGGGATCATCTTTCTTTTCCTTTCCTTTCCTTCTGTTTTTGTTCTTTCTATTATTTTTGAAGGGGGAACATTTTATTCATACCTGTCAACCCCAATCCCAACCAACATCCTAGTAGATCTAACTGTAAAATATGGTACAATGCTTCTATATGCAAGAAACAATCATGTGAGGTTGGCAAATGCTTCAAGGTCAGCTTCTTGGTCACCCTGTGATAATATAAACAGTCACAAGCAGTTGCCCCACATAGGAATCTGGCCTCTCTTGGGGCCAGTGACAGCCAAGAGGCACCCTGACTTTGTTGCTGCTTTCATGTTTTTCTTTTTTTAAAGATTTTTTATTTATTTGAGAGAGAATGAGAAAGAGAGAGAGAAAGAGCACAAGCATGGGGAGCAACAGGCAGAGGGAGAAGCAGACTCTCTGCTGAGCAGGGAGCTGGAGCAGATCTTGATCCCAGGGTTCCAGGATCATGATCTGAGCTGAAGGCAGTTGCTCAACCAACTGAGCCACCCAGGCACCCCAGCTGCTCTCATGTTTTTCAAAACACAACTTGATTTAGACCTTCTAGGACTTGTATTTGGAGTGTGTCTTGATTCTTTTCCCACACCCTGTTTTGCTAAAAAATGTTGCATTGAATTTTGGGGACATACACATAACTACCACCTCCCACCTCCCATAAATCCCAGTCAAAAAGCAGGGTATTAAAGATACACAGTATTAAAAGTACGATAAAGGAGTGATCTTGAAAGACCCGCAGATCCCCTTACCCAAGAATTCAACACTGCCACAGGATGCAAACAGCAAGAGGTTCTTTATTGCAGCGCGGGCGCCTGCGGGTGGTCAGCAGCTCCTGCTAGCTGAGCACCCCAGGCTGGAGTGGTGCAGGGTTTTTATAGACAGGTACAAACAAGTTTTGGATGAGACGGAGCTGATTGGCTGACAATTTGAACATTTGAAAAAGGCATACTTGGTGTTTACGGATTGGCTTTGGGAGACCTGCGCGCGCAAAGAAAAAGGCGGGAAAGGGAAACAAAGAGGGGAAGTTAGGCCTTGTGATTCAGCAGAAAAGTATCCTGTCTACGTGACTATGCAGCCCCCTGCCTACGTGACTAAGGTGACTATGCGGCCCCCTGCCTATGTGGTCAGGTATTAGGCCATATCTTACGAGAAAGCTGTTTGCAGGGAGTGCCCTATCTTGCTAAGAAACAGCTATTATGAAGTTACCAACTAACATTATATTGAGGGAGCCAAGCGGTTACAGAAAAGCAAAAGAGCAGTTACATTGAATTCAACCCTGGGGGAAGCAGTTACATTGAATTCAACCCTGGGGGAAGGGTCTTTGCAGGCAGGGGTACTCTTTACACAACAAAGGAGCAGTTAATCAGTTGGCAACGGGGGGGGGGGGGGGGGGGGGGGGGGGTCTTTCAATCTATAGGGAGTCGACGGGGGGGGGGGGGGGGGGGGGGGGAGGGGGTGTCTTTCAATCTATAGGGAGAATGTTAACTGGGAGGTGGTTTGTCAGGCAGACCTGAACTTGATTTTCTCTGGATCCTGGAGCGGGGGCATAATCCTCTGTTTGGGGCATGAAGGATCTTGGAGAATGTCCATCCTTCCTTAGATCACAGGAAAGAGACAAAGAGGCCTGGGATTTGTGTAGGGTCACCTAGTACCTACCCATGGCCAAACTTGGGCGGGAGTGCCCAGGCAGTGGTTCTGAGCTCTACATCAGGACCTCAGGCTGCATTGGAGCGGCCTGTGAAAATACAGGCCACCAGATAGGTTTGGTGGAGTGGCCACTTAGCCTTTGAGCAAGCAATTTCCAAACAAAAAGTAAGTCATGTATCACGTTGTCCCTGCCATTGGAAAGTCAAGTCAACACATTCTTGGAAAACATGCCAACTGGCTATAAACAGAAGTCAATGTGGGGACCAATCAGAGTGGGGGTTCAAATGTGGTCAAGTCGGGGGTGTGGCAGCTGAGCAGAGAGGCTGGGGGTTTGGGACCCAGCCATCTGCAAAGCCCATCTGTGTGTGTGTTGTTGGATGTAAGACAGATTTGCCTCTGTTCTGTCTCCTGGAGCCTTCTACAGAACCTCATGAGATGAGTCTCAGAACAGGCTGCTGGAGAAGAAGGGGTACGGCTTATTTAGCCCTCTCTGATCCAGGATTGCCCATGAGATGTTCCTGTGTTGCACCAATGGGGTTCCTGTGGACATCTCGCCATCCTGGTAGGACGGGAAGGGGAGAGCAGGGAGGACCCAAGCGGGACTCAGGCAGGGACTTCACAAAACTGAGCAAAGCTGGTGTGCATCTGGTGGCCATGGGCCGGCTGGGCTCAGAAATGCAGCTGAGGGTCTGCAGTGATGCCCCGAGGTGATCAGTGTAAGTTGCCGAGAGGAATGAGCACAGGAGCAAATTAGCAGTGGTGGGAGACTACGAATTCCAGAATGCCCACAAGGCCCAGACCGGTGTGCAGCGCAATGGCGGGAGGTGCAAGGAGGAACTCACTCCAGTTCCTGAACGGTGCTGTGTTCTGTCTGCCCCTGAGGTCTCCGCACAGGCTGTTCCTCCAGCCTGGTGTGCTCTTCCCCACCCCACCTTCCTTGGCCCCTTGGTTCTGTTCACACTTCCCCTCTGATCCTAGACATCACTGCCCCCTGACCAAGCTGGTGCTCTCTGGGCGGGGCTTGGAAAGAGCCTTACTGAAATGGGATCTCTGCAGCACTATCAGTATTTAAAACACTGTGTTTATTTATGGGTCTTTCATATATGGATATCCATATATGGATATTTCATAGACATATCCTTTCTGGGACTGTAATCTTTAAGCAAGATCCTACCATGCCCCGCAAGGGGGAAGTTTAATCCTTTGGCCAACGTGCTCTCACAGGGCTCCCCCTTCAGCCTCCAGTGCCCCACTGATGAAGTTCTAGAACCTAGGTGAGGTTCGGTGGGGGTGAGGTCCGGAGCCGATGACCAAGAAAGAATTCTTGAGACAACTTTGGTGCAAAATGGTGCTTTATTAAAGCACGGGGACAGGACCCGAGGGCAGAAAGAGCTGCTGCCCGGGGTTGTGAGGGATGGCAGGTTATGTATCCTGCGGTTGGGGGAAGGTGAGGGGAAGGGAGGTTTCAACAGAGTTTTCATATGCTAAAGAAGGCCTACAAGGTGCCAGGGGTATCCAGGAGGTCTTTGGGGATACTCCGAGGTCTTGGTCTTCCGACTTGATCAATGTTGTCTTTTGGCAAGCTATTAACATCAAGATAGTTGGGAGATTCCTGATGGAATGTCACATTTCTGCTTTCAAGCATCTTTGTTAGTGAGATTTAGGTTCAGAAGAGATTTAACTGTATTTACATTTCCTTCCACCTCAGCCTCCTTCAGTTTTGTGTGTGGAGGGGAGGGCTTGAGGAACTAAGTTATTTGCCTCTGGAAATTATCAATAGCACAAGGTAACTTCTTTGTTTGTAGATCTCTAGGACATTTGTAAACCAAGCGGAACTATTTGTTTCTCGTTTATGGTGGTCAGGGGTGCCTGAGGAATGTCACACATATTACGGAGGGGGGCCGGTGGAGAGGGGGTGTGAGGTGCCAGCTTTTGCTTTGTCCTCAGCCAGCCTCCTGCTCCCTCATCACCACCTTCTTGGAGCTCTGGGCCTTCAACCCTCTGCGTTTAGGCCAGTTTCCCTGAAGGGCCTTTTCCGCATATCCCTAGGGCCATATCCTATTGATTTGGCAAGGTTTGGCCTAAATGTGATCTCCTTCAGAAGGCTTCCTTAGGTTACGGTCGCCAGGTTGAAAAAAAATTCACCTCTCTCCCTCTTCCTCTACCCCTGCGCCCTGCACAAACCCCCATGCTCTCTCTGTCCCCACCCCCCAGAGATCGCTGCCCACTTGCCTTAACTGTGGACTTCTGCTGGGTGCACCTTGAGGGCAGGAGACAGGCCACATCCACTTTTGTGTCCCCTCCCACCTCTACTGCCATGTCTGGTGTGAACACGTGTGACTCCGACGGACGCCAGAGCCCTGGCCCCTGGAAACCTGAATGACACAGACCAAAACTCTCATTTCAGCCTCCAGAGGATGCAAAGCCTCTAAGATGCAAATTTCTGCAAATTGTCCCCACCCACTTTGGCTCCAGACTCCTGCCTCCATGAGAGCTACTTTTCCATTCTGCTGCACCCTTATTTACTTCTTGGAGCCCACCCAAACTTTGGGCTAGGTCTTTCTCTTTGGCAGCAGGAACCTTACTGAAGATACAGCCGACAGCCGGTATCTCACTGGGCTTGGGGCAGTGAGAACCTCAGTTAAGGTTACATGTTATACATTTTACTTTTTTGTTTAAAGTTCCGCCAGCCTTCTTGCTATTGGCTACTCCCCTCCCACCCCCTACCCTCTGGGCCCAGGCCCTGTTACTCTGGAGCAAACAAATCCATGTTGCTCCCATTCCAGGCTGGCTGTGCTAGTAAGGTCAAGGCCAGATGGATGGTCAGCAAACCAGCCGTCTGTCTGTTAATGCAGCCCAGCCTCAGATGAAATGGAGGCTTATATGGGACCCTGGAGGCCCCTCCATGGTCCTTTCGGGATTCTGAAAGCCCCAGTCCTGTTAGGTCTGGCCTCCCTCCCTCTCCCCGCTCGAGGGGCCGTCTCTCTCCTAAAGTCAGCAGGGCCTGGCGTGGCTTCATCCCATGCTTTGCAGTCAGATCTCCAACAAACCACCTTTCTGAGAGAGACAAATACCCTGGAAGCCACTATCTCCTCCTCTAATGGCATCATGTTGCTCTCTGTGATCTTAATCTCCTCAGCAGGCCAGGCCAGTGCTGGAAAAAGCATCCAGGGGAAACAGGATCTTTCCAAGCAAAGCCTGGCCTGTCCCTCCCCCCCCCCACCACCCCTTTGTCCCCTGAGTGTGCCCTGGCAGGCCCAGCCAGCAGCCCCACAGTGGAAAGCTCCCCGGAGCTCCATGCTGTCCCTTCTTTAGTGTCCAGTTCTGGGGACTTCCGTGAGGGGTCTCCAGCTGATGGTGTGCTGAGGAGGAGGGAAGGACTGGATTTTTAGAGCAGAGTAGCTGGGTTTGTACTCCCACTCCGTCAACAGGGTAGGTCATCACGAAGCTGGCTCTGTGACCTCTGGTGAGCCTTCCAACCATTCTGGGCCTCAGTGTGCTCATCTGGAACTTGGGCATAATGACCGTGCGGCAGCCTCACAAAGTATCTGGGGCACTACGTCAGAGCAGGTTTGGAAAACACTCTGTAAACTTCAAGTAAACCTTCAGTTGCTCGTTGTTAATGGTTCAGACTTGCTGTGTGACTTTGGGAAAGTTATTCCCCTCTTTGGGCCCCAGTTTCGTGATGTGTAAAGTGAAGGGGGCAGACGTCTGAGCTCAAGGAGGGTCTTTCCCTTGGACTACACGGTGATGTAACTTTCATGTCAACTTTCTTAGGTCATACTCAGTTAAGCTGTAACATATATAAGAAAATACATCCGTTCTGAAGAGCAATTAATATCCAATAAAATGGGTTTTGACAACTGTACATCATAATGACAATTCACATCCTTCTCCCCATAAAATTTTCTCATGTCCCTTCACAGTCAACCTGCCCTTGGCTCCTGGAGCTAGAATGTCACATGTCGGTATCCTACAGATGAACTCTGTTGTGTCTGGTTTCTTCCAAAAGCCAGTGTGATGTTTGTGAGAGTCAAGTGTGCTGTTGGGTATACCCATTGTTTGTCCTTTTGTGATGCTGAGGAGGATCCCACAGTGGGGAAAGACCACAAGTTGCTCATGCATTCACCTGCTCTTGGACGTGTGGGCCATTTTTGTTTTTTTTTCCAGTTTTTGGCTATTATGAATAAAAGCTCCCCTGAGCATCTGTGTACAGGTTTCTGTTTCAACATAGGGCTTCATTTCTCTAGAATAAATACCAGGGAAGGCAACTGCTGAGTCATGTGCAAAGTACATGTTTCACTTTGCAAGACACAGCCAAATTGGTTTCCCGCCAGAAGGGCATGAAGTTTCCAGTTGCTCCAAGTTCCCCTCGGCACCTGACACTGTCTGTCCGAGTTCCTTCCTCCTGCTGGCCTTGAGTCCCTGCCACTGCCCAGGGCCCATGGCTGGCCCACACCCCTTGTCCTCCCCGCACTCCCACCTTCTCTGACCCATGTTCAGGCCTGGCATAGACCACCAGCCTGCAGGAAGGGGGCTCCGAGGAGACAGAAGCTCTCCAGCTCCGAGGAGACCTGGCTGGAGGTGGGATTTCAGATGCAGCCTTTCCACTCAGCCAAGCAGATAGCCTGGGGCCTTTCAGGATCACTGGCTTCTTCACGGCAGAGAATTTTGTTTTGCTCATTTGAATGCTTCCTTTCTATGGATTCAGGTCTAGGTTCCTGTATCACCTTCTTGGAGAGGGCTTTCCAGGTCACCGGGCCCAGAACCAGATTCTGTGGGGCCTGCCTGAAGCTTATTTAATTTTTGAGAGTGCGCTTTAGGAAAAAGCATCCCTGATTGGGAATAAGAAATTTGGTAGGGCAGTATCTAGAATGGGAACAGGAAGGGACCCGACCACGCAAAAAGCCTTGAAGCATAAGCCTTATTAATTTTGGGGTGAGTCCGTTTCTACTGTTCCTACTGAATGAAACAGGTACCCTGTCTCTCTAGGCTACCCTGTGCCTTGGTTTCATTTTTTTGGATGCTGTCCATGATGTCACACTCTATCTCTCTTCGTTCACTGTTCTTCCCCGCTCTTCTGATGGAATGTACTCTTGTGAGAACGAGGATTTGGGGGTTCACTCCCGTATCCCCAGCGCCCACAACAGTGCCTGGTACATGGTGAACACTCAACAAACATTGACAAAACCAGGAAATAAAAGCTTTCCAAGGGCTGCTGCCTTCCTACTCATGTGAGACAGGGTTTTAAAAGTGAATCATCATATAGAAAAATAGGAGACTCGTACTGGTGGTGCACAGAACCTTGCTTTGGCTCCAGACTGGGAACGTGACAGTTACTGAGCACCAGCTCCCGGCCAGGCACTTTCTGCACACTGTCATCTTAAAGACTGTCACAGCAAACCTTGAGAAGGGAGGTGGCCACCATTGTCCCCATTTTGCAGGAAACTGAGGCCCAGCAGGATGAAGTCATTTGACCAAGCATCCCATGGCCTGTGAAGAGGCAGCTGGGAACGTCCACCCAGGTTTGTCCTTTCTCTTGCTCCATGGTCTCTCTGGGCAAGGCCCCTCTCCAAACTCTGAGGCCCTCAGAGTTCTTCACTCCATGTTCTGAGAGGAGGGAAGGATGTCCAAGACTGGAGTACTCGGAGCTGAACCCATGGTGAGCAAGGTTCCAGGCCTGGAGGAGAGGGAGGGTCCTGTCCTTTGGGCGGCAGGGAGGGAAAAGAGAGGCTCAGTGTACCTCCTGGCCAACGGCCTTGTTGAAGCTGAACCTGGCCAGCCTGGAACGGAACTGTGTTTGCTGTTAAAAAAAGGCACAGGGACTGGGTCCCAGAGAGGGTTTGGTTTGAGCTACTTCCAGGACTTGATTTAATTTAAAGAGACTAAGGAAAGTACTGGGAGCCAAGCACTACTTCCTGCCCCAGATGCCAGAAATTCCACCAGTTCTAGCCCCTGAGATCTTGTGAGAGGTGGGCACCTGTCTCAGTCAACATGTCCTCCTTTCCTCCTGTAGACTGGGTCACGAAACACTCACTTCCCAGCTTGACATAAAGATTAATTAAAGTTACGGCATATGAAAGCGTTCAACACCTGTGAATTTGCTCTCCTCCCTGGCTTTTAGAAAAAGATCTCGGACTTCTGGCTAATGTCCGTCTGGTAACCCTTCATTCCCCGGCTGGAAACACTGACCTTTGGTCCAAGATCAGGATCAGACATCATCTTCTTCCCAGGGTCATTGTCTGAGTCACAAGCAGCCTTTTATTTAGTACCTACTTTGTGCCTGGCACTGCTCATCTGTCATCTCTCTTCTTCCCCACAACCCTGAAAAGTCAAGTTGTTTCCATTTAAAAAAAATTTATTTATTGAAAGATTTTATTTATTTATTTGATACACAGAAAGATCACAAGTAGGCAGAATGGCAGAGAGAGAGGGAGAAGCTGGCTCCCCACCAAGCAGGGAGCCCCATGCAGGACTCCATCTCAGGACCCTACAATCATGATGTGAGCCAAAGCAGATGCCCAACCGCCTGAGCCACCCAGGTGCCCTCATAATCAAGTTCCTTATTCCCATTTTGTGGACAGAGAGATGGAGTCCCCTTGGATAATAAGCATCGTAGGGGAAGTGAGGAGAGTGAGTCTTGTATCACTTCCCAGGTCACTTCTCTCCCGTCTTTGTCCCTACTCTCGATTCCAACCCAGAATGCTATGCTGCTTGACTTGAAAAATCATCTAATATTTACTTACTGAGTGCCTACTCTCACCGTGTGGGGGCAGGGCCGGCCTCATCCTCGCCTTCAAGGAGCCCAGAGGGTAGCAGAGGACAGGGATGGGGACGGAGGGATTCTAAGATCACGTGGCCGGTGCATAGTGGGGCGGCTGTGCTGCTGCGAGGGTTTGAGAGCCCAGCGGGGGCAGTGACCAGCACAGGACCCAGCAACACACCACCAAGTGTCGCGTTGATGTGTGCGTGCGTGCGCACACACACAGTGGGACATGCTTGTGACAAAGAGAGACAAGGCACAGTTGCTGCCTGCTGGGGTCATACAGTGCCCCCGACTGCACTGAGTCTCAATTTCCACTTTCAATGAAGCGCTTTTAATTTCATCTTTCCAACAAGAGCTATTTTTTGTAAACTGAGGTATCATGACATACATTATATTAGTTTCAGGTGTACAAGGTGATTTAACATTTGTGATCCAAATGATCACAAGAAGACTCGTTAACAACCGTCACCATACATATAGAATTTCTTTTTCTTATGATGAGAACTTTTAAGATTTACTCTCATAGCAACTCTCACACATGCCACCCGGTGTTACTAGCGATCGTCGCCATGCTGGACGTTACAATCCCAGGACTTGTTTATTTTAGAGCTGGAAGTTTGAACCTTTTGACCCCCTTCGCCCACTTTGCTCCCCACGCCCTACCCCTGCCTCTGGTAATGGAAAATCTGTTCTCTGTATCTATGAGCCTGGTTTTTGTTTATTAATTAATTAATTAATTTATTTTTTTAAAAAAATTTTATTTATTTATTTGAGAGAGAGAGAGAGAGAGATCACAAGTAGGCAGAGAGGCAGGCAGAGAGACAGGAGGAAGCAGGCTCCCCGCTGAGCAGAGAGCCCCATGTGGGGCTCAATCCCAGGACCCTGAGATCATGACCCGAGCTGAAGGCAGAGGCCTAACCCACTGAGCCACCCAGGTGCCCCTATTAATTTTTTTAAAAATGAGAGCTTTGATACCAACATGGGGCAATAGGCTGGAGTTTGTTGAGAACAATTTGTCGCTTTTTTTTTTTTTTTTACTAAGAGGCAAAATATTTACAAGGGAAGTCCTTTTGATACTGATTTAACAAGTAGACTTCAAAAAATATGCATATAGTTTTAACTTCTTATTATTTGAATTTGAAAAACATACATTAAAAATAGAGAAAATAGTATAATGAATCCCCTACGTATCCAGAACCTAATTTCAATGGTTATTAACATCTGGTCATTTCTTGAAGAAATGGATTCTTGGGGCTCCTGGATGGCTCAGTTGGCTAAGTAGCTGACTTGTGATTTTGGCATGGGTTATCATCTTGGGGTCATGAAATTGAGGCCCGAGTTGGGCTCTGCACTCAGTGGGGAGTCTGCTTCAGATTCCCTCTCTCTCTTTCTGCTCCCCCCCCAATAAATAAATAAATCTTAAAAAAAGAAGAAATGGATTGTTGAAGAGTGAAATAAATTAGACTTTTGCCAAACATTCAATGTAATTCATTGCATGCCTATTGTTTTTCTCTGACAAAAGAAGAAAGCACAATTTAGAAATCTATCCCGAGTTTACTTTAGAAGTTATAGAGACACACACAACTTGCCTGCCTGTGGGGCTCTAAGGGTGTCTGGTAGAGAATTCAGATTCTTAGGTTGTGGAGAATCTGGGCAGAAAAATATCTCACTAGTCCGTCTCTCACAGACCTGACGTCCTGTGGTTCTCTTATCTGCAGAGAGAAAAAGCCCATTTATACCTTCTCTGCTCAGGTCTTTAATGTGGTGGCAAACATTCAGGAATGTGTCTGCTTGGGGCTCATAGCCCGGGGAAATTCACTTAGAAAACAAAGCCTCCTTGTTTCCTGTTCTGACTCTGGGGACATGCTTTAATGAATTGCCCTCAGACCCGAATTGGCCTAACCCACAAGCAGCTGTGGTACCCCGAGACCAAGCCCAAACCTGGGGGTGTGAAAAGTAACCCTTAGCTCTGCACCCATTAGCTGTGTGGTCTTGAGAATGTTGCTATCCTTCTCTGGGCCTTCACTGCTCCATCTGTAGATGGACTTTCACCTGGGTTAACTCTGTGGCCTCTGTAACCGAGTGACCTGGGCTGTGGCCAGGTGCAGGAAGGGGGTGTTAAACACCGCCTGGGATGTGGTCAGTGCACTTGGGTGTACTCTGAAAAGGTGAATGGCTTTTTTGGTTTACTGGGTGGTATGCAGTTAACAAGAGTGATGCAGGTGTCCGCTGAAGGCACCTAAGATCTAGATCAGTGCGTCTTAGATCCCCATCCTGAAGCCTCACCACCTCTCCAAAGAATTCCACGGATCCCTAAGGGACCCGATGCTCTCAAGGTGCATATCCAGGGACCCTCTCGCTCTTTTACCCCACCCCCACCCCCACCCCCCTGACCCATCATTCCATCTCCACTTCCAAGAGAGATCCACACACATGAAGATCTGGGAATGTGCAGACTCTCCCATCCACCCAAGGAGGGGTCACACCAAGCATCACCCAGCTGTGACTTAAAACCACTCTTAAGTATTTTCAAACTCTGCCTTGCTGCTTTGCCCCCAGCTGCCCAACCTTCCCCCGCTGACCAGCTTCTCCTCTCCTTTCCTTTTCTGATTCTCTCCCCTTCCATCCTCAGGGATATCCAAATGCTTTTCCTTCTGTTCCTCACAGCAGCACCCAGGAGCTCTGGCCCTCAGGTGCACATACCCAAAACCTGCCAGCGTGCTCGCCAGGTGGAGAGACTCCACTCCATAGCTTCAAATTTCCATAAAAAAGTGTCATCATAAGGATTTTTGAAAAGATTTACAAGGCTACAGGCCTGACCCCGCCCCCCCACCCCCTCCCCCGGGGGCAGGGGCAGGGAGATAGTACTGCCTCTGATTCATTCTGATTCATTGTCCATGAGGTTGAGCCCTGTGCTGCCTTTCGGACAAACTTGCCCGTGAGAACATGCCTTTGATGCCACTCCTTCCTCCCTGGCTGTGTCCAGTCTTGCTCTCCCGGTGGTCCTCCTCCTTCTGCAATCCAGGCCCCTTCTCCTCCTTCTTGACTGATGCTCGGGGCCACGTGTGTGGGAAAGAGAAGGAGGACATGCAGAGTTTGGCTTTGGGAGGCATGGGCACCCCCCTGGGGTGGGGCTGGGTGAGGTTCTCTCCTACGGAAGTTCTCCCAGGATGAGGCCAGCGGGCTGGAGCTCCCGGATCTTGGGTCTCAACTGGTGAGTCTTCAGTGGTGGTCCCAGGGTGAACTTGGTGCAGGGATCCAGAGGAAGCAAAGAGGAAAACAGCTACGCACAGCGAAGCAGTTTGTCAAGGCTGGGAAGGAACAGCAGCGTTGGGGCAGGAAAACTGGCCTCTGAGCTCCATCCGGGGCTCTCTGCAGGCACCAGCCTACATGGGAAACTGGAAAGGAGATCAGTGCTTTTGCTCAGGGATGAGCTTGGGCTCTGAGTGGGAAATGACTTGCTGTGGTTCCTACCACGAAGAGAACCTGGTCTTGTGCCTGAGAGGTGGTCAGAGGGGTCACAGAAAACAGAGGAGTGGGGAATCGGTACTGTGGGTGTGTGGAGGCACAGGGATTTTTGAGCTGGGCTTTGAGTATGGACATTTGAAGACTGATGCCCTTCGCCAGGGGCATCAACATGGATGAGAAGGGGCTGGGGAAAGGAGAGCTCACTGTAGGCAGGGGGAGCAAGTCCTATGACCTATGACCAAGGTGGCTGAAAAGGTGGTCTGTGTGGGCAGCCATGAACAATCCTGCGAGCCTGGATTGGAAAGATGGGTGGGATGATCAGTGAGGATTCAGTGGGCTCAGCTCAGGTATTTGAGGCTTTTTTTGTAGGCTACGGTCATCAGAGGGTTTTAAGCAGTCAAGTGACAATGTCAAGGGTACCTGGGTGGCTCAATCAGTTGAGCATCTGCTTTTGGTTCAGGTCATGATCCCAGCATTCTGGAATCGAGCTCGATGTTGGGCTCCCTGCTCTACAGGGAGTCTGCTTCTCTCTCTGCCTCTACCCTCCCCATGCTCGAGCTCTGTCTCTCAAATAAATAAATAAAAATCTTTAATAAAAAAAAATGACAATGTCAGGTGTGTCTTTGGAGGCCGGATGGCTCCTTGGGAGCAATGTGGATGGAGCAAGGAGGCCCATTAGGCATCTCCTGCCTCATCCGGGCAAAAAGATGGCATAGGGGACAAATGTGAGAGGTAGTATGTATGCATCTGGTCCATTTGAACTGCTGTGTGACATTTCCCCGTCTGGATACACCACAGTTGCAGATCTCCATTCTCCCAATGATCTTCTTTGCCACTTTCTCACCATCACAAATGGGACCGCAATGGACATTTTTGTACCCATCTCCTTGTGCGCCTGAAACTTTTCAGAGTGGCTACCAGAACTGGGTTTGCTGTATTGTGAGGTTTGACCATCTTCCAATCTACTAGATAGTCTTAAATTCCTCCTCAAAGGGATTGTACCCACACAGTCTCTTGTCAAAAAGCATAAAAGTGCCGTGGGCTTATGAGTGTTTTCAGTCTTACAAGATTTTGCCGATCTGATCAGTATGAAATAGAATCCTGTTGTCCCCATTTGTAGCTCTGATAATCAAGGAGATAAAGCTTATTATTATTATTTTTTTATTTGACAGACAGAGATCACAAGTAGGCAGAGAGGCAGGCAGAGAGAGGAGGAGGCAGGCTCCCCGCTGAGTAGAGAGCCTGATGCGGGGCTCGATCCCAGGACCCCAAGACCATGATCTGAGCCAAAGGCAGAGGATTTAACCCACTGAGCCACCCAGATGCCCCAGATAAAGCTTATTTTTATGTGATTATTCACCACCCTGTTTCCTTCTGTTCCTATGCCTTGCCCAATTCTGTTGGGTTGTTTTTTCCTTACCGATTTGTTGAAGTTCTCTATGTATTCTGGATACTGATCCTTTGTTATTTAAAATACCTTTTGGGGGGCTGTCTGGGTGCTGCATTGGTTAAGCATCTGACTCTTGATCTCACCTCAGGTCTTGATCTCAGAGTCGAGAGTTCAAGCCCCCCACTGGGCTCCGTGTGGCATGAAGCCTACCTAAAAAAAAATAATAATAACAAATGAATAAATAAATAAAACAAAATACCTCTTCAATCTGTGACTTGTCTTTCCCATTTCATTTACAAAAGCCTTTGTCAGACAGAAATTTTAAATTTTAATATATTCCAACATTAAAAATTTGATAGTTTCTAGTTAACGTATCTTGATTAATTTTCTTCCCATACTGATGTTACATGGAAATTTTTTTTCCTATTTTTTTCTAGAAATGTTCATTTTTTTTCACATTTAGATTTTTATTCGCCTTGTATTGTGTGTTTGCCTACAATGTGAGGAAAACGCTCAATTTAATTTTTTCCCTCAAACAATTAGTAATTTTCCCAGCACAATTTATAGAATAATTCATTCTTTTATTCATTATTTATCTTTATTGTTTATAGAATTCATTATGAGGATGTGTAATTCTACCTCTAGAACACATTAGCTGTGCTTACGAGTTTATATCTGGGCTCTATAGATTCTATTGCATGGCTTATTTATCTGTTCCTGGAGTAATATCACAGTTTTAATTACAGCAGATAGCTTTATAATAATTCCTTATTCACCAAGCTTGGCTTTGAAAATTATCTTGGCTATTGTTGGCCCTCTTTCCTCCCATATTACTTTAGAATCATCTTTTTTTTTTAAAGATTTTATTCATTTATTTGACAGAGAGAGATCACAAGTAGGCAGAGAGGCAGGCAGAGAGAGAGGGGGAAGCAGGCTCCCTGCTGAGCAGAAAGCCTGATTCGGGGCTCAATCCCAGGACCCCGAGACCATGATCCAAACCGAAGGCAGAGGCTCAACCCACTGAGCCACCCAGGTGCCCCACTTTAGAATCATCTTATCAAGTTCTGTGAGAAAATCCTTTGGGATTTTCATTGGACTGGCACTGAACTTACAGACATGGTTTGGGGGAGATCATTGTTTTTAATGCTACAGAGATATCCCTTCTATGGGCATGCCATATCACTCTATTATTTAAGTCTCCTTTTACACCCTTCAGTACAGCTTTACATTTTTCTCCTATAAGTCTTGAGTATTTTGTTAGATTTAATTAAAGAAAACACATCTGATGTTTTAACACTAAGCACCTTTGCTGCATACTTTTCAAGACACCCTTTAAAAAAATTATTTATTTATTTTAGAGAGAGAGAGCGAGCACACAAGCAGAGGGAGGGGCAGAGGGAGAGGGAGAGAATCTCAAGCAGGCTCCTTGCGGAGTAAGGAGCCCAAACCCCGGCTCGATCTCACCTCCCTGAGATCATGACCTGAGCCAGAACCAAGAGTCAGACGCCTAACCAACTGAGCCACCCAGGCATCCCATCCAAATTTTTTTTTAGATATTTTTTAAAAAGATTTATTTATTTGAGACAGATATGTTTGTCTTTAACATGTACTTTGAATTAAACTATAAATAGGTCTGAATTTTACCACAATTTTTTTCATAAAGTTTTTCTTCATTTTCTCTGTTACTATGGTGAATTACATTAGTTACTTTTTTTGACATTAAACCTTCCTTGCATTTCCAGGATAAGCAGCATGTGGCTAAGACAGATAGATGGAAGGATGGATAGAGAGAGAGAGAACCATATTTGATCTGCAGGACAGTCTGGACCAGAGTTGTAAGGGACAGGGCACAGTCTTAGGAGACAGGTGCATTTATAGGAGGAATGGTGCTCCCTAGGCTTCTGGAAGTCTAAAGCTGGCTCTTTCTCTGCTTGTAATGTTATGGATTTCTCCTAGGCCCATCCACTCCATTGGGACCTCCAGTTGCTAATCTTGTGGTGTGATGCCGTCTTGACTCCACTGGCCATCTGGTCCTCTTGGTCAGACCCTCTCTGTCTGGTCCTGTCTCCTGGAGAGCAGACATCTTTCCCCCTCAACCTCTTCACCATTGCCCTTGGTAAATGCCTGTTTCTTTGGCCACTGTCTGCAGAGTACCCCTAACGCAGCCCTTTCTCCTTACTCTCTCTCTCTCTCTCTGCTGCTGGGCAGCTCTCTGTGAACTTGCCTTTAGGATTTTCAGGTGTGGGCAAGCCTTTAGGACTCTCCCAGTTCTGGAAGCCCCTACAACCCCCTGTAAGCCCCTCTCATTTGGTTTGAGGTGAAGGGGAAGCACCTCCTTGCACACTCATCTCCAGAGACACCCTTCTTTCTTCCAGACCTCTCCTTTCAGCAGCCAGACCTAGGTGGAGGCCCATACTGGCAGAACTGGTTTCACGAACCTTAGCTCACCCCATGGAGGCCAGGCGGCTTGGCATCTCATTGAGGAATGGGGAAACGTCCAGCAACCACATCTTGCTCTTGGTCTCTGGAGCTTTAGCTGAGGAGGAGATGGAGAAAGTCCTATTTTTATTTTATTTATTATTTACTTATTTTTAAAGATTTTATTTATTTGCAAGAAGGAGAGAGAGAATGAGTGGGGAGAGGGACAGAGGGACAAGTAGACTCCCTTTGGAGCAGGGAGCCTGATGTGGAACTTGATCCCAGGACCCCAGGATCATGACCTTAGCTGAAGGCAGATGCTTAACTGACAGCCACCTGGGTGCCCGGAGAATGTCCCACTTGACTATGCTGGTACACAGTTTTCTAGAGCTTTACTTATCTTGTCTATTCTAAATTTATTGGCATAGAATTGGTCATAGTGTTCTCTTATGAGTTTAAGCTGTATCTATAGGTGTATGTATCCTCTTTTCCATTCTGAATATATGTGCCTTCCCTATTTTTTTGAATTAGTCTTGTCAGAGCTTTGATTATGTGCTAGTGTTTTTAGAGAACTCAAAATTCTATTGTTCCCTTGCATTCTATTTCATTAATTTATGCTCCCTTTCTTCTTTGCCTCTTTTTAAGAAAGATTATTTATTTATTTATTTATTTGACAGAGATCACAAGTAGGCAGAGAAGCAGGCAGAGAGAGAGAGGGAAGCAGGCTCCCTGCTGAGAAGAGAGCCTGAATGTGGGGTTCAATCCCAGGACCCTGGGATCATGACCTGAGCCAAAGGAAGAGGCTTAACCCACTGAGCCACCCAGGCGCCCCTCTTTTTACATTTTAATTGTGAAGTAAATCACATGAAAGAGTGCATACAAACTATGTGTATGCTTTTGGAATAATAATAAAATGAGCAACCGTGTATTCATAACTGAGTTTAAGAAATGCGGTGCCAGGATCAGGGAGGGAAGTTCAGACATATCCCCCTCCTCACCCCACAGCAGCCACTATCCTAAATGCTCTGTTAATCATCCATTTACTTTTTACAAATGGGTTTGGCATGTTTATCCATCACTAAAAAATTTATTGTTCAGTTTAGCCTTTTAAAAGTGTTGGCTAATGGAACATAATAAAAAAATAGAAACAAATAACTATTTCCTGAAAAAAGAAAAGAAAAGGACCCCAAGTGACCAAGTGACCAGAATCAGATTAACCGAAATCCTTACTTCATGATATAGTCTCATCTTAGACATATGTGAGACTCCCTCCTGTTGTCCCCCTTTATCTCCTCCATTCATCCGTCTTTCTTCCTTCTCTTCCCTTCCTTCCATTTTTTTTCTTTTAATGTAATAAGCCCCTGTACTCCCCTACTCAAAAAAACACAGGACTTTAATCATAGCACATTTCAAGCCACGAGATGACTCTCTACCAGTCCAAGTAACCATCATCCTGAATTCATCATTCTCTTGTTTTTGTTTTTTTTTTTTAAAGATTTTATTTTTTAAAAGATTTTATTTTTAAAATTTATTTATTTGAGAGAGAGAGAGAGCAAGAGAGCATGAGGAGGGGGAGGGTCAGAGGGAGAAGCAGACTCCCTGTTGACCAGGGAGCCTGATGTGGGACCCAATCCTGGGACTCCAGGGCCATGACCCGAGCTGAAGGTAGACACTTAACCAACTGAGCTACCCAGGCACCCCTAAAGATTTTATTTTTAAATAATCTCTACACCCAACATGGGGCTCAAACCCACAATGCCAAGATCGAGTCTCATGCTCCTCTGACTGAGCCAGCCAGGGGCTCCTCTTGCTTTCTTATTACACACTTTTATTGTATTTATCGGTTTTCTCAAAAAGTATATTTTTAAAATTTGGTTGTTTTAACTTTATAAAGAGGACATGATGTTGCATGTCATCTTTGGAAACTTCTTCCTTAATATTATTGTTAGGGTCCGTGATCAAAGGAACGAGACTGATGCAAAGCGAAGGTTAAGCAAAGCTTTATTTTGTGCCAAGCATCCAGAATCAAACTGACCAGTCAGGGCTGTCTCTCTTCCAAGAGGCGATGATGACGACAATGACCACCCCTACGAACCCAACGATCCCGATGATGACGACGACCCAGATGACGACCCTGACAACGACGATGACCCTGACGACACTGCTCCCCGTGACACTGCTCTCGACGACTACCCCGATGACGATGCTCCCGGCAACGACGACCCTGGCGACACCGCTTCCCGGCAGCTACACTCCCAACACGACGCTGCTCCTGACAACTCTGCTCTCCATGACTACACTACCCTAGCCTCACAGACTAACTTTTATAGAGGTGGGGTTGAGTCTGGCTATACGCAGGTGGCCAATGAGATTGCAATACACAGGGAAAACTGCACAGTCATGCTCGGTCAGCAATACAGGTGACCAATTGAATTTCAATTTACTGCAGTAAATATGTGCGCGCCTCACTGATTGGATGTCTACATCCAGCCTGGCCTGCCCCTGTATCCGGGGTTTGCAAGTATGTTCTTCTGGCTAACCAGGCCCTTACATTCCCCGTTTTCTTTGGAAATTAGTCAAATCCTTGACTTTTCAGCCAGTTTTATGTTCTTCTGTTGTAAGGGGTTATATTGAGCATGTAAGACTAACATTTTTATCACTCTAATTTTCTTTTGTACAAATGACATTAGGGCGTTTATAATGCAGGGGCCAAAAATAACAGTAGTGCACAATCAGCTGATGACTTAGCCATTCACCACTTTGTTTAACCTTTTCTATTTTTCCTAATTCTGTTCATCTAATTTCCCACCTATACTTTTTTGTCTTATGAGGTGACTCAGAAGCTCTTACATAAACAGGTAACAATAGGAACAACAATGAACTCATAGTCTTTTGAGTCTTAGCTTTAGTCCACAGTCAGCGGGGTCCATCCGCTGCAGCTTCCATCTCTGGGGGGTGTCCTCGTCCTCAGCTCATTTGACGTGACCCACATGAATCCAGGCCCTGATGCCTTCTACTTTTATTGCTGTGGGGGTGGTCAGGATAACAGTAAACTGTCCCTTCCAGCGAGGCTCCAAATTTCCCACTTGATGGCGACGTATCCAAACCAAGTCCGTGGGTTGGTAAAGATGTGGTTCCACCTCTGTCTCCATCTCATGTTTGGCAGGAAAAGCCTCTGCCCAGTCTGAAAAGGTATCTACAAAAACTAACATATACTTGTGCCCATACATTCTGGGTTTCATTTCTGTAAAATTTATTTCCCAATAAATTCCTGGTTCTTTACCTCTCTCTCTTTTCCCTCTTCCCATTCTAGTTCCTCCCATATTAACTGCCTGGCATTGAGCACATCTATCAACTACATCCTGAACCATACACCCTAATTTAGAAACCTGGAACTGCTTGCCTATAAACTCCTTGAGTTTGCATGTCCCAAAATAAGTACCCTGATGTATCCGGTCTACTAACTTCTTACCTAGTTTTCAAGGAAGAATTATTTTTCCTGCTTTAGTCTTAGCCCAGTGCCCTTCATAGTCCAATTTAGCCCATTTTTAAAAAAAGATTTTATTTATTTATTTATTAGCCCATTTTTGTAAATACTTTAAATTCTCCTCTGAATAGTCCGGTTTTCCTGGTAGGGTGGGAGCCAGGAGTATAACCAGCTCTTGCACTGTCTCTTGGGCTGCTTGCTTTGTGGCTTGATCTGCTAATTGGTTTCCTTTTGGAATCAGATCAGTTCCCTTTTGGTGTCCCGGGCAATGCACAGCCACCTCTTTTGGGTCCCAAATAGCCTGGAGGAGAGCCAATATTTCTCCTCTGTTTTTAATTCCTTTTCCTTCTGCTGTTAATAGGCCCCTTTCTTTATAAATAGCCCCATGTATATGGAGAGTAGCAAAGGCATACCTGCTGTCCATATAGATGTTGACAGTTTTACCTTTGGCCATCTGCAGTGCCTTGGTGAGTGTAATCAGCTCCACTTTTTGTGCCGAGGTTCCATGTGGCAGGGCTGCTGCCCAGAGTTCCTTCTCAGGGGAAACCATCGCAGCCCCCGCATACCTCTTTCCATCAAACATGCAGCTACTCCTGTCTGTGAACAGAGTTATCTCTGCATCCAGAAGGGGAATGTCTCTGAGGTCCAGCCTTACTCCTGTGACTTGGGTTAGGACTTCCCTGCAGTCATGTGGGTGGTCAGTCAGCTCCTCTGGCAGCATCGTGGCTGGATTTAGCACCACCAGGGGCCAGAAGGTTACTCTTGGTTCATTGAAGAGGAGGGCCTGATACCTTGTCACTTGGGCGTTCATCATCCATCGGTCTGGTGGAGTCCAGAGAAGGCCCTCGATAGCATGAGTGGTGGTCAAGATGAGATTTTGACCCAAAGTCAATTTACTTGCATCCTTGACCAAGAGGGCCATGGCAGCAATTAAGTGGAGGCAAGGGGGAACCCAGCTGCTACTGGATCTTTGCCAAGGCCCGAGTCAAAATTCCTTTGGCCACCCCTGCTTTTTCATCCACATACAAGTGGAAGTGCTTCTGGGATGGCCAATGCTGGGGCACTCAGTAAGGCTGTTTGTAATTCCTGAAATGCTCCTTCTGCCTCAGCTGTCCACTCTATCATAGTGAGACCCCCCCCCCTTTTGCCAGTTCGTAGAAAGGTTGGGCAATCTCCGCAAACCACGGTATCCATAGCCTACAGTAGCCCACCGTCCCAAGAAACTCCCTCACTTGTCGGGACATGGTGGGGCAGGGGTATCAGGTGATCACCTGTTTCCTGGACTCAGACAGTGAACACACTCCCTCGTGGAGATCAAATCCTAGATAAGTGCTGTGGCTCTGACAGAGCTGTGCTTTCCTTTTGCTGACACCTGATACCCTTTTTCCCACAGTCTTTAAGAGAGCTCTCATCCGCCGCAAGCATGACTCATAGTCCTCAGCAGCTATTAGCAAGTCATCAACATACTGTAACAGAGTGACTCCCTGGTTGGAGGTTCTGTACTCATGCAAATCCTCATGTAGGGCCTCGTCGAAGATGGTGGGTGAATTCTTTTTTTTTTTTTATTAAATTTTTTTTTAAAGATTTTATTTATTTATTTGACAGAGAGAGAGATCACAAGTAGGCAGAGAGGTAGGCAGAGAGAGAGGAGGAAGCAGGCTCCCGGCGGAGCAGAGAGCCGGATGCGGGGCCCGATCCCAGGACCCTGAGATCATGACCTGAGCCGAAGGCAGCGGCTTAATCGCCTGAGCCACCCAGGCGCCCCTGGTGGGTGAATTCTTGAACCCTTGGGGAAGTCTTGTCCAGGTGAGCTGGTCTTGGAACATTTCCTGTGGGTTGGACCAATCAAAAGCAAAAAGGGGCTGAGATTCCCTTGCTAAAGATATGCAAGATGAAAATTGGGCTCCCATGTCCACCAAAAAATCAAATGATTTCCCCTCCACTTCAATTTCTACCAGGGTTTAGGGAGGGGCTCCTAACCATGGCCCCTTCAGTCTCTGGTGGCCAGCATTGCCGTCTTCCTTTTGGGGCACTCCCTGGCCCAATGTCCTTTTTCCTTACAGTAAGCGCATGTATCTGAATCTAAGTCTTCCCACTTGCCTTCTCTGTGCTTAGGCTTTTCCTTCCATTTACCATCCCCTACCTGTCTCATGTAATGCCAAAACCTTAACCAGTTTTTTTGTCTGTTTTTCATCCTCCTGTGCATCCTTGTTGTTAAACACCTTTTCTGCTATTCCCACTAACTCAATCAGATTCTTCCCTTCAAATCCTTTAATTTTTTGAAGTTTTCTCCTTATAACTGGGGCTGACTGATTGGCAAAAGCAAGATTCACTGCCCTCTGATTTTTGGGTGCCTCAGGATCAATCGGACTATACATTTTATAGGCTTCAATAAGCCTTTCTAGGAAAGCTCCTGGAGATTCTTTCTTACCTTGAATCACCATAATAATTCTGATTTAGTCTGAGTGCAGTTTTTACTTCTGGAAATTCTTACCCATTTCAGTTCCAGGATATCAACATATCAAAGACCTGTATTTGTTCTGAAAATCTCCCATATGAATTTCCTTTAGGGCAGAATTCATCTTACAAGAGAATTAAAACAATTACAAATGACAAAACCTCAGAATACATACTGTTAAATATCAAGTGATGACCCTTATCAAAACATTAAAACTCCAGGAAATGTATAGAACCCCTGGAGTAGTTACAGCATTTGCCCAAATGTAACCCAAGGTCTATCATTGATTTAACAGTACTGCCTGAGTAACTTAGCATATCAAGGAAAAGTTTTATGAGTCAAAGAGATCTCATTTACAATTCTGGGTGGGCAAAGAGAAAATCATTTACATTTTCTTAGAAACATCTCAATCTCTAGTGAAGACTAATTATTAACCAATTGTGAACTGTTGCAACAGCAGTTAAGCACAAAACATGTTTACCAACAGATTTCAAAAGCACAAACCTAGTTCCAGCAACCAGCACTCTAGCACTTCGTCCCTTTTGTCATCCAAGCAAAACTTCAAAGCTTCAATTTACCAAAGACTCCAAAAGCCACTTTAACAATTACCCATTAAAACCTTGAGACAGACTATTAACCATCTGTTCAGTCATCTCTTTGCTAACAGATTTCATGTTGCACCTGGGCCCATTCCACTTCAGACGCCATGCTTTCCTGCCAGCAAGGGGGAGGGGCTAGGCAGTCCACGACAGGCCAGAGAAGGCAAGGAATTCCCTGAAACAAAGGGAGTTTCGGCAGCTACTTGGGAATATTCCTTAAAGTCTCTGTCTCGAGTTAGACCAACCCCAGTTGATTCCAGTTATAGCCCTTAACACACGAAATGAGTGAGGGAGAAGCCCCACATCTATTATGAGGAATGGAGAGAGGAAAGTCAGAGTCCCCTTACTCTCTGCTTGCCCCATTCCTTCAAACACAACAAAAAACACAACAGACAACAAAAAGACAACACAAAGACAACCGCAGACCCAGGGGTCCTTACCCAGAACCTGCCACCAGTGGGGATTTTTCTCAGTCCCCAGTGTCCACCTAGGGGGACTCGAACCCCGCCCCTGCCGCCTAGGGGGACTCGAACCCCCTGGCTGTCCAGGGGTACTCGAACCCCCCCGCAGGCCCCTGACTACCCAGGGGGACTCAAAACCCCCCCACAGGCCCCTGACCGCCCAGGGGGACTCGAACTGCCCCTGCCGCCTAGGGGGACTCGAATCCCCGGAGACCACCTAGGGGGACTAGAGCCCCCCACCCCCACTGCCTGGGGCACTCAAGCCCCCCGGCCACCACCCGGGGGACTCGAACGCCCAGAGACTGCTTAGGGGGACTCAAAACCCCTGGCGGGCCCCTGACCACCCAGGAACTCGAACCCCCCAGCGATTCCCTGACCGCCCAGGGGGACTCAAACCCCCTGGCAGGCCCCTGACCACCAAGGGGGACTTGAACCCCCTGACCATCTAGGGGGTTTGAACCCCCTGGCGATCTACCAGTGGAGGGAAGGGGCATCCCCACATCCACTCCAGCCCTGGGGAGCATGACTGCATCCAGCTTCTCCCTGGTCCGCCATACCCTGGAGCTCTGCAACCAGACAGACAGACAGGATCCCGTGAACTTACCTCTGGAGGCTTTTCCCAGAAATTCTGATGCTGGCTCAGTTCTTGTCATTTGATCCCAGACGAGCCCCCAATGTTAGGGTCCATGATCAAAGGAACGAGACTGATGCAAAGCAAAGGCCAAGCAAAGCTTTATTTCGCGCCAAGCATCCAGAATCAAACTGACCAGTCAGGGCTGTCTCTCTTCCAAAAGGCGACGATCCTGACAATGACGACGACCCCGACGACCCTGCTCCCGGTGACTACCCTGATGACGCTGCTCCCAACAATGCCGACACCGGCGACGCTGCTTCCTGGCGACTACACTCCCAACACAACACTGCTCCCCACCACTCTGCTCCTGAAGACTACGCTACCCCAGCCTCACAGACTAACTTTTATAGAGGTGGGGTTGAGTCTGGCTATCCACAGGTGGCCAAAGAGATTGCAATACACAGGGAAAACTGCACAGTCATGCTAGGTCGGCAATACAGGTGACCAATTGAATTTCAATTTACTACAGTAAGTATATGCGTACCCTACTAATTGGATATTTCCACCTGGCCTGGCCTGCCCTTGTACCTGGGCTTTGCAAGTAAGTTCCTCTGGCTAACCAGGCCCTTACAATTATCATCACTAAATTACATCCACATGACTGAGTTCACCGTAGTTAATTTGTTTTTTATTGTGGTAAAATATACATAACATAAAATGTAGCACTTGAACCATTTTCTGAGAGTACACTCCAGTGGCATTAAGTACATCCATACTGTTTGTACCATCTTTACTTCTATCCAGCTCCAGAACTTTTTCCAACTTCTGAATTGAAATGCCAGTGAATCCGCTTTGCCTCCTGTGTGCTGTGGGAGCACATGGAGGAAGGGCGGGGGTGTTTTCTGGGCTCCACCCTGGTGAAGGGGGCTGCTACAGTTATTCTTGGAATGCCTATTGGCAGACACATTGGCTATTAGTTTCAGGCACGTGAGTGTCGCCTGGTGGCTCAGTTGGTTAGGCATCTGCCTTAAGCTCAGGTCATCATCCCAGGGTCCTGGGATCAAGCCCCACATTGGGGGGGGGGGGGCTGCTCAGTGGGGAATCTGCTTCTCCTGCTCCCTCTGCCTCCCTCCCCTAACTCATGCTCACTTTCTGTATCTTTCACAAATAAATAAAATCTTTTTAGTTTCAAGAACAGGAACATTCAGTTTTGGGAGGTAAAGTTAAAGGCTTTTACATGGTGGTCGTACCAATTTACCCTCTCACAGCAGTGGACAAGAAGTGCCACAAATCCACATCCTCACCAACATTTGGCATGTCAGACTGACAGTTTAACAAACAGAGGTAGGAGAGTTTTATAAGCCCATGTTTGTTACAGGTCAGGGAGTAGGGTCCACTGATATCTGCTTTTGGGGCTCCCCTTCTTGAACTTTCAACTTTCAAGACCCTTTTAGAGACTTGATTCTTGCAAAAATTCCCCAAGTGCATTTACTGCTTTCCCCTCCAATTGTAAAAATCACATATATTATTTGCAGAAAACTTGAAAAGTGCAGAAAACAATGGGTCACTTTTGAGGTTACTCTCTGGCATAACTTTTTTTTAAAAAGATTTCATTTATTTATGAGAGAGAGAAAGAGAGGGAACACAAGCGGGCAAATGGGAAAGGGAGAGGGAGAAGCAGGCTGTCCACTGAGCAGGGAGCTGATGCGAGACTCGATCCCAGGGCCCTGGGATTATGACCTGAGTCAAAGGCAGACACTCAACTGACTGAACCACCCAGGCACCCTGGAGTAACTGTTTTTAATGTTGGTTTGCATCATTTTCCCTTTTACCATACGAAATTCGAATCATGCTGTAATACTGTTTTGTAATCTTTTTCCCTATGTTCAACAATATGCAAATACTATATTCCTCAATGTTTTAAAAGATTTTTCTCCAAGGTAGATTTTTAGTGACTACATATGTTCCCATTGTTTGAATGCACAATAATTTTAACTGATTGTTGGACTTTTAAAAAACTTTTGCCCATTAATCATCGCACATATTTACAATTATTTCTTGGTAGAAATAACTAAAAATGAAATTGCTGGGGATTGTAGCTTTTGAAAAAAGGTCTTCCTATCAAGCAAATCTCATTTATCAGATAACAATGAGGATGCATAGTTATATTAATCAGAAAAATCTTACCAAGCAGAGCTTCTGGCTGCCAGGAGAGAATGGGTATTACCACTCTATGCTGAAAGAACTTCCAGTCCAAAGCAAGGAAAACTGACCTTTGAAATATCTTCCATCACACTTTTTGAAATCTTGATACTAGTCTGGAGGTCCCACGGCCATATTTTGTGGGTGTCTGGCAGCCTGGGGACCCACTGAGACAACCAGGGGCCCCTTAAGTCAACTTGTGGACATGAGTGCTTTTTCTACTCTTCCATGTCCTGTGGGACACACTGACTGCCTAGACCAGGCTCAGGCATCGAATCATGGATTCCTGACCCCAGAGGATGCAGGGAAGGAGACTGAAGGTGCCTTCCAAGACTTTGCCAAAAGGGACTTGAGCCTGGACACTTGGCTCAGCGATCTGGCCTCAGGGAAGGACACAACTGATTCTTCAGGAGACATTATCCCCAGGGGTCAGATGACATGTTACTCACCATGTGGCCTTAGACAAATCCTTCCCTCCCAGGCCTCTAGTGTCCGTTCTGTGAAATGGGTCCTTGATTAGCAGGTCTCTGAAAGTCCCTTCTTGGGCAGAGAGTCATCACACCCTGGGCTGCCCACTGTGCCCCCTCTGCAGGAAGGTCAGTGTCCCTGTGGCATCCAGCAGGATTTATGTGGGGAGGGCTTGCATCTTGCCCTGCTTCTGTGTCTGAGGCCAATGGTGTGGTCTTCTGCCTCTCCTGAGTGTCCACTTGCAAAGTCCCCTAATTTCTCCCCCTGTCTATCAGCAAGGGCCTAGCAGGGGACCCTCCATGGGCTGGACACTGGCCATACCACCTGGAAGCCTGCAACATTGCGGCCTCCTAGCCAACCTGAGTTATGCCGCTCCCCATCTGACTGCGCAGAAACTAGCAGCTGGGATTTCCCTCTCTTTGTTCCAGTAGAATGAGCAAGGGATGGACCAGCTAGGCAGCCTCAAGGCTCCACTCCCTGCCAGGGCCTTGTGCTGTGCTGGTGGGTGTCAAAAGAAGTAAGCGGTGGGCATTTGGTTCAAATCAAACTTCCTCTGGAGAGAAAATGGGCCAGCTGCTGGGGTCCTCTCCAGACCCCTTACAGCAATCAGGAGCACAGTTGGAAAGCAGCTGCATGGCCCAGGGGGCTCCAAGGAGCCTCCCCACCTCCATGCAGCCTCTGGGAAGTTCCCCCAGCCTGCTCCTCCTTCTCTTGCAGCTGGTAAGCCAGGAATGGGACTTGGCCTGGGCCTTTTGTTTGCAAAGCGCAAGAGTCCACTTCAACTGGCGTAATCAAAGAGTGACTTGACCAGAAGAGCAGAGGGGAAGGTCACAGGACACAAGGACAGGATGGCTTCACAGAGGCCTGGTGCTCAGGGGAACCCCAGCAGCAGCTCCATTGTTCCCTGTCTCCTTCCCCTTCTTGCCTCCTTCTCGGTCTCCTTCTCGGTCCACTTTCTTTCTCTCTCTCTCTCTCTCTCTCTCATTTGGACCATTTGACTTCACCATCACGAGGCCCCAGGAACACCCTATCAGTAAGTGTTGCTGGTTGTCAATGGGCTGGATCCTGTGTCTTCCAGCCCTGTCTGCCTTCTGGGGTCCACATTCTAGACCGGAGACTAGGGACATTTTCCTGCTGCAAGCCCGTGCCTGAAACCTCAAGGAGGGTTGCTCACCCCTGGGAGAGGAGCATATTTTTGGCACCGTGGCCGTCCAGTAAGAAAGCAGAAGCGAATGCATGGGATTGAGGGTGACATGACTATAAACATCATCTTGGACCCTCTCCAGGTTATACAATTAAACAAACTACTCACAGTTGTTGACATCACATTGTCAGTAACATGGTTTGTTCTACATCTCACAGGGGATCACGGCCTAGCCACAGTCACCCCGTCTCCCTTGCTGACTCTCCTCTGGGTGACTAAGGGTCTAGTACGACAGGAAGGACGGGAGGGTGGGCCCTAGCTTGGACCTTTAAGTATGGAAGCTTTGTGCATTTTAAATCTCACATGGATGGGTGTGTGTGTGTTTGCATTTCAAGACTGCCTGGAAGAATTTTGCTAGATCAGTCCCCCAACCTCTGGGTACAGATGGAGGCAGGTGCTGGGAATTCAGAGCAGAGGGAACTAATTACAGGCTTCCCCCACCCTCTTCTTCTTCAAGGAAACTCATTTTTAATTTCCTTTATGATTACCCCCTTACTGCTAAACATCAGCTGATGGCTGGTTCCTCTTTGATTTCTCCTTTCAGCAAGTCTCCTCCCCACTCCTACCATCCTCATTGTTTTGTATTTAGCCCCACACAGGTGAGCAGATATGAAGTGCAACAATGCAAGTCTTACCACTTGTTCTGGGTTGATTTTGGGCGCTGGCTCAGCATCCTTCTCTTTTGGAGGCCATGGGTCCCTGTGGGGTATGGGGGAGCTAGGCTGGAGCATTGATAGGCTTGATGCTCAAGCCTCGGGGACAGAGCAAACTTTGTGTTCAAGTTTGAGCAGAAGGGCCCGCAGAAGTCTTTCTCGTTCTCCCCAGCCCAGCCTCACACGTGTGGGTGTAGACAAAGGTTGCTGTTTGCCCATTCGCTCAACAGATCTTCATGGAGCACCTGTAGTGCTTGAATCTGGGGTTGGTGCTTGGGATTCAACAGGGATGTACAGCAGCCACAGACCCTGTTCTCTAGCTGCCTGCCTCCTTATTAATTGTAAAATGGTACTGAGAGGGTTTCCCGGACCCCCTTTTCATGACCCAATGTGTTTCCCAGATTTCTGGCTATTGAGGAATTTCTGCCACAGAGCAGAAATGTGGATGGGACAGGGGTGTGGCAGGTTTTAATGAGGGGTTTGGGCACAGGTATGAGGGGCTGGCATGTGGGGAAGGAGCGGGAGCTTGCTTGGCCCCTTACAGGGCTTGGGGTGCCTGTAGTTAGAAAGGGCCTTTGAGAAAACTGAATTGATCCCTTTTGCTTTCACTCTAAGGACAACAGGACTAGGGCTGCCCCTGCTGCGTAGGAGCTCGAACCCCTCCCACACCTCTCCTGCCCCCAGCACTCTCGCGTCACACATTAAAGTACATTCCTGTCTCACGTAGCTCGCGTCTTCCTCTGTTCACAGACCTCAGTTATGTTTAGCCTGGCAGCCGGAGGAGCTGGGAGTGGAGAGGTCCATGGCACCCGAGGCTAAGGGCTGCCCCCAATGGCTCTGCTGCTCCATCAGAGGCTCCCTGTGCTCCGAGGCTGAGGCTTGGAGGGAACCAAGGTGTAGATTCTTCCTGGGCTCCAGGTGTCTGCCTTGTGGCACTCTCCCGTGCTCAAAGGAGACAACAGCTGGGGACAAAGGCAGTTCCAGGTGCCATGGGGAGCGGCATGATCCTGGGACTTAGCCTGGAACCCCCTTGGAATCTGGTCCCGAGGGAGGGCCCAGAGTCTCCAGAACACTCTTGGGAGACAAGGAAGAGTCAAACCTCGTGCTGCCGGCCAGGCCAGGAATGAGACAACAGTTCTGGAGAGAAGGGATCATGGTGGACTGGCATGTCTGAGAAAGAAGCCTCATGCAAGGCCTTGAACTCGGTCCTAGCAATGAATGGGTTTGTGACAGGTGACAGGCAGCTCCTGTCACTATGGAATGGGAGGAGTGGCAGGGCAGGCCATCCACTGGGCTCTGGCTGTGTGCCATTATCAAGTTGTTTCTGTGAGTCCTCACAGCGGCCCTGGGGCTCTCGAGTCTCCAGACCCTGCCCCTGAACCATGTTGGGACTAAAACTTCAGAATGCTTCTTAAATCACACATGCCCAGCTTTGTGCTAACATCCAGAAGACCTTGGGCTCACTGGCAGTGCTTCCTGGAGGACACCGTGAGGCCGTGAAACAAAGCCGCCTGGGTGCATGCGGACGTGTGCGAACAAGAACCACGATTCTGCTCTTTCCAGTTGTTTAGCCCTGGACAAGCTGCTCACCTTCCCTGGGCCCTAATGTCAACCTGTGAACAACTGTTCACTAGTCCCTGTGGGGCGGGGAGGGTGCTTGCTAGGGTTTAGGAGGGAGGTCACGACTGACCACACACTTTGCTGATCGTAAAGTGTGTGCTCATGGCCCCAAAGGCCAGTGATGAGCTATCATCTGGATGGAAATGGGAAGAACACAGAAAACATCGCTCCCTGGCATGTGAGCCTGGGCTGCAGATGGAGGGCCTTACCAGGGCCCAGGGCTCGATCTCCTGGGATGGAGCAAAGCCTGTAGGGAGCTCACAGCCTTCGACTCACTCCTGACATGGCCGGCCTGGCCTCCCACGCTTGAAGCTTGGAGCAGGGGGGGCTAGTTGTTTCACAATTAAAGGGAAGACCCACTTGCTGTGACTGGACGGACTGCCGGATGCGTACAGAGCTTCACAGTTCTATGCTGCTCAGCCCTGCTGGTTTTTTTTTTTTTTAAGATTTTATTTATTTATTTGACAGAGAGAGAGATCACAAGTAGGCAGAGGCAGGTGGGGAAGGGGTGGGTGGGAAGCAGGCTCCCCGCTGAGCAGAGAGCCCAATGCGGGACTTGATCCCAGGACCCTGAGATCACAACCTGAGCTGAAGGCAGAGGCTTAATCCACTGAGCCACCCCGGTGCCCCAGCCCTACTGGTTTTTAGGCTATAGGCCCCTGAAACTTCCTTCAGAAAGCCCATGAATGAAGCTGCTTTATGTTCTGAATTTCCTTTGATTCTGGAAATATCCTGCAACCTGGTATTATTCCCCCATTTTAGAGGGAAGGAAATGGAGGCACAGAGATGAAAAGCAGCATTCCTGGGACTACTTAGGCAGTGGAGCACATAGTTAACACCAAATACATGGGTTTTGGGGATAGTATTCTATCTGATTTTTTTTTAAAACATGTAATGTATTATTAGCCCCAGGGGTACAGGTCTGTGAATTGCCAGGTTTATACACTTCACAGCACTCACCATAGCACATAACTTCCTCAATGTCCATAATCTATCCGATCTTTTATGTTCAATGGTGACTTTGCCCAGGAGGAAACTGAGGCACTGTAGAGCCCTATCCCAGCCACTGTAGTTGAGGTGGATGGAGAAATCTGGAGGCTGTAGGCCCCAGACCGACCCAGGGATGGTAGTGTCAGTCACAGATCCTGCATTTCCTTGTGCGGCTGGGCCACTCTGCCCCAAGTGGCCTAGAAGCCGTGTCCAGGAGGCCATACGTCGATGCCCTGCTCGTTGCAGTGAGCTTGGCCTCTGGCAGAGACGTTTCATTTCCAGCTTCCCTTTCAGACCTGAACACCATTCCTGCCTTTCTATTTACATACCGGAAACATGGCAACCCAGGCAGGGAATGTCTCCTTCCCACTTTCTTTCAAAGGACCATGTCCTCAGCCTCCTGGTGTTTCACCCTTGCCTGACCCACTCAGGCTCCAAGGCATCTTGTGAGATTTAATTGGTCGGCAGCTGATACTGCCATGAACATCTTTGAAATGAAGTTTGGAATTTGTCCTCATTTATGTTTGTCGATAAAAGGCAATCATGTGTTTCTCTTTTTGTTTCTCACTGTAATAAGAGACACACTAAAACCAGAAATTCTCAGGGCCGGCAAGATGAAAATGTCGTGAGTGTGCCCTGGGGTGTTTACCTTGTCGGCTGGCCCCGGCTCTCACCTTCTTTTTTATGGGTTTTTAGCACAGGTTTTTAGGTCATCAATCATGCTACAAAGTTTTATTAAATGCTTAGTGGCTACAGCTGGGGCAAGGGAGTGTCCTAAGATGGGTCCTGGCCTCAGGGAGCTGCTGTTCAGGATCCCAGAGGAAACAGGATGGTGCTGTTGACAATGCAGATGAAATGTTAAGTTGGGTGGAAGAGAGTGGCCTTGCTGATGCAGGCGAAAAGACAGTCTTGGGTCTTGAATCCATACCAGGAGCTCATGCAGTGAGCCTGGGTTTGATCCGGGCAGTTCTGGGCTGGAATTCCAACTCTATTTCTTACTAGCTGTGTGACTATGGAGAAGTCACTCAACCTCTTTGAGCCTTCATTTCTTCTTCTATTTGAGGATAATCGTATCTGCCTCATGGAGTTGTAATATGACTTAAAATGAAATAATGAATAGGACAGAGCCTTGTGCATACATTCTTGATAAACACTGTTTCTTTTCCATCCTTTCCCATGTCAGTTGTAAAGAAGGCTTTGCGGTGAGTGACCAAACCCAAAATACCAGGGGCTTATACAGGAACAAAGTTAATTTTTCTCCCATGTAAAAGCTGCAGGTATGTGGTTCAGGGCTGGTACCCCGTGGTGCCAGAGATTCAAGCTCCTTCCATTTTGTTGTTCTGTATTCCTGGCCTTGATTTTCAAGATCGCTTAATAATCGGTCTAGGGGCTCCAGTCATTATCTCTGCATTCCCATCGCTAGAAAGGAGAAAGTTGCACCTTCTTGTGTTAAGGACACACTTTGGAAATTGCAAGTACCACTTATACAATGAGATCACATCTAGCCAGGTGTAAGGGAGGCTATGGAATCTAGCCTCCAATCCAGGTGGTCACTAAAACATGGGGTTATATTTCTCTAGAAACAGGAGGAATTGGGTGTTGGGGGACAGCTAGTAGTTTTTACCACCTTTGCTTTCCTTGGAAAATGCCTCTTGAACTGAATGTGCCTGGAAAATGTGTGTTAGTGGGGAGAGAAGAGCAGAAGGTGTCAGAGAGAGCAGGACTCAAAAGTCATCAATAACGGGACACATGGGTGGTTCATTTGGTTAAGCAACGTTGCCTTCGGCTCAGGTCATGATCCTGGAGCCCCAGGATCAAGTGCCACATCAGGCTCCCTGCTCGGCAAGGACTCTGCTTCTCCCTCTGACCTCTCTCCTCTCATGCTCTCTCTTTCTCATCCTCTCTCTCCCCCAAATAAATAAAAAAAATCTTTAAAAAAAGATTTCATTTATTTATTTGGGAGAGAGAGAGAGAGAGAGAGCACAAGCAGGGGGAGCAGCAGGCAGAGAGAGAAGCAGGGAGAAGAAGCAGCTCCCTGCTGACCAAGGAGTCCAATACGGGACTCGATCCCAGGACCTTGGATCATGAACTGAGCTGAAGGCAGATGCTTAACTGACTGAGCCACCCTGGCATTTCCATTTATGTACCGTTTTTGGAGAAATGTCTGTTCAAATCCTTTGACCTTTTATGAGCTGGGCTCTTTGTCTTTTTGTTGTTGCATTGTAAGAGTTCTTTACAGACTCTAGATACTTATTAGACATATGATTTGCAAATATTTTCTCCCATTCAGTAGGTTGTCTTTTTATAATTTGCTAATATTCTCTGATGCACAAAAATTTAAATTTTTGTGGAGCCCAATTTACCAGTTTTTTCTTTTGTTGCTTGTGCTTTTAGCGTCAAGTCCAAGAACCCACTGGCAAATCCAATGTCATGAAGATTTACCCCTCTTTGTTCTTCTGCTAGTTTTATGAAGTTTTAGCTCTTATTTTTAGGTTGTGGACCCATTTGAGTTAAGTTTTGAGCATGGAGGAAGGGAAGGGCCCACCCTCACTCTTCTCCATGTGGGTATCCAGTTGTCCTGGAAACATTTGTGGAAGAGACTCTTCTTTTCCCCATTGAGTGTTCTTGGCACCCTTGTTAAAAATCCATAAGAGACTCTTAACTCTAGGAAATAAACTAAGGGTTGCTGGAGGGGAGAGGGGTGAGGGGAATGGGGTGACTGGGAGATGGACATGAAGGAGGACACTTGATGGAATGAGCACTGGGTGTTCTCTGCAACTAATGAATCACTAAATTCTACTCCTGAAACTAATAATACACTATATGCTCACTAACTTGAATATAACTAAAAAAATTTTTTTAAAAAGATGTTTGAAAATAAAAGGCTTTTTTTGTTAGTCTTCATCTCTTCTTATTTCCTTATCTTCCTTTCTCTCTCACATAATTTCTGTTTCTACTTTTCCCATATGGTGCAGACCTAGGTTTACTGTCCGTATCCTTACCTGTTGTCTTGTGGTTCTAGCATTTTACCTGGAAAGGCAATGCTGGAATTTGCATGTGGCCTGGGGAAAGTAATCAGCCAGATGAAAAACTGCTAGGGAATAGGTGAGCTTGGGATCACTTGTAAGCTAAATGCTTTGGCGCAGAGAGGCAGAGGGGCTCAGGGCTGGAATGGCTATGGAGAGCAGCACGGGGCTTTCCTTTTGGACCAGATCAGGAATACCAAAAATAGCTGTGCATTATTTTATTACATCCCAAATCCACCTTTTTATTTTCCATTTCCTTTAGACTTTTGGAAAATTAACTGTATTAAATCAATGGATGATTCAAATTTCTTAGTTTTTTTTTTCTTTCTTTCTCCTTCTGTCTATTTCCCTTTCCTCCTTAACTGCCTCGTTATCCAGGGGTGGGCACACAGCCTTTTAGGCAGCTGAACTGGGATTCATTTTAATGGAGACCAGAGACACTATTGATTAGCCTAGCGAGGGGCGAGTCATGCCCCCTCCATGGGATTCCGTTTCCTCATTTGTAAACTGAGCCATGGATGTGACAGTCCTTTACATGTGGCAGAGTAAGGGATTATTATTCTAATAATTTTAGTTCAAGTAATTTATCGCTGCTTTAAAGCCACAAGGGTTGGAGAACAATGTGATGAGTTGCAGAAAATCAACGAGAGTTTCTTTAGTGGAGGCTCAGAACCTCACTCCTGCCACAGTCATGCTCTCTTTGCCTCCCTGACCTCTGACTTCCTCAAAGGGTGCTACAGATGATCAAATCCTCCCTGCCTCATTTACAGGGGAGGAGACATGCAAAGAGGCTGCGCAGGGTGCCATAAGCATCACAGTGCAACCTGTCCTCCACCCAGAGGACTGGCCTTTCAGAGAACCCTTTGCCCCTTCCAGAGGTTTCTACCAAGGGTGCCAAGACCATTGAATGGGGGAAAACACAATCTTTTTGACATGCAACACTGGGAAAACGGGATATCCACATGGACAAGAAAATGAAGTTGAGCCTTTCCCATATACCATAGACAAAAATTAAAATAGATTAGAGACCTAAATGTAAAATTTAAAACTAAGAGATTCCAGGAAGAAAATAGAAGAAAAAAGCTTCAAGACATTGATTTGGCAAAGGGTTTCTTGCATATGACACCAAAAGTACAGGCAGGAGAGAAAAAAATACAGAAGGCGGCATCATCAAAATTAAAAAGTCTTGTGCATCAAAGGACACGACTGACAGAGTGAAAAGGCAATCCATGGAATAGGAAAAAATATTTGCAAATTACATATACCTGATTAAGACTGATATCCAGAATATATAAAGAGTTTTGACAACTCAGCAACAGTAACAAAACACCCTGATTTAAAAATGGGCACAGGACTGGAATAGACATTTCTTCAAAGAAGATACACAAATGTTTGATGACCATATGAAAAGATATTCAACATCACTAATCAGTAGGAAAATGCAAGTCAAAACTACAATGAGATACTACTACATACTCATTAGAATGGCTATTATAAAAAACAAAACACAAAAACCCCAGCAACCCAGAAAATAACAAGCATTGGCAAGGGGGTGGGGAAATTGGAGCCCTTTTGCATTGCTGATACGAATGTAAAATGGTGCAGCTGCTGTGGAAAGTGGTGTGGTGGCTCCTCAAAAAATCAAACATAGGGGCGCCTGGGTGGCTGAGTGGTTTAAAGCCTCTGCCTTTGGCTCAGGTCATGATCTTGGGGTCCTGGGATCGAGCCCCACATTGGGTTCTTTGCTCAGTGGGGAGCCTGCTTCTTCCTCTCCCTCTCTCTGCCTCTCCGCCTCCTTGTGATCTCTGTCAAAAAAATAAATAAAATCTTAAAAAAAAATCAAACATGTAATTGCTATATGCAATTTCGCTCTGGGTATGGACCCCTGAAAAAGTGAAAGCCAGGTCTCAAAGAGATATTTGTATATTCACGTGTTTAGGAGCACTAGTCATAAGAGCCGAAGGTTAAACAATCCAAGGGTCCATAGATGGATTAATGGATAAACAAAGTCTAGGCTATCAATACAAGGAAATTATTACTCAGCCTTAGAAAGGCAGGAAATTCAGACACATGCTACAACATGGATGAACCTTGAAGACATCATATTAAGTCAAATAAGTCAGGCTTGAAAAGAGTCCCACAAATATTATATGATCTTATCTGAATGAGGTACCTGGAAGACTTAAATCCACAGAAACAGGAAGTAAGATGGCCAAGGCCAGGGGCTGATGGGGTGGGGGATGGGGAGCCGGTGTTTACTGGGGACAGCATTTCCATGGGAGAAGGTGGAAGAGCTCTGGAGATGGATGGTGGGCATGGTAGGACAACGTAAATGTACTTACTGCCCCAGAACTGTACTCGTGAATGTGGTTAAAATGGTAAATTTTGTGCTATGTGGTTTTTTTTTTAAGATTTTATTTATTTATTTGACAGAGAGAGATCACAAGTAGGCAGAGAGGCAGGCAGATGGAGAGAGGCACCCTGTGCTATGTGTTTTATCACAGGGCTTTTTTTCCAAGATTTTATTTATTTATTTATTTATTTGAAATAGAGAGATAGGGGCACCAGGGTGGCTCAGTGGGTTAAAGCCTCTGCCTTCGGCTCAGGTCATGATCCCAGGGTCCTGGGATTGAGCCCCGCATCAGGCTCTCTGCTTCCCTTCCTCTCTCTCTGCCTGCCTCTGACTACTTGTGATCTCTGTCTGTCAAATAAAAAAAAAAAAAAAAGAAAGAAAGAAAAAAGAGAGAGATAGCAAGCACGAGTGAGAGGAGTGAGAGCATGATAGGAGAGGGAGAAGTGGACTCTCTACTGAGCAGGGAGCCCGATGTGGGACTTGATCCCAGGTCTCTAGGATCATGACCTGAGTCAAAGGCAGATGCCCAACTGACTGAGCTACTCGGGCACCCCATTTTATCGGTTTTTAAAGGCTGAAGGAAAAAAAGGAAACTAGACAAGCAGGGTAAGAGCTCATTCTCTAAAAGTAGTCTTTTCTACAAATATTCTCTAGGCACTGTGGATGTGAATATTTCCTATGACAGCAGTACTCACTGGGGAAACTGAGCCCCAGGAAGGAAGCCCTAGAGATTTGTGGAGAAAGGGTCAGAGGCCTCTGGGGATCTGTGGCCCCCCTAGTATCCACAGCACAGACTCAGTGGGGCCTGTCTGGCTCTGTCCTTCCACTCAACAGGGGCCTCTGAGGCTTGGCTGGACTTTAATTCCTATCCTTGTGTCCCTGTGACAGCTTTCTGAAGTCTTCTCACTCCCAGACCATTATAGGAAGATATTTTTAGAGGGTCTCTGTTTCTTGCCAGCCAGACCAATTTTATTTAATTTTAATTTCTATTTAAAAACTGTTAGTCAATCCAGTTATTGGAAAAATTTTTAAACATGTTTGGAACAACGTGGCTATGTGAATTTACTTCTTCAACTATAAATTTTATGAAATCTAAATAAAGATCAAGGATTTCCAAAGTAAATTGAAAGTCGGAATTGAGATGCACTGAATGTGTAAAGTATGCATGGAATTTTAAAGACTCAGCACAGAAAAGGGTGTGAAATAGCTCATTAATAATTTTTTATATTGATTACATGCTGATGTAATAATGTTTTGAATATAGTGAGGTAAAGAGAAATATGAGTCATACGTGTTTACATTTTACCTTTCATTTAATGTGGCTGCTAGAAAATTTTAAATTACATGTGTGGCTTGCATGAGATTTCTACTAGCTGACTCTGGACTGTGGTATCCTGGGAAAGCTCCAGTTAGCTGAGAAACTTGCACAGCTAATAAACGGCAGACCCAGAATTTCCACCCAGATCCCCAAAGCTGGAGCTCTTTCTTATCAGTTAATTGGAAAATGTTGTTTTGATCTCGGATATCCAATAAAACATGCCTGGGAGAGAAGGAGCAGTTCTCCCCTAAACCGGACAGGGTCTCAGGATCTGTGCCCAAGGACTGCTCCAGGATAGGGAAGGACATAGACATGGGAGGTTGTGTGGGTATTGCTGGACAAGCCATCTCTCTCCTTCTAGATGATCACCACCCAGCTCAACTAGAGAGCTTTGCTTTTAGTATTCCTTTTATATCCTGGGCATAGGACTTCATTTGGGGACACAATTTCTACTTTCAAAAAAAAGTTAAAGAGCATTATTGAAGAGGATGTCTTTGGACTCAAACAGACATTATCCTTAGGAACTTCTTGACCTTGGGCAAAGGAACTACTCTGACCCTCAGTTTCATCATCTGTAAAATGATTGGCATTTCCTGCCTGAAAGATCATGACAACAATGAGATAATAAGAAGATGACTCATGACCCACAGCATGAATATGACCCCCTCTTCCTTCCCCTCAAGGCTGCCCTGGACACAGGTGTGTGTGTGTGTGTGTGTGTGTGTGTGTGTGTGTGTGTGTGTAAGTGGGATGAACCAGAGTGTTGTTGAATGTGAAGGAAGTGGTGATCTTTTTATCCTTGGTCCTTTCTTGTCTCAGAATAGAGGATACTGTTTTCAGTGGTAGTTCCATACCCATCTGGAGACAGCGAGGGACCTGGAAGTGTAGGGGCCTGGTTGGCCAGAGGGAGCCCTTTTGTTGTGGGCTTGGATTGACCCTGCCCCTCCCAGAGGAACTTGCTTCCAGGTCCAGGATGTAGGGGCGGGCCATCCGTTGGAGACATCCAATCAGTGGGGCACGAATATATTTACTATGGTAAATTGAAATTCAATTGGTCACCTGTACTGGCGACCTAGCATGACTGTGCAGCTTTCCCTGTGTATTGCAATTTCATTGGCTACCTGTGTATGGGTCAGGCTCAACCACCTCTATAAAGGTTAGTCTGTGAGGCAGGTAGTGTAGGGAGTGATAGCGTTGGGGTCATGGGGAGCGTCAGGAGCAGCAGCGTTGGGAGCATCGGGATCGTCGGGAGCAGCGTCATAGGGGAAGCATAGTCGAGAGCAGCCTCGCCAGGGAGCAGCGCTGCCAGAGCGCCATCATCGGGAAGCAGCCTCGCCAGCCAGGGAGCAGCCTCACCAGCCGGAGAGCGGCCTCTCCAGCCAGGGAGTGGCTTCGCCAGGGAGCAGAGCTGCTGGAGCGTCATCATTGGGAAGCGGTCTCACAGTCATCGGGAAGCGGCCTCAGTTGGAGAGCAGTGCTGCCAGGAGTGTCGTCGTTGGGTAGGGGAGCCATGGGGTAGCGGCCATTGTCGGGTAGCGGGAGTCGTCGTGTAGGGGGAATCGTTGGGGAATCATCGGGTAGGGGGAATCGTTGGGTAAGGGAAGTAGTCGGGGTCAGTGTCCTGGTCATTGTCACCTCTTTGTAAGAGACGGCCCTGACTGGTCGGTTTGATTTCCAGTGCTTGGCGCGAAATAAAGCTTTGCTTGACTTTCACTTTGTGTTGGACTCGTTTCTTTGATCATGGACCCTAACACTGGGGGCTCGTCCGGCATCAAACGACAGAACTGAGCCAGCATCAGAATTTCTGGGAAAAGCCTCTGGAGGTATTGGAATCTTGTCTGTCTGTCTGTCTGATTGTGGAGCTCCAGGGTATAGCCCACTAGGGAGAAGCTGGACACGGCCATGCTCCCCAGGGCTGGAGTGGATGTGGGGACGCCCCATCCCTCTGCTGGTAGATCATTGGGGAGGGGTTCGAGTTCCCCAGATGGTCAGGGAGTTCAAGTCCTCCTGGGGTGTCTCCGTGGGTTCGAGTCCCTCTAAGCAGTCAGGGGTCTGCTGGGGGGGTTTGAGTCTTCCTGGGCAGTCAGGGGCCTGCCGGGGGGGTTGAGTCCCCCTGGGCAGTGGCTGGGGGGGGGGGTTCGGTCCCTCTAGGCAGTCATTGGGGGTTTGAGTTCCCCTCAGCGGTCACTGAGGGTTAGAGTCTCCCTAGGTGGTCATCGGGGGTTCGAGTCCCCCAGGCGGTCAGGGGGTTTGAGTTAGAAAATCCCCACCAGTGGCAGGACTGCTGGGCCTGTGGTTGTCTTTGTTTTGTCTTTTTGTTGTCTGTTATGGTGTTTTTTGTGTTCGGGGGAAATGGGCAAGCAGAGAGTGAGGGGACTCTGACTTTCAGCTGTCCATTCCTCATAATAGATGTGGGGCTTCCCCCTCACTCATTTTGTGTGTTAAGGGCTATGACTGGAGCCAACTGGGGTTAGTCTATCTTGGGACAGAGACTTGAAGGAATATTCCCAAGCAGCTGCCAAAAATCCCTTTATTTCAGGTAATTCCTTGTCTTCTCTGGCCCGACGTGGACTGCCTAGCCCCTCCCCCTTGCAGGCGGGAAAGCATGGCATCTGAAGTGGAATGGGCCCAGGTGGAACTTGAGGTCTGTTGGCGGAGGGATGGCTGAACTGATGGCTAATGGTCTGTCTCAGGGTTTTGATGGGTAGTTGTTAAAGTGGCTTTCAGAGTCTTTGGTAACCTGAAACTTTGAAGTTTTTCTTGGATGACAAATGGGATAAAATGCTGGGGCGCTGGTTGCTGGAACTGGGTTTGTGCTTTTGAATTCTATTGGTGAACATGTTTTGTACTTAGCTGCTATTGCAGCAGTTCACAATTGGTTAAAATGTAAATGGTTTTCTTTGCCCGCCCAGAATTGTAAATGAGATCTCTTTGACTCATAAGGCTTTTCCTTAATATGCTGAGTTACTCAGGAAGTACTGCTAAATCAATGATAAACCTTGGGTTACATTTGGGTAAATGCTGTAACTACTCCAGAGGTTCTGTACATTTCCTGGAGTTTCAATGTTTTGATAAGGGTCATCACTTGATATTTAACCATATCTATTCTGAGTTTTTGTCATTTGTGATTGTTTTGGTTATCTTGTGGGATAAATTCCGCCTTAAAGGAAATTCATATGGGAGACTTTCAGAATGAATACAGGTCTTTAATGTGTTGAAATCCTGGAACTGAAATGGGCAAGAATTTCCAGGGGTAGAGGATAGTAAATTGAAGGAAAATCTGAAACACAAAGAAGGCAGGCAGGAAAACTTAGGTTCAGATCAGTGCGCTTACTGTAAGGAAAAAGGACACTGGGCCAAGGAGTGTCCCAAAAGGAAGACGGCAATGCTGGCCACCAGAGTAAAAATTAAAGTGGAGGGGAAATCAGTTGATTTTTTGGTGGACATGAGAGCCCATTTTTCATCATTACTTATCTCAAAGATGCATTTCTCTGCATATCTTTAGCAAGGGAGTCTCAGGCCCTTTTTGCTTTTGAGTGGTCTGACCCACAGGAAGGGTTCCAAGGCCAGCTCACCTGGACAAGTCTTCCCCAAGGGTTCAAGAATTCACCCACCATTTTCGACGAGGCTCTACATGAGGATTTGCATGAGTACAGAACCTCCAACCCAGGAGTCACTCTGTTACAGTATGATGGTGACTTGCTTAGTAGCCGCTGAGGACTATGAGTCATGCTTGCAGGGAACGAGAGCTCTCTTACAGACTTTGCAGGAAAAAGGGTATCTGGTGTCAGCAAAGAAAGCACAGCTCTATCAGCCATACCACTTATCTAGGCTTTGATCTCCACGAGGGAGAGTGTTCACTGTCTGAGTCCAGGAAACAGGTGATCACCCGATACCCCCGCCCCACCACATCCCAAAAAGTGAGGAAGCTTCTTGGGATGGTGGGCTACTGCGGACTGTAGATTCCATGGTTTGCGGAGATTGCCTGACCTCTCTACGAACTGGCAAAAGGGGGGCTCACTATGATAGAATGGACAGCTGAGGCCGAAGGAGCATTTCGGGAATTACAGCCTCACTGAGTGCCCCAGCATTGGCCATCCCAGAGGTTACCAAGCCCTTCCATTTGTATGTGGATGTAAAATCAGGGGTGGGCAAAGAAGTTTTGACTCAGACTCTGGGGTCTTGGCAATGGCCAGTAGCCTGTCATAGCAACAAACTAGATCCAGTAGCAGCTGGGTTCCCCCCTCACCTCCGCATAATTGCTATCACAGCCCTCCTGGTCAAGGATGCAAGTAAATTGACTTTGGGTCAAAATTTCATCTTGACCACCACTCACATTATTGAGGGCCTTCTCTGGACTCCACAGGACCAATGGATGACGAATGCCTGAGTGATGCGGTATCAGGCCCTCCTCCTCAATGAACCAAGAGTGACCTTCTGGCCCCTGGTAGTGCTAAATCCAGTCACACTGCTGCCAGAGGATCTGGCTGACCACCCACACGACTGCGAGGAGGTCCTAACCCAAGTCGCAGGAATAAGGCAGGACCTCAGAGACACTCCCCTCCCAGATGCGAAGATGACTCTGTTCACAGATGGGAGTAGCTACATGGTCAATGGAAAGAGGTATGTGGGGGCTGTGGTGGTTTCTCCTGAGCAGGAACTCTGGACAGCAGCCCTGCCACATGGAACATCGGCACAAAAAGTGGAGCTGACTGCATTCACCAAGGCACTGCAGATGGCCAAAGGTAAAACCGCCAACATCTATAGAGACAGCAGGTACACCTTTGCTACTCTCCATATACATGGGGCTATTTATAAAGAAAGGGGCCTATTAACAGCAGAAGGAAAAGGAATTAAAAACAGAGGAGAAATATTGGCTCTCCTCCAGGCTATTTGGGACCCAAAAGAAGTGGCAGTTATTTATTGCCTGGGACACCAAAAGGGGACTGATCTGATTTCAAAAGGAAACCAATTAGCAGATCAAGCCACAAAGCAAGCAGCCCGATAGACAGTGCAAGAACTGGTTATACTCCCGGCTCCAGCCCTACCAGAAAAACTGAACTATTCAGAGGAAGATTTAAAGTATTTACAAAAATGGGCTAAATTGGACTATGAAAGGGGACTGGGCTAAGACTAAAACAGGAAAGTTAATTCTTCCTCGAAGACTAGGTAAGAAGTTAGTAGACCAGATACATCAGGGTACTCATTTGGCGACACGCAAACTCTAGGAGCTTATAGGCAAGCAGTTCCAGGTTTCTAAATTAGGGCGTATGGTTCAGGATGTAGTTGATAGATGTGCTCAGTGCCAGGCAGTTAATGTGGGAAGAACTAGAATGGGAAGAGGAAAAAGAGAAAGAGGTAAGGAATCAGGAATTTATTGGGAAATAGACTGTATGGAAATAAAACCCGGAAAATATGGGCACGAGTATATGTTAGTTTTTGTAGCTACTTTTCAGGCTGGGTGGAGGCTTTTTCCACCAAACATGAGACAGAGATGGAGGTGGAACCACATCCTTACCAACCCGGGGACTTGGTTTGGATACATCACCATCAAGTGGGAAACTTGGATTCTCACTGGAAAGGACCATTTACTGTCATCCTGACCACCCCCACGGCAGTAAAAGTAGAAGGCATCAGGTCCTGGATTCCCACATGTCATATCAAATGAGCCAAGAACAAGGATGGCCCCCAGAGATGGAAGCTGCAGCTGCTGGACCCCGCTGACCATGCACTAAAGCTAAGACTCAAAAGATTATGAGTTCATTGTTATTCCTATTGTTACCTGTTTGTGTAAGAGCGATAAAAATGTTAGTCTTATATGTTCAATATAACCCATTACAACAGGAGAACATAGAACTGGCTGAAAAGTCAAGGATTTAACTAAATTCCAAAGAAAAGGGGGAATGTAGGGGCTTGGTTGGCCAGAGGGAGCCCTTTTGTTGTGGGCTTGGATTGACCCTGCCCCTCCCAGAGGAACTTGCTTGCAGGTCCAGGATGTAGGGGCAGGCCATCCGGATGGAGACATCCAATCAGTGGGGCACGCATATATTTACTATGGTAAATTGAAATTCCATTGGTCACCTGTACTGGCAACCTAGCATGACTGTGCAGCTTTCCCTGTGTATTGCAATTTCATTGACTACCTGTGTATGGGTCAGGCTCAACCACCTCTATAAAGGTTAGTCTGTGAGGCAGGTAGTGTAGGAGTGATAGTGTCAGGGTCTTTGGGAGCATTGGGAGCAGCAGCCTTGGGAGCAGCAGCATCAGGAGCATCGAGATCGTCGGGAGCAGCATCATAGGGGAAGCATAGTCACCGGGAGCAGCCTCGCTGTGGAGCAGCGCTGCCAGGACCGCCATCATTGGGAAGTGGCCTCACCAGCCAGGGAGCAGCCTCGCCAGACAGAGAGCAGCCTTGCCAGCCGAGGAGCAGCCTCACCGGGGAGCAGCGCTGCTGGAGCGTCACGAGCATCGCTGGGCAGCAGCCTCGCCAGCCGGGCAGGGACCTCGCCAGCCGGGCAGCGGCCTCGCCAGCCAGGGAGTGGCCTCGCCAGCCAGGGAGTGGCCTCGCTGGGGAGCAGCGCTGCTGGAGAGTCATCATCGGCAAGCGGCCTCAGTCTGAGAGCAGTGCTGCCAGGAGTGTCGTCTTTGGGTAGGGGAGCCATGGGGTAGCGGCCATTGTCGGGTAGCGGGAGTCGTCGGGTAGGGGGAATTGTGGGGGAATCGTGGGGTAGGGGGAATCGTTGGGTAAGGGAAGTAGTCGGGGTCAGTGTTCTGGTCATCGTCACCTCTTTGTAAGAGACAGCCCCGACTGGTCGGTTTGATTTCTGATGCTTGGTGCGAAATGAAGCTTTGCTTGACTTTCGCTTTGTGTCAGTCTCGTTCCTTTGATCACGGACCCTAACAGGAGCATGAGATAAAACTGGGTTTCTGTGTTTGCTGAACACTGTGTGGGAGTTGTACTGGCTCACACCGGTGTTTTCTTCGCCTATTAGATAAGAATGAAGGCTTGCAGGGGGCAGCACATGGCCAGCACCTGGCCCACGAGGGCCTGGCTCAGGCCTTATGTGCTTTGCAGGAAATCAGAGCCTTCCCCAGCAGAGGGGGAGCATTGGGGATTTCTGGAAGGAGCCTCAGTGTGGTATTGAGATGCTCATTGTTATGCCCTGTGAGATCATGATGCTGGTAAAATTATGGTCCTCGGGCTTCCTGATCTTCCTGCCCCAGGAGAGTCCAGCCAACCTCTTCAGGACCCACTTGTAAAAACCCCCAACTCCAGAACCGAGAGAGACTTAAATGGAGATCTACACCTAACACATCATTGTACCAAAGCGGGCACAGCCACCGACCTCGCAAGCTAGCTATGTGTGCATCCTCATCTTCGAGAACACAGGCTTGCAGGGGTGCAGTGACTTCCCCTTGGTCCCACAGAGAAGAAATGATAGATTCGTTAAACTTCTTTTGTTTGCAGGCAACAGAAAATGGCTAGTTGGCTTAAGCAAAGGGGAAGGACGTGGACCCTGGGGCGCCTCCCAGGATGGCAAGAGACTTAACCAGCTGGGCTCCGGAGGGCAGGGCCCGGGGCCTTCTCCATGAGAAGCGCCTGCAGGAACGAGCCCCAGCTCCCATCCCGTGTCGGCCCTGGCTCTCTCTGGTCTCACGCTCAGATTCCCAGGAAAGGGGTTCTGGATGGACTCACCTGGATCACTGGGCAGTGGTCAGGGGTCAGGATCACTGGCACAGATGGGGAGGGACCGTTTTGCATCCTCCAGAGAAGTCCAGACTTATCTGTCTGTCTGTGCTGGTCTGCTGGGGCCTTTCTCCTTGGCTCTCAGGTAGCTGTGGGCCAATTGGCCCCAGGGTGGGGTGGGGTGGGGGGGACTGAAGGCATGATTTGCGTTTTCATTGAAGAGGTCCAGAGCCCAAAGGCCTTGGGGTCCTACAGGGCCGGTTCCCTCAAATGCCAGATAGTATGTGCTCTGTAGCAGATGGGATGCCCGTGGTAAGCAGCCCATACTGGGTACCTCCCGACACACCGCCCCAAGGTGCCTCCAACTCCTGCCTTTGGCTTCCCCATGTTCCCCACAACTCCCTTCCATCTCCCTCTCCAAGGATTTAGTAATATCTTGTCTAGACACTGCTGCTGCCATTTCTCCTCCATTAATCCATTTTAATTGGAAAGTTACCATAATGCAAACTCTCTTCGGTATTATTTGTGGCTTTGTGTTATTAGAACTTCACCAACTCGCTTCCCCAGCAAACTAAACTTGCTATGGAAGCAATGAGATCAGCTGCTCACATTAAATCGGGCTGCGCGATGTTAAGTGGGGCTGGGAACCAGGAGAGCTCCGCTTGGTGGGGATGCCGTCGCTGGAGGCGTTGACTGTGGCACCACTGTTTCTAGGCTGGGGATTTGGCCTCTGTGCCCAGTTCTTCTTGCTGTGCCTGAGCACCGTGTGTTGGAAATTAGATGGGCAGAACAGGAGGACAAAAAGCCTCTGGTGGGATCTGGTGTCACCCAAACCGAGGGCAGGGGGCACAGCGCAGAATGCTCAGAGATCGCAGAGCGTGCTCAGTCAGTCCTGGGAACCTGGGAAGCAGGCCATCCTTTCATCCAGAGCCTGAGACGGAGGCTCATAGAGGGCAAATGGCCTTGCTCAGGGTCCCAAAGGCAAGCCCTGTGGTTGGGGGATGGGGAGAAGGCCTGGCTGATCAGGGACACCACATCAGGTCCCTGACTGGACCTGTGCCACCCCAAGGGACAAAACTCACATCACAGTGAGCAAACTCCTTCCTCAGGGCGGACCTTGGAAGCGATTCACTTCAGGTGGGTGGTATGAAAAGTACATAATAGTGATCCAGGGTCTTGTGTATGGATTACTCACTGTCTCAGGGTCTCCTTTTTCCTTCCTTTTTTGCTTCCTTCCCTGTTTTCCAGCATGGACAGTATTTGTGGTATTTTTTATTTGTTTTTTTGTTTTGTTTTTTAAAGATTTTATTTATTTATTTGACACAGAGAGAGATAGATCACAAGTAGGAAGAGAGGCAGGCAGAGAGAGGAGGAAGCAGGCTCCCCACTGAGCAGGGAGCCCCATGTGGGGCTCGATCCCAGGACCCTGAGATCTGATCTGAGCCGAAGGCAGAGCCTTAACCCACAGAATCACCCAGGTGCCCCTGTTTTTGTTTTTGTTTTGTTTTTTTTTTTTAATGTCCACCAAGGCCTCAGCTTTCCTCCCTCCCAAAGCGGGAGCTTCTGGTCTTCTGTCCTTGACTGTGGGCCCGATCCTAAGGAAGAGAATGTGAAAGAAGTGAAGGGGTGTGCCTTTCAAAGATAGGTCAAAAAAAGGCATGCATCCTTCAGCTTTGTTCTCAGGGATGGCTCATGGTGGTGGAAGCCAGTTGCCATGTTCTGAGGATACTCAAGCAGCCTGAAGAGGGACCCCTGTGGGTTGGAACGGAGGCCTCCTCCCAACAACCAGGCTGGACTTGTCCAGCACGTGACAGAGCTGCTCTAGAAACTCACTCCCTAGCTCTAGCCAAGCCTTTCAGAAGACTGCAACCCTGGTGGCATGTTGACCTCATGGCATGAACCCCTTCATGACAGACCTCACAGCAGAACGCCTTCTCCCAGCCCTCTGCTGCCAGGTTGCTCCAGAATTTCCGATCTATAGAAATAGTGTGAGATCCAAACTTTTTATGGTTGTTTTAAGCTGCTAAGTTTTGGGGTCATTTGTTACACAGCCATAGCTGATGAATACACGGTGGTTATACAGCCATCTTGGAACCATGAGATGACACAGGGTTGCCTGTTGAGATTTCTTGTTCCATGAGGTAGTAAGAGCTCTTAATTCACTGTTAGGGATTTGGTTACTTGTTACGAAAAGAGGAAACCCATCAGCTGCTTGCTTCCTTTGCCTAGAGGGATATGGATGTTTCTGGTCACATTTCACTGGCCAGCAGAGTCCCAACGAGAGGGTTGAGGGGTAGTGCTGAGAAGCACATTAAGGCTTCTAGGAGGAGGTGGGAATTGAGGTGGGCATGAAGGATGGGTAGAAGCAAAGAAGCCTGGACAGCAGTACCTGTGGCAGGTGGACTCAGTGAGAAGAGGGAGAGAGGGCACTTTTGAGGAACAGGCCCAGGAAAGTGGTGGATGTCCACCTGAGCACAGGTGTGAAGAGAAGTTCTCGCTCCTCCCTGCCGGCCCCCTTGGGGGCTTAACGCCCTTCCTGAGGGTGACTCTTTAGGGTTGGCTCCTTGTTTTTAGATAATGCAAGTTCTGGTGGGAGTCTCTGTTGTTCTTTCTACCTCAGCCTGTCCTCTTTGCCGGGATCCATGCTCCTTTGATGGACGGGTAAAAGGGTAAAGGGGGCTGTGAGGAGCAGCCCTGGAGAATCAAGCTCAGGAGAAATTTCTGGACAAAATTCAGGCCTTGCTAAGGGGCTGAGCATGCACACATATATGCTAGGATCTCAGAAAGGCCTTCTGGAGACAGAATAGTCCTCCCCCTAATTGCAGGAAGTCAGACACGATGATGGGCTGGGGGGCTCTTGAACTTGGGAGGGTGGCGGTCTGTGCGCCTGTGCATGGAGGGTACATTAGTAGTAGCCTCTCACTGAAAGGCTGGCTCTCAGGTGGTTGGCGGTTCTGTGCCCTCAGCACAGCAGGTCCCGACAGCAGCTGGGTTCTGGGGCCCCCAGGTGATGGCAAGTGGCACAGACCATCCTGCCCCAGCCCTGCCCTGCCCTGAGCATCGTAAAGGAGTAGGGACTGATGGATTGCCTCCCACTCACCATTAAATGTGTATGTTCCTTTACTTCGAGAAGCTGTACTTTCTTCGCTTGGATACTGGCTGTTGTGACCACAAAGGCAGTGGATGTAGGGTGCCCTGCAGACCAATGAGTGACATCAGCAGTGCAGGGATTCCTGAGAGGGAGCCTGGGGTACACAGATTTGAGGGGAGATCTGTGGTAGCAAGTCTGGCAGGGGCCAGGAACCAGCATTCTACTGTAAGCTGTCCAGCTGATCCTGACCTGTGCTGGATATTGGAGAGCCCCCTGGTGATCCTGTCTGGTCCCTAGGATGGCCACGCAACTCAGCAGGGCAATGTGGCCAAGGTGGTCCCAAGGTCACCCGAGGGCAGGGATGGAGCTAGAGTCTCGTTCCACGAGCTGGCCTGGAGTTTCCATGGGCTGTCATGACATCTCATCCTCCTAGATGGGTGTCCGAGGGAACCCAGAATCAAGGGGTGCTAATGATTACAGGGAACAGGAATTTTCACCCATTCCATTCACGGTTGTGGACTTCCCACTGTCCCCAGCCCATATTCCTGAAATGGAGAATATTAATAAAAATAAGAAGTGTTTATATAATGCCTCCTATGTGCCTAAGCATGTACTATTTAACTCTCACAGTCGCCCCAGGAGGGAGGCACCGTCCTCCCCATTTTACAGATGAGGAAAACACAGGAAGCACAAGCGTCTGTCCAGACTCTCTGTCCCGAGCAGCCGAGAGGGCAGTCCCTCTGGACAGTTCCCCACCTCTGTTCTGCAGAAAGCCACAGCCCAGGGAGAGAGGGTGCTGTGGGGCTCCCACACATGCCTACAGCAGAGCGGGGGGCCAGGGCCGGGCTTCTGGCCTCCTGGTCGTGCTGCCTTCCTTGGAAAGGGGTGCTTCTGGGCTGTTCCAGCCACAAGGCTCATCACTGATGCCGCAAATTGAATGGAATAGCCGCTTGGTTACAAATTAATAACAGATTTGTTTGTCATTAAGGCAGCATTGTTTAATAAAATCAGTTCAGCTGAGCATAATTACCTCCATATAAAATTCCCCCTTAAAAATTACTTTGATAAATCTAAGCCAATTAGGCAGGAGTAAAGCCTAGGGGGTGGGCGTTTGGCTCTGAGCTTAAGTTGGGTCCCTGCAGTGTCATCCCCGGGCCGGAGTTCAGTCCCCATAGTCTTTGCATTATTGCCCTCACCCCTGCACCCCACCGGAGGCCCAGCGGACAACCACTTGTAACTCGGCTTCTCCAAGACAAACCCCCAGAGGGCCCCGGATTGACCCTTCACTTAATCTAAATATTCCTCCTAAGTAGGCCCTGCCTCCATTTCCCTCACCACCCTCCAGCCTCCTAGGCTCATTTCTGAGCAGAGTAATTCCTCTGCTCAAAGACTCTTGGGGGCCCCCTCTTGCCCATAAGCTACTATCCCGAGTCTTGATCTTATTAGTCAAGGCCCTGCAAACCTGGCCTCATGGTAGTTCAGTAACAATGGAAACCAGATTGGGCATCAAGGGATGGAGGTCTTGGGCCCCGCTCTGGCCCTGCCCCATGGTGGACATCTTCAGACTGGCCACCTTCTGTTCAGTCTTCCCTTACTTCCCTGCACAAGAAGAAACAGTCGTTCCCTCCTCAGGTGGGTGTGAGGATGACAAGGGAACATGATCTGGTGGTTTCTAAACCACAGGCCCCCCACTGAGGCCTCCCTTCTGCTGTCCCCTTCTCAGTGGCTGGCCTGCATCCCTGGCCTGGTGCTCCCCTTTACTTCTGGGGATCCCTTGCTGCTGGGGCCACCCACCCCTTTCTGGAATAACTTTCCCCTCCTCTGTGGTTAGCTGGCTTAGGTTTTAAGGTTCAGTCAATGATGTCCTCACTCCAGATGCTTCTCCTACTTACTTGGCTGACCTCTGAGCCTTCTCTCTGTGACCCCAGAGGCTGACTCAGAGAAGTGTGTCTCCAGCCAGGAGCGGAGATGGGTGTATGGAATCACGGCTCAGATAGCACATTTATAGGACCTTCCTTCTGCCTTCTCTTTTTCTTTCCTTCCTGCCTTCCTCTCTTTCTTTCTTCCTTCCTTTTTTTTTTTTTTAAATCTTGAGAGAGAGACAGAGAGAGTGCGAGCATGAGCTAGGGAGAGGCAGAGGGAGAGGGAGAGGGAGAGAAAGAATCCCGGACAGGCTCCCCGCCCAGCATGGAGCTCAACGCAGGGCTCCATCTCACAACTCTGAGACCTCAGCAGAAGCTCAGCTGACTGAGCCACCTAGATGCCCTTCCTTCTGACTTTTCAGTTGGATTCTAGTTTCCGTTTCTTTCTCTGACTCTCTGGGAAAATCTGCAGTAGGATCAAAAGATGCCTGTACTGAGTGGGACCTAAGAGGTAAGCAGGCCACACTTCCCCATTTACAGATGGCGAAAATGGAGGCCTAGATTAGGGCTCCAGTTCTAAATTGCTCCCTTTCCTGCAGATGTCTCCAAGGAGGTGAGCAGCAGGATTCCTGGGCTTTGCTGGAGATCCAGAGAAGTGGGGCACAGAGGTTGAGCTCCATTTATGGCTGCAGAAATTGAAGCCCAGGGGGTTAAGTGGGGCCGCCAAGGTCATCCTGCATAGATAGGGCCAAGATGAGGCTTAGTTGGCCATCGTGGGCTGAGGCTCATTGTCAGAAATAAAGGGAGGGTCCCTGCTAGGGAGAGAGTGTTTTCACATTTAGCAGGGATGGAGTGCGTTTCAAGTGGGTGAGCCCTGGCGGCTGGGGAAAGGCCAACCTCATCGGGTTGTCAATTGCCCTCCAAGCCACCCCGAAAACACATACCATCTAAGTCAAAGCCATGGGCTTGCTGGATCATGCAGAACCAGGATGAGTTTTGAGCAACTCCCTTTCCAACCCAGAGTGCCCCTCAACTTTTCTGCATAGGAATTCCTGAGTGACCCATGGTCCAGTCCTGCCCCTCTCTCCTCTTCTTCTTGAGTGGAGCAGATTTATACAATTAATACCCCACTTCTCCATGGAATGCTAGGACCAGCCCCTCAGGAAAGTGGTGAGCCAGGGAAGTCTCATGTCAGCAAACATTTTCAGTGTTCACTCTGTCCCAGGCACCAGGCTGAGCCGGGTGGGACTACAGAGCCAGTAAGATGCTCAGCACGTGACGAGGAAGTGTCTATCAGGGGCCTGAGACCCCAGCTTCTTGCAAAGCCGTGCTGTGGGGTGCGGGGAGTGGGCTAGACATCAGTTGGGTAAACATGGCTAACTGGCCAGGTAGATTGACTTTTGGCATGTGGTGGGATTTGGGCAGGCCCTGGGGAACAACTTTGAGGAATGGGATTTGGGATGTAACTTAGGAATATTGGATCCCACGAAGTTTTCCTTTGCCATTTTTCTGGTCTCCCTCCAGAGACTCCTCTCCTGCCCTGGGGGTCTCAGTTGCCTCCTGGCTGCCCCCCAACCCCCACCCCACGCCGGTCCTTCCGCCTCCCTCAGGACACTGCAAAGAGTGCCAGGGCTCCAAAGTTACCAAAGAGAAAACTGTGCAAATGTTCAACTATGAGGATGGGGTGAGAAAAGGCATCACACTTATGTACAGTTTTCCCACTTTTGTCAAGAAACCCATGAGGCTACAGGGTACGGGATGTGCATTATCTCATTTAATCTTCAGGATGAATCCGCAGGAGAGACCCTGTGACTCCCACTCCCACTGTACAGACTGGAAAATCAAGGTAAAAGAACTAAACTCCCAGGTCTTAAGAAGATGGGTGTGCTGGTCAGGCTGCCTGGGCTACACAGAGGAACCATGAAACACAAGGCAGCCAGGGATTGAAGCCTACTAAGCAGAAGAAAGACAAAAATGTTGGGAGAGGGTTGGGAGTGGAAAATGGATGCTATACTCTGAATGAGGGAAAGTTCTGCCATTGGAGTCAAAGTGAGATTCTGAGCTTCCTAAGAGAGGAGGCGGGTGGGGGAGGCTGGTGGGGTGCAGGCAGGGGAGGGGAGCACAGGGCAGAGTCAGAGGGTTCTCACGGACTCCAGGGAAGCGCCTGCCTTGTGCCTTTCCACAGCTCTGGGGACATGGTGCCATTTCCCTAAGGGGCAAGAAGGGCACAGAGGGACCTCTTTGGCTTTAGTTCTTAGAGGAAGAGCTGAGGTGACAGTGGGCAGGTCCAAACAGTAATGTTAAAGTCAGAGATTAGTTTGGAGAGGTGATACCGAAGATTTGATCCCAGGAGTGGGGCTCCCTGGAGGTTGGGCTTACCGCAGGAATCTGATCTGCGGCGCGGAGGAAGGGTTTGTAGTGGGAAAGCACCAGCCCTACTGTCAGATTGGACTTTTAATCCTGGCTCTGCCACCTGCTTGGTGGTGACCCTATGTCATCAATTATGTGATTTCATACCAAGGCTAAGTGGCCTCTGGAGCCCTATTCTTTCCATGCTTAAAGATTCCAGAAGAATTAGTACTGTAATTATAGCATTAAAAAAAAAAACCTGGTATTGATTTCTTTTTTTTTTTAAGATTTATTTATTTGACAGAGAGAGATCACAAGTAAGCAGAGAGGCAGGCAGAGAGAGGAGGAAGCAGGCTCCCCGCTGAGCAGAGAGCCTGATGTGGGGCTCGATCCCAGGACCCTGAGATCATGACCCGAGCCGAAGGCAGAGGCTTAACCCACTGAGCCACCCAGGTGCCCCCTGGTATTGATTTCTAACCAGTGAACAGTCAGGTCTGGGTTCATGGGATGTGGTTTGACACTCCACTGAGTCCACTTATCCCACTTTATCATCAATAAAACTGATCTTACTTGGTTCTTAGGCTTCATTATAAATATGTGAGAAATCAGAGGGCAGAAGGAGTGACCAATGAGAACCTCAAACCCCACACAACAAATATATTGTAGACATCTCTTTCTTTTTAAAAGCAATTCTTTTTTTAAACCATTACTAACATTCTGTAATGACCAACATGGTACATACATGTTTGTAAAGAACACTTTAAAAAAAAAAGATTTTATTTATTTATTTATTTGACAGACAGAGATCACCAGTAGGCAGAGAGGCAGACAAAGAGAGAGAGAGAGGGAAGCAGACTCCCCGCCAAGCAGAGAGCCCAATGCGGGGCTCGATCCCAGGACCCCGGGATCATGACCTGAGCTGAAGGCAGAGGCTTTAACCCACTGAGCCACCCAGGCGCCCCTGTAAAGGACATTTTGTATGAGATAACATTGTGCAAATACAGATATTTTATAGGAGGACTAGAAGAACTGCTGCATGGAATGTATGTACATTTAACATGTTGATAAGCATTTTCAAAATATTCTCAAAAAAAGAAAAGTCAGTTTATACTTATAACAATAAATATATGAGCATGTCTATATCTCCCAACCCTCTAAACAAGATGATCACGTGACGTGTATTCTACATATTGATTCCTCTTATTGATTCCCAAGAGCTCTTTGTATACTGTGGATATTAACCCTTTGTCAGTTATGTATGATGGCACAAATATTTCCCCTGGTCTGTCACTTATCCTTTATCTTCATTTATAGATTATTTTGCCATGCAAAATTTTTATATTTTTTCACACGATTAAATCTGTCATTCTTTGCTCTTATAGTTTCTGAATTTCACACCTTGAAGAGGAAGGCATCTTCCTTAAGATTATAAAAAAATTTTCTCTATATTTTCTTCTTTTTTAATAATTAAAAAGACTTTTGGGGCACCTGGGTGGCTCAGTGGGTCAAGCCTCTGCCTTCAGCTCAGGTCATGATCTCAGGGTCCTGGGATGGAGCCCCGCATCGGGCTCTCTGCTCAGTGGGGAGCCTGCTTCCCCCTCTCTCTCTGCCTGCTTCTCTGCCTACTTGTGATCTCTCTCTCTCTGACAAATAAATTTAAAAAAAAAATTTTTTTTTAAAAAAAGACTTTTTCGGGGGTAGGGACGTGAACTAACTGGTGAAAGTAGTGTGTAGTCCTTGTGTCCTTCACCACGGTGCCCTTTCCATTCTCTTCACTTCCTAGATGGCAGAGTTTCACTCCCTCTGTACTGCTTGGGTTGGGTGGGGCCGAGGGACTAGTTCTAGCCTTAGCTGTGAGCAGAAGGGATCGGATCACTTCAGGACCAAGCCTGTAAGAGCTAACGCAAGACTTTTCAGTCCGAGGCCAGACCTTCTATAGCAATGTTTGAGGTGGTGGCTGTTCTGTCAGCTGGTTCCCATATGATTTCAATGAACAGAGCCTCCCAACCATAGGGCAATGGGTGTGTACCCTGAGCCAGAAATCAGCTTTCCCTGTGTTAAGTCCCTGAGATTTGGGGGCTGTCTATCACAGCATAGCCCATCCTGGCTGATTCCCAATACCTGGGCTTGTTAGTCTGACTCTTCCATCTGATGGCCTGTTCTACCACCATGAACTGTTCTAATTGATATAGCTTCTTGACAGATCTTGATATTTTTCAGAGCAGGCTCTCAAACTTATCTTGTTTATTCTCATGAATTTACTCTTTAGACAAATTTTAGAATTAGCATTTCAGGTTTCATGAAGACCCTAGTAGAATATGAGTTTGCGATTGCATTGAATTTATATATCTCCTGGAGGGAGAATTTATCTTTATGTATGGAATCTTCCCCTTATTTATTTTATCATGTGTTGATTAATCCTCTTAGTCTTTGAGGAGATATTTTCAGAGCTCCTGCTCTATGCTAAGCATTGTGGATAAAAGATGAACAGGATATAGTCCATGCCTCCTCGCTCATAGTCTCGGGGGACAAGACCATTAACGGTGACCTGAAGGGGAAGGCATAGGGCATGGTGGGAGCCCAGAGGCAGGATCTAGAAAACTCTGTCTAGCAGTTTGAAGAGGACCTAGCCAGCCAGGGAAAGCCTCTATCAGGCAGATGGAAGTACATCACCAAAGGTTCCAGGTGGGGATATGGCCAAAGGAGAAGAGGAAGGTGGGAGCTGCTTCACACCACACGTGGTGTCCTGGAGTTTGAGCCAGATCCCCAGGACAATAGGGTGCTGCTGGAAGGGCTGAACTGAGATAGACCCCATGACCTTGGTGTACCTCTCTTTGGGGGCGTGGCCTGATCTGTTACCCAGAAAGGAGAGGTATCCTGTAGTTCTCATATTAAACCGCATAGTTAACCACGATAAACTGACACAAAGGATATCGGATGGCTAAAAAAAAAGGACTAAGGCCAAAAAATAACTAAGATTTACTTAGCACCTACTACGTGTCAGGAGTTTTCATGGTACGGTGTTCAAGTTGTCCATGGATGGCCCAGTATTTTTACATAATCTAGAACCTCACCATAACTCTGGCTTCTGTAGGTGGGATTTACAGATGAGACTGCATCCACTTACAGAGGAGAAAAATGAGGGTCAGAAGGCCCAGTGATTCACCCCGGGTCCAAGGGCTGGGGGAGCACAGAGCCGGGGCTGTGGAGCAGATCTCAAATTTCCAAATCGGGGCAGCTCTCTGCCCTCCACGGCTGCGCCTCATTTTAAAAAGGAACTAGTTCTCAGCCTGGGGAGGAGAGGCAAGGCTTGTTCTTGGCCAAGTTTCATTTAATTTTCCATCAGTAGGTGTCAACTGTGAACTAGTCAGAAACGCTAAAATAACAGCTTAAAGACATAGGAACCGAAATGGAAATGTAATTTTAGCATGCCTGTCTGGCCCCCTCCCACAGAGAAGTGCCTTGTGTGGAGTATCTCTTCCAGAAACGTAACACTTAAGGACAAAACTGGTAGGAGTTGCTGGCGATGGGCAATTTAGCAACTTGGGCTGTTCAAGAAGGGAAGGGGGAGAAATCCTCCACAGGCAGAAAATTGAAAACAAAAGGAAATGGAGAAAAAAAAGCAATGTAGCCTTCCTGCCTCTGGTTGCAGCTCCTGCTAATGGCCCGGGAAATAGCTGGCCTAGTAAAGAACACCTTGCCTTCCAGAAACACTCACCCTGAGAGGGTGCATTAGCTGGAAAAGGGGGCTCCATTTAGTCAACCAGACATCAAGGCCTCTGGCTGGTAAGTCAGCAGGGCTGGTTCAGCCCCTGCCATGTGCCTGGAGTGGGGCTCGGCCCAGCAGGACTTTGCCATGAGGGGCGGCTGGTGTCCTTTCCTCAAGGGGCTTACTGTTTCAGTTTGGATCAGCACCCACCAGGGCCAATGAAGTGATAATATGCAATCTGGAGAAGAACCAGATGGAGTGGGGACCCGGAAGGGAAGGTGAGGTACAGGTCCAGCCTGCACAGGCTGGAGAAGGTGACATAAAGAGGAAACATGGGGTCATGGCCCAGGAGCAAAGAGATCTGTGTTTCGGGCTCCACTGTGACCCCCATTCACTGTGTGAATAGCACAAACAGTTTCTCCCTCCTGAGTTTCAAATTTGTTACACGTGGAAGAGTAGAAGTCAATCAAGTGGTTTCTAAGGCTTCTGCAGGCTTTGACCTCTGTGGTTCTATGAATTGGGACATCGATTTGGGCAGAAAGCTCATGAGAATTGCTGGCATTGGGCGGCGGTGTTTCGGCTGCACGCTGGCGGATGCTGAGAGTGCTTTCTTGCTAGGTGCTTGTTGTCGCTGTGGGAGCCATGAGCTTGACCCATGAGGCCACCGGAGGCCCGGCGTCTGCCCCCCGCACAGGCGAGCTCCCCAGGGGCAGAGCTGAGTAAGGGTGTGAGCCTGAGCCTCAGGCTCTGGCTTTTTTTGGCAGATGGGGGCACCAAAGCTGAGGGTGGCCTGAGGTGGGTATGCAGGTTTCTCCCACTCTGAGTGAGAGAAATATGATAGAAGAAGAAAGGAGCTCTTGAGTATACAGGAGGTAGCCTTTTCCCTTTTTCATGAAAGACTTGGGCCAGTGTAATTTTGGAAGAAGGAGGGGGGATCCCAGAGCTTTGTGGCAGACGGGAGTTCCAGGTTTGCCTAGAGCTGACAGGGGTCCTTGAGGTGAGCTGAGCTAAGGGCATGGCAGACCAGATCTGCCAGTGAGAGGCAGGTTCCCTGGGGTACTGAGTAGAGGGCAGGGTCAGGTGGCATGTCAGGCTGTGGGTTTATAGCCAGGGGGCTGCAGAAGGTGGGGGTGTTCTCCTGGGGGCATGCAGGTTTCTCCGGCTCTGAAGGGTTCTGCACAGCTCCAAATGGCACAGTTTCCATCTGGGTGGCAAGCGGACTCCTGGGGTGTGACTCCAGGATCCCGAATCTGGAGGGCTTGGGGGACAGGCTGCTGGGGACAGAAGTCTGAAAACCCAACCTAGGGTTCAGAATAGGGCCCAGGGTCATGGCAGGCCTGATCTGCCAGCGCTGAAAATGAAACCCCAAGGGGCTGAGTAGAGGGAGAGTTTGGCCACCTGTGCACCTGGCTTTTAGAGCACTTTCTCACAGGGTTGGGGCCGCGACCACTCAGGACCTCCGGCCAGGCCCAGGCAGCTTCCCTGAAGGCCCACACAGCTGGAAGACAGTTCGCTGGGGGCTTCCGGCCAAATTTCATGAGCATTCTTCCCAAATCAATACTGATTTAGGTAGAAAGCGCGTGAGAATTAGCTGGCATTGTGCAGTGATTCAGGCCGTGCTTGTGCCTGCTGTTTACAGCGCTTTCTCGCTACGTGCATGTTGGACCATCTGGGCACTGGGCCGTTCCCACTTGACTCCCCTGAGGGCCACAGCTGAGGGGAGCTTCCATGGCCAGAATTGAGGGAGGGGCTCAGGCCGAGCCTCAGGCTCCATGTTGGGGGCCAGTGGGGCGCCGTGGGGGTGGCCTCGGAGGGCATGGTGGTTTCTCCCACTCTGAGGGTTTTGTGCAGCTGAAAATGGCACAGTATCCTCCTAGGTGGCAGGAGGAGTCCTAGTTTGTGTCTCAGAGGTCCCCAATCTGGAGGGCTTGGGAGCCAGGCCTCTTGGGACAGAAGCCTGAAAACCCAACTTAGAATTAGGGTTAGGGGCTAGGGGCATGGTAGGCCCAGCTGCTGGCGCTTAGGTGGGATCCCCAGGGGTTGGAGCTGAGGACAGGCTTCATGTGTGACCGGGGGTGCCGCCGAAGGTTGGGGTAGGCTCAGGGAGACATGCAGGTTTCTCCCGGTCTCAGAGCTCTGTGCAGCTCCTAATGGCAGTTTCCATCTGGGTGGCAGGTGGACACCTGGGGTGTTGGTCTGGGTCCACAAACTGGAGAGGCCCCTGGGGATGGAAGCCTGAATACCCAGCCTAGGGTTCTGGTTAGGGCTTAGGGGCATGTCAGGCCTGAGCTGCCAGCGCTGAGAGGGGCACTCCAGGGGGCTGAGTAGACCAATGTTTGGCCATGTTTGCGGGTGGCTTTTAGAGCGCCTCCTCGCAGGGTTCGAGCCACGACCACTCGAGACCACGGGGCCGGCACAGGAGGCTCCCATGAAGTCCCGGACAGCTGGAAGCGAATTTGCTGGGGGTTTCTGACTGATTTTCACAAGCTTTCTGCCCAAATCCATGTCAATCTGGGCAGAAAGCTCTTTAGAATCGGCCCGCATTGGCGGCAATTCGGGCCGTGCACCCACCCCGTAGTGGGAGCGCTTTCTTGCTAGGTGCCTGTTGGGATAGTATGGGACCTCGGGTCAGACCCCACGGTGGCCAGCCCCCTGCAGGCAGATTTGAGGGAGGGGGTGAGGCTGAGCATCAGGCTCCGGGTATCTTGCACTAGGGGGCCCCAAAGGTAGGGGTGGCCTGAGGGGGCATGCAGGTTTCTCCAGCTCTGAGGGTTTTGGGCAGCTCCAAACGGCACGGTTTCCTGCTGGGTGGCAGGCAGAGTTCCGGGTGTGGCTCAGGGCTTCTCAATCAGGAGGGCTAGGGGGCCAGGCCTCTGGGGACAGAAGCCTGCAAACCCAACTTAGGGTTAGGGTTGGGGCCTAAGGGTATGGCAGGCCCGCTCTGCCTGCGCTGAGGTGGGCTCCCTGAGGGACGGAGTTGAGGGCGAGAGTCAGGTGTCACCTCAGACTCAGTTTGTGCCCTCCTGGGCCGTCCATGCTGGGGGTAGCCTCAGGGGGCATGCAGGGTTCTCCTGCTCTGAGCATTCTGCTTATCTCCAAATAGCACGGTTTCCTCCTGGGTGGTAGGTGGAGCCTTGGGTGTGGCTCAGGGGTCCCCAATCTGGAGGGCTTGGGGAACAGGCTTCTGGGATTGAAGCCTGGAAACCCAAGCTAGGGTTAGGGTTAGGGTCTAGGAGCATGGCAGGCCCATTCTACTGGCGCTGAGACAGGCACCCCAGGGGCTCAGTTGAAGGCATGGCTTAGGAGCATGGCAGAACCATTCTGCTGGCACTGAGATGGGCACCCATGGGGCTTAGTTGAGGGTGTGGGTTAAGCATCGCGTCAGCCTCTGGGTTTGTGGCCCAGGGGGCCTTTGAAGCTTGGGGTGCCCCCAGAGCGGGCATGCAGGTTTCTCCAGCTCTGAGGGTTCTGTGCAGCTCTAAATGGCACGGTTTCCTCCTGGGTGGCCGTCGGAGTCCTGTGGTGTGGCTCAGGTGTCACCAATATAGAGGGCTTGGGTCCAGGCTTCTGGGGACAGAAGCCTGGAAACCCAACCTAGGGTTAGGGTTAGGGCCTAGAGGCATGGCAGGCTCAATCTCCTGGCACTGAGATGTGTGCCCCAGAGGGCTTAGTTGAGGGCGAGGGTCATGCGGCACCTTGGACTCTGGGTTTGTACCCAGCCAGGCTGTTGATGCTGTGGGTAGCCTCAGGGGGCATGCAGGTATCTCCCACTGTCAGGGTTCTATGCAGCTCCAAATGACATAGGTTCCACCTGAGTGGCAGGCAGAGTCCTGGGTGTGTCTCAGGGGTCCCCAATCAGGAGGGCTAGAGGGCCAGGCCTCTGGAGACAGAAGCCTGCAAACCCAACCTAGGGTTAGGGTTGGGGCATAGGGGCATGGCAGGCCCGCTCTGCCTACACTGAGGCAGGCTCTCCAGGGGTTGAGTTGAGGGCATGGGTCAGGTGGCGCCTCGGACTCTGAATTTTTACCCAGCTGGGCCATCGATGCGGTGGGTGGCCTCAGGGGACATGCAGGTATCTCCTGCTCTCAGGTTTTTGCACAGTACCAAATGACAGGATTTCCACGTGGGTGGCAGGCAGAGTCCTGTGGTGTGACTCGGGGGTTCCCAATCTGAAAGGCTTAGGGGCCAGACCTCTGAAGACGGAAGCCTGAAAACCCAACCTCAGGTTAGGGTTAGGGCCTATGGGTACAGCAGATCTGATCTGCCTGGGCTTTGGCAGGCTCCCCAGGGTGCTGAGTTGCAGGCTAAGGTCAGGGGGTGCTTCAGACTTTTTGTACTGAGAGGGCCCGTCGATCCCGAGCATGGCTACATGGGGGCATGCTGATTTGGAGTTGCCAGAATTCCCAGAGCCCGGGTTGTTGGGGGGGGTGCATGCCCCCTTGAGGCCTCTCCCACCTATCGTGTACCAGCCTGCCAGAAACCCAGATTCTAAGGAGAATCCTGACCCTAGCTCTCAAACAAGTCCCCCAGGGCGCCCACCTCAGCATCAACACAATGGTCCTGCAATGCCCCTAAGCCCTAACCCTAACTTGAGTTTCCAGGCTTCTGTCCCCAGAGTCCTGGTCCCCAAGCCCTCTATATTGGTGACCCGTGAGCCACACCCCAGGACTCCGACTACCACCCAAGAGGAACCCATGCATTTGGAGCTAAGCAGAATGCGTAGAGCAAGAGAAATATGCATGCCCCCAGCATCGACTGCCCGGCTGGGCATAAACCCAGAGTCTGAGGCGACGCCTGACCCTCGCCCTCAACTCTGTCCCCCAGGGAACCCACCTCAACATGGGTAAAGTGGGCCTGCCACACCCCGAAGCCCCAACCCTAACCCTAGGTTGGGTTTGCAGGCTTCTGTCCCCAGGGGCCTGTCCCCCAAGCCTTCCTGATTGGGGAACCCTGAGCCACACCACAGGACTCTGCCTGCCACCCAGGAGGGAAACCATGCCCTTCAAAGTTGCAGGGAACTCTCAGAGTAGGAGAAACCAGCTTGTCCCCCTGTGGCCATGCCCGGAATCGACGGCACCTCGCAGTACAAAGTAAACAGAGTCTGAAGCAACCATGAACCCTAGCCCTCAGCTCAGCCCCGTTGTGAACACGCCACAGCACAGGCAGAGTGGGCCTGCCATGCCCCTAGGCCCCAACCCTAACCCTAGGTTGGATTTTCAGGCTTCTGTCCCCAGAGACCTGTCCTCCAAGCCTTCCTGATTGGGGATCCCTGAGCTTAACGCAGGACTCTGCCTGACACCCAAGAGGAAACTGTGCCTTTTGGGGCTGCCAGAAACGTTGGGGGGGACCTGCATACCCCCCTGAGGCCACCCCCACCTACTGGGTACCCTCTGGCCACAAAATCGGATTCTAAGGAGATGCCTGACACTCCCTCTCAGAAAACCCCCCAGGGCACCTGTCTCAGTGTCAACAAGTTGGCCTGCAATGCCCCATGCCCTAATCCTAATTCTAGCCTGGGTTTCTAGGCTTCTGTCCGCAGAGTCCTGGCCCCCAAGCCCTCTATACTGGTGACCCCTGAGCCACACCGCAGGACTCTGACTGAAACCCAGGAGGAAACCATACCATTTGGAGCTAAGCACAATGCTCAGAGCAGGAGAACCCTACATGCCCTCTGATGCCACCCCCAGCATCAACTGCCGGGCTGGGCACAAACCCAGAGTCTGAGTGATGCATGACCATTGCCCTCAAACCTGTCCCCCAGGGAGCCTGCCTCGGTGCAGGCACAGTGGGCCTGCCATGCCCCTAGACCCCAACCCTAACCCTATATTGGGATTCCAGGCTTCGGTTCCCGGAGTCCTGAACCCCAAGCCCTCTATACTGGTGACACCTGAGCCACACCACAGGACTCTGACGGCCACCCAGGAGGAAACCGTGCCATTTGGAGCTGCACAGAACCCTCAGAATTGGAGAAACCTGCATGCCCCTCTGAGGGCACCCCAAGCTTCGAAGGCCCCCTGGGCCACAAACCCAGAGGCTGATGTGATGCTTAACCCATACCCTCAACTAAGCCCCTTGGGGTGCCCATCTCAGTGCCAGAAGAATGATTCTGCCATGCTCCTAGGCCTTAACCCTAACTCTAGGTTGGGTGTTCAAGCTTTTATTCCCCAGAAGCCTGACCCCAAGCCTTCCTGATTGGGGACCACTGAGGAACAATGCAGGACTTCTTCTGCCACCCAGGAGGGAAACCATGCCCTTCAGAGTTGCAGGGAACTCTCAGAGTGGGAGAAACCAGCATGCCCCCCTGTGGCCATACCCGGAATTGACGACACCTCTCAGTACAAAAGCAGAGTCTGAAGCACCCCCTGACCTTAGCCCTCAACTCAGCCCCCTGGGGAGCCTGCCACAGTACAGGCAGAGCGGGTCTGCCATGCCCCTAGGCCCTAACCCTAACCCTGGTTGGGTTTTCGGGCTTCCATCTTCAGAGGTCGAACCCCTAAGCCCTCCAGATTGGGAACCTGTGAATTACACTGCAGGACTCAGCCTGCCACACAGGTGGAAACCCTTTCATTTGGAGCTCTGCAGAACCCTCAGAGCTGGAGATACCTGCATGACCCCCGGAGGACCCCCAGAATTGATGGTGCCTCTGGGCACTAATCCAGAGACTGACGTGCCCCTTGACCAGTGCCCTCAAATATGCCTCCCAGGGCACACGCCTCAGCTCCAGGAGAATGGGCCTGCCATGCTCCTTGGCCCTAACCCTAACCCTAGCTTTGGTTTCCAGGCTTCTGCCCCCAGAGTCCTGGCCCCCAAGCCTTCCAGATTGGGGGCCCCTGAGCTAACCACAGGACTCTGCCTGCCACCCTGCAGGAAACAGTGCCATTTGGTGCTGCAAAGAACCCTCAGAGCCAGGGAAATTGCATGCCTGAGGCCACCCCAGCATTGACAGCCTGGCTGGGCACAAACCCAGAGTCTGAGGTGCTGCCTGTCTCTGCCCTGAACTCAGCCCCCGGGGAGCCTGCTTCAGAGCAGGCAGATGGGGCCTGCCATGCCCCTAATCCTAACCCTAGGTTGAGTTTTTAGGCTTTCGTCTTTAGAGGTCTGGCCCTTAAGTCCTCCAAATAGGGAATCCCTGAGTCACATTTCTTGACTTGGCCTGCCATCCAGGTGGAAACCTTGTCATTTGGAGCTGCACAGAACCCTCAGAGTGGGAGATACCTGCATGCCCCCCTAAGGCTACCTGCCCCACCCCATATCATCGACCCCTCTGGGCAGTAACCCAGAGGCTCTCTCACCCCTTGACCCATGCCCTCAACTCTGCCTCCTGGGGCACCTGTCTCAGCGCCAGCAGAATGGGCCTGCCATGTTCCTAGGCCCTAACCCTAACCCTAGCTTGGGTTTCCAGGCTTCAATCCCCAGAAGCCTGTTCCCCAAGTGCTCCAGGTCGGGTACCCTAGAGCCAAAGCCCAAACTCCACCTGCCACTCAGCAGGAAAACATGCCATCTGGAGCTCATCAGAACTCTTGGTGCATGAGAAACCTACCTTACCCCCAGAGTACACCCCCACCTTTTTTGTTCCCCCTGGGCACAAACGCGTATCCTTATGTACATCCTGACCCCTGCCCTCAGCTCAGCCATCTGGGAAACCCGACTCTGAACTGGCAGATCAGGACCCTATGCCCCAAGACCCTAACCGTAACGCTAGGCTGGGTTTTCAGCTTCCATTCCCAGAGGCATGGCCCCCAAGCCCTCTAGATTAGAGACCCTTGAGCCACACCCCAGGACTCCTCCTGCCACCCAGGAGGAAATCATGCCATTTGGAGTTGTGCAGAAACCTCAGAGTGGCAGAACCCTGCATGACCCCCTGAGGCCTCCCCCATGTTCAGCGCCCCCACCTCCCAGTGCCACAAACCCTAGGGAGAAATCCCTCCAAACACCAGGCATGCGCACTGCCCCAAATCGATGCACAATGCTGGCCAATTCTATATCTATGTTACCTAGATCAATCCACAGGTTCAATGCAATCCCCATCAAAATACCATCCACATTTTTCTTTGATTTGGAATAAATAATCCACCATTTCATATGGAAGCAGAAAAGACCCTGAATAGCCAAAGGGAAGTTGGAAAGGAAAACCAAAGCTGGTAGCAACCCTACTGCAGACTTTAAGCTCTATTACTAAGCTGTAATCATCAAGACAGTATAGTACTTTCACCAAAACAGACCCATAGATCAATGGAACAGAATACAAAAAGCAGAAATGGACCCTCAACTCTAGGGTCAACTAATCTTCCTCAAAGCAGGAAAGAAATCCAAAGGGGGAAAATGTCTCTTCGACAAACGGTGCTGGGAACATGGGAAAGCCACATGCAGAAGAATAAAACTGGACCATTTCCTTATACCGTACACAAAAAATAGACTCCAAATGGATGAAAGACCTCAATGAAACACAGGAATTCATCCAAATCCTTGAGGAGAACAGAGCAGCAACTTCTTTTACCTCAGCCACAGCAAATTCTTGCTAGACAGGTCCAAAGGCAAGGGAAACAAAACCAAAAATGAACTGTTGGGATTTCATCAAGATAGAAAGCTTTTTCACAGCGAAGGAAACAGTCAACAAAACTAAAAGAGAAAAAACAGAATGAGAAAAGGTATTTTCAAATGACACATCAGATAAAGGTCTCCTATTCAAAATCTACAAAGACCTTACCAAATGAAGCACCCACAGAACAAATAATCTAATCAAGGAATAGGCCAAAGACATGAATAGACATTTCTCCAAAGAAGACATCCAAATGGCCAACAGATACATAAAAAAGTGCTCAACATCACTCGACAGGGAAATGCAAATCAAAACCATAATGAGATACCACCTTACACCAGTCAGAACGACTAAAATGAACAAGTCAGGAAAAGATAGGTATTGGTGAGGATGTGGAGAAAGAGGAACCCTTTTATACTGTTGGCGGGAATGCAAGCCGGTGAAGCCACCCTGGAAAACAGTGTGGAGGTTCCTCAAGAAGTTGAAAATAGAGCTACCTTAAATCCTGCAATTGCACTACTAGGTATTTACCCCAAAGATACAAATGGAGTGATCTGAAGGGGCACCTGAACCCCAATGTCTATAGCAGCAATGCCCACAAGAGCCAAAGTATGCAAAGAGCCCAGACATCCATCAACAGATGAATAGATAGGACAATGAATAGAATATGATGCAGCCATCCAAAAATGAAATCTTGCCATTTGCAGTGACATGGACGAAACGAGATGGTATTATGCTAAGCGAAATGAGTCAATCAGAGAAGGATAATTATCATTGTCCTTCTCTGATTGACTTATTTTATGGATGGTACGCAGAATTTAAGAAACAAGACAGAGGATCATAGGGGAAGAGAGAAAAAAAGGAAGCAAGATGAAACCAGAGAGGGAGACAAGGCATAAGAGACACTTAAACTCAGGAAACAAACTGAGGGTTTCTGAGGGGAAGGGGGTGGGGGAATGGGGTGACTGGGTGATGGGTATGAGGAAGGTATGTGCTGTGGTGAGCACTGTGTGCTGTGTAAAACGAAGGATCTCAAACCTGTACCCCTGAAATAACACATTATATGATCATAATAAAAAGAGAAGTGAAAGAAAAACATCTAGAATGCAAATGTAAACTAAGTAAAAATAAATTAATAAATAATCTCACTGGTAAGCAAACAAGCAAGCAAGTAACTAAGTGATCAGGAGTCACCACACTCCAATTTCAAGCTAGATGACAAAGCTATTTTCATCCAAACTGTACGGTACGGGCATAAAAACAGACACACAGGTCAATGGAACACAATGGAAAGCTCGGAAACTGATAATCATAGTACTTTCGGCAAGGTTTATTCATTCGTATATTAGTGGTATCTTTAAACGTAGCTCTGAAAGAATGACTAACTCTGAATGGGAATTAATAATATTGATGTCCCGTTCCACCGTTTGCTTCCAATAAAAGCATTTCTTTAAACATGCTGTTTTAGATAAATATATAGTATAAAATGAGGATGATTTAGAATCTACCCCTTTAAGAAAACTAAATTCACTTTAATAAACCTACCATGGAAAAGGAAATATAGATATCCATCATCACAACTGAGAACATCACAGAAGAAGACAATCTGGTGTCTGATGGAAGAATAGAATACTACTTATGTAGTTCTGCCCTAATGTTCAACCTGTAGATCCAGCTACTTATTTACAAAAACACAGATGTCAGAGAAAAATCCTAACAAAGAGTATGAAGATGTCACCAATGAAGTCCACAATGCATATATTCTGACAGGAAAAATATTTTCCCAACAAATAAATGGTAGGACCAGAAAGAAGGAAGGAAAGGAAAGAAAAGAAAAGCAGAACCTCAGAAACTAACCCACGCATGTATGGTCTTAACTTGTGACACAGCCGAAAATATACAATGGGGAAAGGACTGTCTCCTCAGTGAATGGTACTGTAAAACTGGATACTAAGTGCAGAAGAATGTGACTGGATCACTTTCTTACACTGCACATGCAAAGTACGAATGGATGAATGACTTGAACATAAGAACTGACTCCATAAACCAACAAGAAAAATACACAGGTAGTAAATTTCTCCATACTGGTTTTGGGGAAGAGTCTTTTACACCAGACACCAAAGGCAACAAAAGCAAAAATAAACAAGTGGAAGGACATCAAACTGAAATTTCTGCATGACAAAAGAAACCACAAACCCTTAAAAGCCAACCTCCCCAATGAGAAAAAATATCTGCACATCGTATGTGAGAGAGGAGGCCGATATCCAAAATACACAAAGCACTCCTTCAAATCCAAACAAAAACGGAATAAAAACTTGGGAGAATACATGAATAGATACTTTCCAAAGATGGCATACAGGTGGCCAACAGACAGAGAGAAAGTTGTTTGACATCACTAATTGTTGTCAGGGAAACAGAAGTCAAAAATCGCAATCAGCTATCACCTCACAACTGTGGGAACAGCAATCATCCCAGAGACAGAAACCAGGTGTGGTCAAGGGTGTGTTCACAAAGGGACCCTGTACACTGTTGGTGGGAATGGGATTTGGTGCAGCCACTGTGCAAACACTATGGAGGTTCCAGGAAAAAATTAATACAACTATCACATGACCCGGTAATTGCTCTACTGAGTATTTCTTTGGAGAACACAAAAACACTCCCTCAAAAAGAGATGCACTCCCATGTTCATGGCAGCATTATTCACAGTAACCGGACATGGAAACATCGACCTTGGAAGCCTTATGCTAAGTAACTCAGACACAGAGAGAAAAATAGCAGAGGCTCTCATGGACATTCCACATGGAAAAAAAGTACTGAATGCATAGATAATGAGAACAGATGGGTGGTTCCAGATTCAGGGACGGTGGGGGGAAATGGATGAAGGTAGTCAAAGGTGCCACGTTTGAGTGATTAAATCCGCAAGCCATGGAATGTTCTGTGCAGCATGGAGACAAAATCTAACCCTGCAGGATGGAGAACAGGCTCCCCTGCTACTTGAAAGTACAGTGTTCCTGGGTACAGCAGAAATGGTGTAAACAGAAAAAGGAATGACCATTCATATCTACAGAAAATGAGTAACCACACTCAGCCACCAAAAGTACCTTCTCTTTGGCTCTTCTTAGGCCTCAGGACACAACATCCTAACGGATGCCCAAAATAAATGGAGATAAAGCACAGCTGATGCTCACAGACATGATTCAAAGTGCTGGTGGGTGGACGTGGAGAGCAGTGCCCAGGAAGGAGCTGGGTGGGGTGCATGCCGCCTCTGTAGTGGTTCCTCACAAAACAGATGCTAAACACAATGCCAACTTCTTGACTTTTTTCATAAGAGGGATTAAATCCTCTTCAGGTTTCTTCCTGCTACTGGAGCTGGGTCATAACATAGATCTTTCCAAAAAGCCAAGTGTTTTACCATGAACCTTGAGAAAAGAAGGGAAGACTTGTACTTGAAAGTTGCCAAGGGGGTAGAAGTTCAGAGTTCTCCCAGACACAAACATCAGCAGGTCCACTGTGAAAGGCACCTTCCTCAACAGGTGGAACACAGACTACCTCCTACCCCCAGAAACCTCCTCCTTCGCCTCTCTCGGGACAACCCACAAGACCTCAGACTTACTTCAATTCCTCTTTGCTCCCATTCCCAACACCAAACCCATCAGCAAATCCTGTGAGCTCCATCTTCAATAGGTACCCAGAATAGTACTAACCCCTCCTTCCAAGGCCTCCTGTCTGGTCCACACTGGAGCCCATCTCTTGCCCGAGTTCCTGGAAAAGCTTCATCATTGACCTCCCTTGCCCAGCCTCAACACTGTGTCATCTGTTCTCAACACTTGCCAGGATGGCCCAGTGAAACAGGGTTCCATGGAGTCATGACCCTGCAATGGGTTTCTGTCACCCTTCTGTCACCTCTCTGAGGTCATGTCTTAAGCTGTCTCCTGTGGCCTCAGGGCCTTCTTGCTGCTCCTGGACATATCTAGTATGCTCCTGCCCCAGAACCTTTGCATATGCTTTCCCTTCCTTTTAGAAGGCTTTTGATGTGATTCATTCACCTTCTTTCAAACTTGACTCAAGCACCACCTTCCTAGTGAAGACCCATCTGGCCCCTAGGTGAATAGCAAGCACTACCACCACCTCCCCTTCAGCAGCCCAGTCCTGTCTCCTGCTTTCTATTTCCAGAGCAGTTATCACAGTCAACAGGACATGTTGGCAAAGGATACATAGAACCCTACTCGGATGGTTCCACTATGGACTCCCTATAATTTCCTAGTCCAGAGTCCTGGGGGGAAAAGGTGACCAGAGCTCTTGCATAGCCAGGATGCCCAGAACAATGGATTCCCCCTGTGGCACCATGAAGACCATCAGGAAAATGAGCACAAGAGGAATCCACTTGCACATGAATCCTGAAACCAGACATCTTCCTCGATTCCAGGTGAGCACATACATGTCCTCCCCTTGCCTGATGTGCTCATCTGAGAAAGCTGAGCAGAGAAGCATCCCAGGGTCCAAATCTCCCTCTGGCCAAGGTCCTGGGAAACAGACATCTCTCCTCCCTGCACCAGCCACCCGTGATTGATGTCCGGCATCCTCCTGTGCTGGCGCAGAATGGTGCACCTGTCCCTTTTTCCTGGGACGTCATCACAAACCAGGCTTTGCTGCATACTTTTCAAGAAGGAACCACCACCACCACCAGCAGCAGCAGCAGCAGCAGCAGCAGGCCACCCAGGATCGGTCTCAGTCTCGCACGTCAGGCCCCGTGTGGAACTACAGCTTCAAGGAGATTGGTGCGCTGTGTGGCCTTGAAACCTCATGGCAGGGGGCGCCTGGGCAGCTCAGTGGGTTAAGCCGCTGCCTTTGGCTCAGGTCATGATCCCAAGTTCCTGGGATGGAGCCCCGCATCAGGCTCTCTGCTCGGCAGGGAGCCTGCTTCCCCCTCTCTCTCTGCCTGCCTCTCTGCCTACTTGTGATCTCTCTCTCTGTGTCAAATAAATAAATAAAAATCTTAAAACAACAACAACAAAAAAAGAAACCAAAAAAAGAAACCTCATGGCAGGAGCTGAGTTTTCAGTTCCAAATGAACACTGGCCTATTGCACACAGCACAGGAAATCAGAGGATTTCTCAGGGGTGTAGCTCTGGAAGAAGTGCTTCTGCTGGCTGAATTCATAAGCACCAGGCTGAGGACACCTGCGGTGCCTCATCTGAGGAAACAAGGGCACCCTGGGCAAGAATCCATAATGCTGCCTGTGGACTGCTTCCCACCAAGCCTCCTGCTGAGACAAGGGCTGGAGAACCAAACAGGAAGCAAGTTTCCTATCACATCTGCAGCAGGAGGGCTGGCTGGGGAGCAGAGCCCTGTCCCTGGAGCAAGCTGGCCTGTGCATCAAGAGTGAAGGCCCCGCCTGGGTGGCTCAGTGGTTTAAGCTGCTGCCTTCAGCTCAGGTCATGATCTCAGGGTTCTGGGATCGAGTCCCACCCACATCGGGCTCTCTGCTCAGCGGGGAGCCTGCTTCCCTCTCACTCTCTGTCTGCCTCTCTGCCTACTTATGATCTCTCTCTGTCAAATAAATAAATGAAATGTTAAAAAAAAAAAAAAAAGAGTGAAGGCCCACACCCATGGCCTCACAGTCTCCTGGCTGTCTGATCTGACTACCCTGCCAGGCTCACACCTGCTGACATGGTGACTCCTAAGACCCAGAGACTGCTTTCCACCCTAGCTCAATGCTGCTCACAGAGAAGCCAACTCCAGTCTCAGAACGTGTTCAGTGTTCAGAAGGCAGGAACAGGTCTGTTTAGGCAGACAAGCCAAGCGACTCTGTGGCTCTGTGTGCAGGAATCTCGGACCACATCCTCCCTGAGCACCAGCACTTCCAAGTCCAAGCTTCAAACCCTCACTCACTGGGCACAGATCACTACGTCAGCATGAACACTGCTCTTTCAAATCTCTTGTCTCCCATTCTTTCAAATTAGAAGCCAAGCTCCAGTCACCACTCTATTTTCCCTTCAGGAAGTATAGAATAAAACACTATGTGTGCACAGCACACTTCTATCCAAATTGAATTCCTTATTCTTTCTCATATGGGCAGCCCGACATCGCCCATACTAATGAGATGCACCACAAGTTCAGTCCTCATAGATATATCTGAGCTTCTGTTTTTCCTTTTGATATTTGGATCTCAAAATCCATGTCTATATTGTTTTCTTTAAAATAACAAGAGTTATAATGACATGGTCACTTAAAGGTCTGGGTCTCCATATCCAGACAACGTGGCTCTGGTTCAGATAAAGATGAAGACACAACCTCTTCCCAGGACCAAAGCCCACACCCTCAGGGATCCCGACACGCCTCATGGGTGATGAGCTCCTTTGCTCCGTGGAGTTGTCCGAGTGCAAAGATGCAGGGAACCTCCAGGGTTCATTCTGCTTTCTTCATCCATTCCCCAGTTCAAGTCACAAGGGACTTGCTGGGTCAGGTTTTGGGGCCCAGGATGGGCCACCAAGTAAGCAGCCACCCCTCCCCGCAGGGCAGGGTAGATGTTCTCTGGGAGCACAATGAGGCACTCCCTGAGCTACTCAACAACCTACACTCCTCCTCCATGTGTCCTCACAAAGGCTACTGAGCCCTGTTAGAGCCCCACACCTGTGCTTTACTTTAAAAAATATTTTCTAGGGACACCTGGGTGGCTCAGTGGATTAAAGCCTCTGCCTTTGGCTCAGGTCATGATCCCAGGGTCCTGGGATCAAGCCCCGCATTGGGCTCTCTGCTCCGTGGGGAGCCTGCTTCCTCCTCTCTCTCTGCCTGCCTCTCTGCCTAATTGTGATTTCTCTCTGTCAAATAAAAAAAATTAAAAAAAATTTTTTTCTAATATTGGAATGTGGTTCACGGAAGAGAAAAACATGAACACACCAAAGAATTCTTTTACTATTTCAGAAGATTTGTTTCCCATTATTTAATTAAAACAGGAAATAAAAATGCACAGATAGCCCCTTCCACGAGCAGGTATGGGTCACTGCGGCGACTTAGAGGAGAGCAGGAAATACCAGAGGAACAGATGTTCTGATGTCCTGTCATTTCATCATGTAGCTTGTGAAACTCCACACACACTCAAAGAAAGAAGCCCAAACGAACGTCTCGGCCTGGCAATGTAGAGAAGTCTGAGTTGGAGGGACAGGACAGACAAAGAGCTCATGTGTGTGGGCTGAGGCCGGTGGCACAGAAGAAGGGGCTCTGCCAGCTCTCCACCTGGGCCTCCCTGTCCTCAGCCAGGAACATGCTCACAGCCCTGACCTGTCACAACTGTCACACAGGGGACACATGGCCATCCCCGGAGCCAGCCCTGCCCACACCCTCCTGCAGAATGCACTCTGCTCTCCTCCGGGACCCCTGTCAGCTTTACCCAGACCTGGAAATCCACTGTCTGCTGCAATGCTCCAGGATTGCCCCCTCTTGGCAAAATGACACCGGGCCAAGGTTTTCATAAATGTGTCGTATTTCTCTCAACTCACCTTTCTACCTGGGCAAACTGTGAGCAATGTATCAAGGGAACATGAACATGCTCTGAGATCTGAGTTTTTCACTGTAGACTTCTGAGGACTCCTTGTGCAATAAAATACCATAGCCTATGATGGAGTTATAATACTAATATTTAAAGAATAATGCAGCCCAAATCACCTCATTGTTAATTGTTCTTCATTAGCCCGAAAGTTTCTGTGTAAAAAGCCTTTCCACAGATATTACCTTCCAGCAATTTCATGAGGAGAAACAAACTCTGTGGGATAATCTGACTCACCCAGCATCAGGCAAGCAGTTCCAGAAGTCACCCCAGGGTGAAGTCCGCCAAGCCCCTTGAGCTCACCAGCATGCCTCTATCCAGGAGAATTCCCAAATAATCTCCTTCTGACTCCACCACCAAAGAAACTACATGGAAAGTACGGCACCTCAAAATATTTAGATGATACATTGAGTCAAACTAGAAAGTCAAGCTTTACATTTAAATGGTAAAAGCCTACTTTGATTTTGAATTTTCCCTCTACCTTAATTGGAATGCTATAGATGAAAACACTAATCAGTTATGATACATCACCTTTGACATATGACATCATCCATGTCTCCATATGGCCGCAAAAGCCACCTACCTCTAGATGGTGGCCCTTCGACCATCCTCCAGGCCCAATGAATAAACGCTGTGAGATGAAGGATCAAATTATATGTTAAAAACACACAAAGAGTAAATCTCATCTTCCTTCTCTAATACAAGTGATTTCCAAGGAAACAGATGTGCAGATGACATTTTGTAAGCGGTAAATGAACAGAGAAAAGTATTCCCTGTGATGTTCTTACCTGCAGGGAAACGAAGTAACCCTTGCACCAAAGCCAGAATGCAGACAGCTACTTCAGTTTTACTTCGTGGCTCAACTAGAGAAAACAGAAAAGCCCAGAAGATTTGGGGTTTAAAAGAAGGCTTACCTTCAGTCCTGACACGTAAGTGACATTGCGCCCAATGGACCTGCCGCTTTCTTGGAACACTGACGTCCTGTGACAAGCTGCATGACTGACTCAGACACTGTTGTTCAAAATGTTGGGTCTCGTGGAGCCAAATCTGAGAAGTATTGTCAGCTGGGGACGAGAAGGCCCCTCTGACCTAAGGGCGGCACACCAGCTTCTGTTCCTGGGAGAAGGGAAAACACATACTTGTTTGTTTTCTTCTTTCTTTCGTTCTTCCTTTTTTTTTTCTTTTTTGGAAACACATACTTGTTTCTTAAGTAGTAATTATTAACATTCTAAAGTAGACCAATGACTTTGTCTTCTTTGGAAAAGTGAAAATATCATTCCAAAGGAACACCTCAACTCACCTGTTCCTCATGCAACTTGAGTGGAGTCTGGTTTCCTCCAGCTTCCAGGCCCCAACCTGGAGGACGTTCCTGCAGCATCCTGACAGCCCACTACCACTGTCCCCTGGAACACAGGGCGCAATGCTAAAATTGGGGGATGGTTCTGGGGCTGTTACTGCCACACATGTGCGGGGGGGGGGGGGGGGGGGGGAGACAGAAACCTGGAGGACCCTCCAGCGGGATCCTGACAGTCCATTACCATCTTCCCTGGGGAACACAGGGGACAATGCTGAAGGTGGGGGATGGCTCTGGGGCTTGTTAGCGCCACACCTGTGCCTGGGGGGTGGGAGGCAGGAATCTGGAGGACCCTGGTGAACAACCCTGACAGGCCATTACCACCAACCCAGCGGACGGGGCGCAAAATGTTGAAGCTGGGGAAGTGTTCTGGGGCTTGTTAGCACCACACCTGTGGGGAGGGGGGTGGGGAACAGGGAACACCCTACTGAACTCGGGGTGCTGCTCGAGATCCATTACCTACACTGTGCCAGGGGACAGGAGGCACCCCACTGAAGTTGGTGACTGTGGGCTGTCTTTACATGCACTTCTCCTGGGGAACATGGGAAACCCTGAAATGTCCACAACCCATCCCACTAACCTTGGGTGAGCGGGCGCCCTGGAGTTCAGGCGTCTGGGGAAGAGGGCCAGCTGATGGACATCAGGCAGAAGAGAATTTCAAAGGAAAAAAAACCAACCCATCTGAGTCCCCACGATGAACTCGCTTCATGTGCCCTTCAAAGACCCTACCCCAGGAACCCCCACGCCTGTGCACAGCCGGCACTCACCGAGGCAGAATTCCCGCCCAGGATCTCTTCCAGCTACCCAGTGCCTGCTGCGCCTCTGCACGCTAAGGCCGCTCTGGGTCCGCCCACTGAGGACAGAGCTCCACCCCACGTGCTTATCGGTGGGGAAGGGTGGTGCCCTGAGCCCATTGGATGCTGCGCCTGTCTGTACTGGCTAACTAGCCCTTACACCCACAACTCCCCGCTTTTGCACGTACTCCCGGAGGTAGCGCCTCCCGGCTGGAACACCTGGCTCCGTGGGGCAGCCATGGGCGGGACTCCCCTCCCCTAGACATCTGGCCCCTTTCGGAGACCCCTCTTGCTGCAGACCACCCTCAGAACCCTGACCCTTCCGTTCCTGTAGCTCGTAGCCCTGCCTGCAGAGCTGTTCTGGCTCCTGGCAAGGTCTGCTGCTCTCAGACCTTCCCAGGCTTGGGCTTTAGGAGATGCAATGGTTGGGGTGCCAGGGTGGCTCAGTCATTGAGCCTTGGCAATGCAGCTCAGGTCAGGATCCCAGGATACTCTGACGGAGCCCTACATCTGGCTCCTGGCTTAGCGGGAGGCCTGCTTCTCCCTCTCCCATTCCCTCTGCTTGTGTTCTCTCTCTCACTGAATCTCTGTCAAATAGTAAATAAAATCTTATTTTTAAAAAAAGGAAATAAAATGGTTTCCCACATTTCCAAGGCAATTTTAAGACCCAAAAAAACAATGCTGTAAGTGGGAGGAGCTTCACCTTCTGGTCTTACCCATGGAGTGGATAGTGCTTCTTAGACCTTCCGAACATCCTTGTAGGATGAGCCCATTTGTGCTGGAATATATATTCATATCCTTGGTTCTGCAGGGAAGCTCCAGGATGAATAAGAACAACCACCCTTCTGTGCTGCTGGAGTGGTGAACCAGAAACATTGATTTTTCACTTAAAAAGAAAACATACTGGGTGCCTGGGTGGCTCAGTGGGTTAAGCCGCTGCCTTCGGCTCAGGTCATGATCTCAGGGTCCTGGGATCGAGTCCCGCATCGGGCTCTCTGCTCAGCAGGGAGCCTGCTTCCCTCTCTCTTTCTCTGCCTGCCTCTCTATCTACTTGTGATCTCTCTCTGTCAAATAAATAAATAAAATCTTAAAAAAAAAAAAAGAAAACATACTGTCATAGTGTCAGTTGACACTAAAGGAACAAACCACTTTAAACACTTTAGAGAGAAAAGAAGAAAGTTTTATTCAAACCCAAATCAAGACAACTGCCTGGGAGACACAATCTTCACAAGGAAAGGAGTGCTGGGTGGGGGGGGGGGGACATTGGGGAGGGTTTCTATAGTTGGTCTGTTTTGTTTTACATACAGAGTGACACATCATCATGAAGAAGAACATTCCAGAAAGTTACAAACTTTTTCTTATGTTTTCAGTATGTGTAAGTCAGTATGCCTTTAATCTTATGGGAGCAGGAGAAGACCTTTTGTTTTTCTTATCTTTGTGTTTGCAATAGAATTTTTTTTTTATTCTCTTTTTCTTCTTGAAGAAGATGTACAACAGGTGCTTGGGACAGAAATAAGGCCCATGCTCTGAGGTTTTGCCCAGTCATTTTGAGCTTGGTAAAATGTTAGAGGATAGCTTCCCTGGGAGCCCAGGATCCAGGTCCATGGGTGGTAAAAGACAAAAATTTCCATTGCCATTCTAATTACTACTAAAGAGAGGAACTTGAGACAAAAGTGCCTTGAGCAATACTTCTAAGAAATCAAAATGATGCCTACAGAAGGTTACCTGTTCCGTGGTCAACACAGGTAACAGAGGTGTTCCCAGAAGCTGGCCTCCTCCCTTTCACCTGCCCAAATCTCTGAAGCACACAGATAATTTAAAGTCAGAATTTTAGAATCTCCCAACATCTTAGAGGTGTCTGGCACCATTCCCTTGGACTACAGAACAAAACAGCTCATTGTCACAACACTAATTTAAACATGAAGCCCCCTAAAGCTTGGATACACTGTCTTAGTTCCTTCCCTGCAAATTTCTACTAATGCAAGTCATAGTCAGACCATATAAACACTATGATCATTGGGAAGTAAGTAATCGTGGGTAAGGGAATAGTTAAGTAAAGCTTATAAGCATCGTCTCACTTTGTAGAAGAGACTGAACTGAGTGTTTTTAAATACTATTCCAGACCTGTCTTGCAGCACACTCTGAACATACCAGAACCTGAATCAATTTTTAAAAGATAGTTCTTTCAGTAACTTTAATATCACAAAAATATTATAATGTCTCTATTCCTAGGGATCTTTGTGTATCTTACTCAGAGGTCCTCCATGCTTAATGATCATGGTGGGCAGAAGTAAAAAGGCCAGGTGAATTCATTCCAGTTGACCACACAACAAGAAAATCCTGAGACTTGAGATGTTTCCAGATCGAGAAGACCAGAGATAAGAGGAAAATAGTACCATGTATGGAATAACAGGGATTTGGAATCAGTTTGGGGATCCCACTAAGGTTTCTGACACTCGAATCCTCTGTGACGTGAATCATCTCTGAGCCCCTGTCTAGCCATAGAAAATATGACTAATAAAATCTAATTCATAGTTTGGAGTTTAAGAGGGAGAATTCCACAAAGAGCTGCTGTGATGGCTCTCAAGAGCAGGTGCTCAGGAAGCCATGATTACTATTGGGGTCTATTTTTTTTCCTAGAACAAAGAATGCATGTTGAATCCATATTTCTACGAGATGACTCACAAGATGATTTTTAAGCCTTAAGTTAAGGAAAGTCAAGAACCTGTTATCATATCATATTTCATTCAGAAATCATGCTGTTGAACTGGTGAGGACAATACAATAGCACCATAATCACTAAGAGTGGGGAGCTTCCCATTTCCATATGTCTATGTTGTCCCTCTTAGCTCAAGGATACCAAAAAGGGCAGCTGTGGGGGGCCCACAGGCCAAGGCTGCCAGGTGTGACTGGGGCAGGCAGAACTCTGACTTAAGGCTCAATTCCTGTCTAGCTAATTACACTCCTCTTCCTAGATAGAGTGCCATTGTCTGCAAGCTCTGATGTAGGAAAGGTTGAGAATTTCCCCTGTGATTTCCTCTCTGACCCTTAGGATATGTAGCAAAGTTACATTTAATTTTTAAACATTGAGGGACTTCCTGGTTTTCTTTTCATTGAGAATATGGCTCAATTCTCCTAAGAATATAATCTAGTTAATTTCAGGCTTTAAAATATGTAGAGTTTTGTAGTGGCCCAACATTTCTTCTACTTGGGTAACTAACCTAGGAACACTTGAAAATGCATTCTGTACTTACTGTGTAATGTTCCATATATGTCAGTTAGGTCATATTTGTTACCAAAGTTTCATCTGCTTTTTTTTTTATTATCAGATATTGAGAAAGGTATATTAAAATCTTCAAACAATGCTACTCTAGTCAACATCACATTGGAAAATCTACCAAGAGTTATAAAGCAAGAGAAATGAAAAGAATAAGAATTGAGGGGATAATTGTGACTATTCACAGATAATATGAGGGTGTACATAGAAAATATAAAATAGTCTACAAATACACTATTAGAATTAAGAATGAAAAACTTGCAAATCTTAGCACCAAGAAAGCAATCCAGAAAGCAGCCTGGGGGAAGAGATTTCTTATGGATGGAGGGAGGAACATCAGAATAATGTCAGACCTGTCCACAGAGACCTGGCAAGCCAGAAAGGGCTGGCAAGACATATTCAGGAGACTCAATGAGAAGAACATGCAGCCAAAGATCCCTTTTCCAGCAAGGCTGTCATTCAAAGAAGAAATAATGCCTATTCTTCTGAAGCTGTTAAAAAAATAGAAACAGAAGGAAAACTTCCAAACTCGTTCTATGAGGCCAGCATTACCTTGATCCCCAAACCAGGCAAAACCCCATCAAAAAGGAGAATTACAGAGCAATATCCCTGATGAACATGGGTGCCAAAATACTCAACAAGATCCTAGCCGATAGGATCCAACAGTACATTAAAAGGATGATCCATCACTACCAGCTGGAATTTATTCCTAGGATGCAAGTGTGGTTCAACATTCACAAATCAATAAACATGCACATTAATAAAAGAAAAGACAAGAACCACGGGATCCTCTCAATTAATGCAGAAAAAGCATTTGACAAAATACAGCATCCTTTCCTGATTAAAACTCTTCAGAGTATAGGGACAGAGGGGACATTCCTCAGTTTCATAAAAACCATCTATGAAAAGCCCACAACAAATATCAGTCTCAATCAGGAAAAGCTGAGGGCCTTTTCCTTAAGATCAGGAACACAACAGGCATGTCCACTCTCACTACTCTTGTTCAACATAGTACTAGTACTAGAAGTCCTAGCCTCAGCAATCAGACTACAAAAAGAAATAAAAGGCATTCAAATTGGCAAAGAAGTCAAACTCTCTCTTCACAGATGACATGATACTTTATGTGGAAAACCCAAAAGACTCCATCCCCAAATTATGAGAACTCATACAGCAATTCAGTCATGTGGCAGGATACAAAATCAATGCACAGAAATCTGTTGCTTTTCTATACACTAACAATGTAACTGTAGAAAGAGAAATTAGGGAATCGATTCCATTTACAATAGCACCAAATCCTGTAAGATATCTTGGAATAAACCTAACCAAAGAGGCAAAGGATCTATATACTTTAGATCCTACTACTGAACACTTATGAAAGAAATGGAGGAAAACACAGAACGTTGGAAAACCATTCCATGCTCATGGGCTGGAAGGATAAACATTGTAAAAATGTCTATACTGCTTAGAGCAATCTATACTTTCAATGCCATTCCAATCAAAATTCCACCAGTATTTTTCAAAGAGCTGGAGCAAACAATTCTAAAATTTGTATGGAACTAGAAGAGACCCTGAATTGCTAAGGAAATGTTGAAAAGGAAAACAAAACTGGGGGCATTACGTTGCCTGATTTTAAACTTTACTACAAAGCTGTGATCATCAAGACAGCATGATACTGGCACAAGAACAGACACATAGACCAGTGGAACAGAGTACAGAGCTCTGATATGGACTCTCAACTTTATGATCAAATAATCTTCGACAAAGCAGGAAAAAATATACAGTGGAAAAAAGACAGTCTCTTCAATAAATGGTGCTGGGAAAATTGGACAGCTATTGTAGAAGAATGAAACTTGACCATTCTCTTACACCATACACAAAAATAAACTCAAAATGGATAAAAGAGGCAGGAATCCATCAGAATCCTAGAGGAGAACATAGGCAGTAACCTCTTCGACATCAGCCACAGCAACTTCTTTCAAGATATGTCTCCAAAGGCAAAGGAAACACAAGATGAAAATGAACTTTTGGGACTTCATCAAGATCAAAAGCTTCTGCACAACAAAGGAAACAGTCAACAAAACAAAGAGGCAACCCACAGAATGGGAGAAGATATTCACAAATGACACTACAGACTAAGGGCTGATATCCAAGATCTAGAAAGAACTCCTCAAACTCAACACACACAAGACAGATAATTACATTAAAAAAAAAAATGGGCAGATGACATGAACAGACACTTCTCCAAAGAAGATATACAAATGGCTAACAGACACATGAAAAAATATTCATCATCGCTAGTCATCAGGGAGATTCAAATCAAAACCACAATGACATACCACCTTACACCAGTTGGAATGGCCAAAATAAACAAGTCGGGAAATGACAAGACGTTGGCGAGGATGTGGATAAAGGGGAACCCTCCTACACTGTTGGTGGGAAAGCAAGCTTGTGCAGCCACTCTGGAAAACAGCATGGAGTTTCCTCAAGATGTTAAAAATAGAGCTACCCTACCACCCAGCAATTTCACTACTGGGTATTTACCCCAAAGATACAGATGTAGTGAAAAGAAGAAGCACCTGCACCCCAATGTTCAGAGCAGCAATGTTCACAATAGCCAAACTGCAGAAGGAGCCAAGATGATCTTCAACACATGAATGGATAAAGAAGATGTGGTTTATATATACAATGGAATATTCTTCAGCCATCAAAAAGGATGAATACCTACAATTTGCATCGACATGGATGGAACTGGAGGGGATTATGCCGAATGAAATAAGTCAGGCAGAGAAGGACAATTACCCTATGGTTTCACTGATATGTGGAATGTAAGGAATAGTGTGGAAGACCATAGGGGAAGGGAGTGGAAAATGAATGGAAAGAAATCAGAGAGGGAGACAAACCATGAGACACTCTGGACTCTGGGAACCCAACTGAGGGTTACAGAGGGGGGATAACAGGGTGATGGGTGTTAAGGAGGGCACATGTGATGAGCACGGGGTGTTGCATGCAACTAATGAATCACTGAACACCGCATCAAAAACTAATGTACTATATGTTGGCTAACCGAACATAATCAAATAAATAAATAGATAGATAAATAAATAAATGTTTTATACATGAAAAACGTATAATGGGAACAGAATTTCATATTTGCGTGATGAAATATTCTCAAGATATGTTTCACAGCAGTGTAAATATACTTAACACTACCAGACTTTATACTGAAAATGTTTAAAATGCCAAAATCAATGTTGGGATTTTTTTCAATTTTTTAAAAGTACATTCTGTATGATTCCATTTTTATAAAGATTTTATTAATTTATTTTAGAGGGAGAGAGCATGGCAAAAGAGGGGTGCGAGAGGCAGGAGGTGGAAGAGAATCGTGAGCCCACACTGCACTCAACACAGAGTGGGAGTGGGACTCGATCCCACACCATGTGATAACATCCTGAGCCAAAATCAAGTCAGCAGTTTAACCAGCTGAGTCACAATCCATCTCCTTACGCATTAGTACTGGTGCATTCTCTGCTCTCTTCACCACTCCTGAAAATACATCTATGAAAAATCATCAGAGTTTCCTGGGATGAGTCTGAGTACGAGCACTGCTAGGTGATGGGTGCGCCTGCGGCCTGGAATGGGTGCTGCTCACTGTTTTCTCGGATAGGTGTGCCTGTCACCCTTCTCTCCAGGAGACCCCCATGTTCTCAGGCACCCGAGGGCCACCCAGCCCAGGAGTTCACTTTCTCTAGCAGAGGGTGGATGGGACTTCTTTCTCTGACCAGGACTATGAACCCTGATCCTGGGAAAGGAGAGCTCTCCTGGGACGCCTGGCCCAGCCAGGCAGCTGTGGCCACTGTGTCTGTGACACAGCCAGAGTGGCTGAGCCTTGGAGGGAATGAGGGCCTTAAACAAGCCTTGTATGGGGTATGTGGGAGCAGCAGCCCCAGCTTCTTGGGGAGCAGTGATGTGTACAGAAGGAGGGAGACAGGGGTGGAGCCCTCTAAGCCATACCACAGACTCTCCCTTGGTCCTAAAACCAGCATCAAGGAAGCTCTGAGGACAGACCCCAGAAGGATTCCCATCTGGGAAAGGGGGGCCTGCTGGAGGGCACTGAGTTGCCAGCCCCCACCGGACACAGGCCATTTGCACAGGATCACCTCTGATGCTTCCTTAGCATGTTGTCTGTGTTTGTGTGTGGACAGTGATTGGCCCACTCAGTGCTGGTGCACTTCCAGAAGCGGACTAGTACCCTTCCAGGGTCTGCTGGTGGGTCAGAGGGCCCCCACCCAGAGAAGCAGAGGATGTCCCTCTTCCTCCAGAGCTGGGGAAGGCAGCCACCATCCTCGGGCAGGATCTGGAACAGGCACGTGTTCTTTCTGAAGCCCCCACTTTCAGTGGGCATTGTTGTGCCTGAGAAGGGTCCCCTCAGCCCCAAAGTCAGGAGCCATGGGGGGCTATCTCCCATCCTGGCCCAGGATCATGACCTGAAATGATCCTATCTTTAAGAGGACAGGTCTCCTTCATGAGCCAGGAAGGGGACAGTCCCCTCTCCCCTCCCCAGGTCCAGGACGCCCAGGACCCTGCAAGAGCTCTTCATTTGAGGAGGAGTCATGGAGAACGTGTGTTTCTCATCCACCCAGCAAGTGAAAGAACCAAAGCCCAATGCTCAGGTTCTAACAGAAGCAGGATTTCAATGTCCTGTTTGGGGGCAGCCACCTCCCCTCTTATGTGGCCTTAGGGGACCCCAGGAAAAGTCTTCCTTGTTCTTGTGCCCTGAGAGGGAAGAGCTGGCCCCATGTCCTAGGGTCTCTACCCTGCCCCACTGCTGAGGAAGAGCCACACACAGGGACCTGATGTCAGGAGTGTGGTCTCCCAGGGGCCTGGCAGCTGCATGGAAGGGCTGGATTGCTTTTAGGGGGAGGGGAGCTCAATTGTGACCCTGTTCACCATCCCCAGCTGCACTCTGCTGTCCAGGCTCTGTGCCCAGCTTAGGTAACCAGCACCCCACATGCCCCTGCCATGGAAGCGATCATGCAGCATCACCGCATTGCACAGAGGTGGAGAGCGAGGCCCCGAGAGGGGAGGCAAATGGCTCCAGTCAAAGGACCAGTCAGCACAGGGGCTGGAAGGCCAGTCCTCCTGAGCCCCCATTAGCCCAGCCAGAGACTCCCTGAACCTGGAGCGAGCCCTCCTCTACCTGTCCAGCCACACACTGGCCCCTGAGCTGGATGATGGACTGTTCTTCTTGGCCCTGAGGGTGTTACTGGCTGACTAGGAGGAGGAGTGCAACTGGTGGGACAGGCTGTAGCTACAGGACAGAGTGACACGTCTGAGCTAGCAGGAACCACACTCTGGTCTCCCTCCCGGAGCCTGCCTAGGAGCTGGAGTCTGGGTGCCCTAGGGGCTGGCATACAACAGGGTCTGCGGTGACCAGGGAGCCATGGCCTCCACGGAGAGTCCACTCTGCCTCTCCCAGCTCCAGCGCAGCATCACCTCTCCTCACTGTGGGAATCCAAGACCCAGAACCAGGCACCATAGGGCTGACTCCGCTCCAGCTTGTAATGCATTTGCAGCCCCTAGAGCAGATGGATTTCCTGGGGCTGGTGGGAGGACTGGCTGCAGACAAGGACTGGGTTAGGGGAGATGTGAGGCCTCGTGGAGGGTGAAGGATGGGGCAGGAGCCAAGTTCTGGGGCCACTGTTCATGTCTAAAAAGGGCTGAAATCCCTGAAGGCCCACAGGGTCCCTCATGACAGTAAAAATACCCTCACACTCGGGCATCCTGGTGGTAGGCCCCTCCACCCCGATCTCCTTCCCACACCTCTGACTATAGCCAGGGCTGCTGCCAGGGACAAGCTGGACCTCTGTCCTGGGGTCCTACCAGGAAGACAAGGAAGAAGGAGGAGAAGAGAAGGGGAATGGTGTGGGCTGCTCTTCTCCCTGCCTTGAGTCATCCTCCGCTTCTGCCTCCAGGTCCTCTGGCCCAGCCCTGCGCTTAGCTGGACCCTGGGAGGCAGTCTGAATTCCTGGCCAGCTGGGTGGGGGGTATTTAGTTACCTTTGTGTCCCCAGATGTCCAACCCACCTGGCCTTGCACCCTGAGGCTAGCTGCCCAGGACAAGCACGGTTCCAGGGCTAAGCGGACTTTGGGGCCACAGAGCTCTTGGCAGTGTTGAGGAAACACGGGGGACAGGTCAGATGTGGAGCCATGGGTGTCATGTATATCTGCTATGGGACTGGTTCATGGTACAGGTGCTGTGTACAGGTCCCCTCTGCACACTGGGCCCTCTCATGAGGGAGGCCTGTGGCCTGGTGCACCTGTCCTCCACCTATCCCTGGAGGACTGGACAAGTTCAAGCATTTCCATGTCCAACCCTTCGGGACAATTGGGAACCTGGGGTAAAGAGAGGCAGGGACTCACCCAGGACAAATGAGGGGTACAGAGTCCAAGGAGCAGGGCTGCTCTCCAGTCCTAGTCCAGCCCCAACCCTCACGTGAGGCTCGCTTTGGGGGTGAGAGCCCCTCAGATCCTTGGGAATGAAGCCTCGGGGGTTCAAGGAACCCATCTCGTCCCATGTGGGGATATGACCTTGGGCATCCCCAGACAAGTAGAAGCATGTGTGCCTACACACACACACCACTATGACTGCCCAGCTTGGGGTCAGAAGGGGCGGACACACTGGGAGCTAGGTGGGTGACAAGGGGGAAAGAAGAAAGAGGTTGAAGACAGTTGGGCCATGGCGCAGGGGCGTCAGGACCCCTGGCAAGAACCCAGATCCATAGCATGGGGTCAGAAGACAGGCCAGGCTGATGGTCAGGGGGTCCCCAAGGGGCTCAGGGGGGTTGCCAGGGCACTGGGAGAGGACAGGGTCTGGGGTCTGGTGTCCATCACCATCCTGGGCTACTGGAAGTAAGAAGAGATACCCCCCCCCCCAAATGCAGATGGGGCTAAAGCACAGAATGCCTCAGCTTACTCTTCTGTCAATTGGGCTATAGAGATGGGGTGTCCCTAGGGTCCCAAAGACTTGCAGAAATGTCTGTTGGTCTTGGATCTTAATCCCTGACCTACTGTGCTCCCAGCCCTGGGAAAATGCTTTGTACTCCCTCGAGGTCCTTCTGAGCAGAGGACAGCCTAGGGGCTTGGGGGGCTGAGGACCTGGGTTTGCAGAACGTGGCAGAGCACTGGACCACTGGTCTGGGGACCAAGGTCAGGACCCTCCTTGTTGCAGCCTCAGTGTCCCCATTGGAAGAGGTTCCATAGTCAGTGCTCTGGTCAGGGTGAGGAGGCCTTAGGATGGAACCAAGCACCAGGACAGGAGAGGGAAATGGGGAAAAGGTAGGCTTCTGAGGTTTCTCACATCATCCCCAGAGCCCCCAGGTCCTGCTCCTGGGAGAGACACAGAGACACCCAGAAAAGACAGAGACAAAGAATGAACACATGAGAGAGAACCAGGAGAAGTCACAGACTTTTCTTCAATCAGGCTGGAAACAACAGCCCTTCGCTTTACTCCATTCTATTCCTTAGAGCACAGTCACACAGGCCATCCACCCTGGAGAGGAGAGAATTCCACTGGGATGTGTGACCAGCATTCGGGAATGCCAGAAACCACTGTGGGGATTGCCCACCACATGGGTGCAGACGAGGCCCTGGGACTGGGCCTAAACCTAATGGGAGCCCCAGGAAGCCTGTGTCATGAGAGGACAAGGTTGGAATCAGTTCACTGCAACCTTCCCATGAGGGCTTGGAGACAGACAGGAGGAGGGTGGTTTTGCCTGGACCCCAGAGCAGACCCAGGCCCTTCTGAGCTGTGTTCTATGCCTGCCCAGCCCCCCACTCATTCTTGTATTGCCACGTGCATGTCCCAGCCTCCTGTGATAGCAGGAACGTATGTAGAGGTCCTACCCCTGATGGCATCCCTAGAAGTAGAAGCCAGAAGACCCCACTGTGCAGATGGGGAGCCTGGGAAGGCCCTGAGGGGCACAGGGTCTGTCCAGGATCACAGTCTGTTAGGGTCCGTGATCAAAGGAACGAGACTGACACAAGGCGAAAATCAAGCAAAGCTTTATTTCGCGCCATGCATCAGAAATCAAACTGACTGGTAGGTGCCCAAGCCTTGCTGGGGGCCACCGCCTCTTTGCCCTGGGGTCCCTCCTGGAGGCTCCCTGCCTCACCCTCACTGTACCACAGGCCGCTCCCCAGGACGAGGCTGCTCCTGATGAGGCCGCTCACGACGAGGCCACTCCCGACGAGGCTGCTCACGACGAGACCGCTCCCTGGACTCTTGACCGTGCCACTGCTCAGGGTGGCAAGGCCGCGGAATCGTGACAGCGCGAGCGGCAGCGCCGCTGCCAACGAGGCCACTCCAGAGGAGGCTCCTCCCTGGACTCATGACAGCGCCGCTGCTTGGGGCAGCAAGGCTCCCAGCAATGCCACGCTGGACCCTCCCAATGATGAAGAGGGCGCTGTCACTCTCCACAACCCCGGACACTATCACTCCTACCTCTACCCTAATGGCTCCCAATGGCTCTCTAATGGCTACTCTAACTCCTCCTGCTACCCCCTGCCCCCCCCCCCCCCAGCCTCACAGACCAGCCTTTATAGAGGTGGTTGAGCCTGGCCCACACACAGGTGGCCAATGGGATTGCAACTCACCACAGTAAATATATGCATGCCCCACTGATTGGCCATCTCCATCTAGCTGGCCTGGTCTGCCCCTACACAGTCCTGAGCATGAGCAGGGGCCTCATCTGAACCCAGCTCTGTGTCCTAACAGCGGTGACACCGTCTGCACCCAGGCCTCACAGAGGCTGTGGGTATGTTCTGTGGGTGTCACTGTATGGACAGGGCATGGGGTAGAGGGTGAGCATTGAGCAGCTGGGGGAGGGAGGCCCTCAGGGGGCTCTGGTGTGAGGAGGAAGTCAGGTAAGGGGTCCCCAGGAAGTGGTGATCTCACCTCCCTAACAGAGCCCAACAGAATTTGGAACCCAGGTAACCAGGCACCCACATTCCCGAGACAGCCCCCTGCCCAGCTCATTTTGTTGGAGATCCTTGAAAGAAGAACATGTTTACGTGTTGCATCCCAAAGTCCAGAGGCTGCAGAAAGAGGAAAGCACACCTCGCTGGGGATGTCATATCAGGGCTCCCCAACATCTCTGGACATTTGGCCGGAAGTACAGAAAGGTGACACCATGAGGCCCAGAGCCAGCTCTGATCCGACCTGTGCAGCACCAGGTCTCCTCCCCATGCATACGTGCATGTGCATGTGTGTGTGTGTGTTTGTAAAGAAGGCTCATGTGGGGTGCACCCATTACATTCAAGAGCAGGTTGACAAGGGCTCAGATACCCGATGGGCAGGTCATGTACACACCATAAGTCAAGGCTGGCTGGGTGTGACAGAGTGTGGGAGGCTGTGAGCTTCTCCCAGGGGTTTATCTGTGTCCTGTAGGTAGGGGTCCCTGTCCCAGGTGTGGGGCTGTGCACGCACAGGTCTGTGTCTGATCTGGGAGCAGCAGGGGGACTGGGCACGAGGACAGTGAGGATGGCCATGCAAGGCTCTGATGTATTCAGACCAGATACTGGTCACCGTCTTTGCAGAGCACCAGGGAGGATGAAACAGGGAGGAGGCTGGCAAACACCTGCTCCATCTCCCTCACACGGGGAGTGACCACAGGGGGCTCTCCAGGAGCAGGGACTGGGGACTGACTGAAGGCCTCTGACACTGCCCAGGCCACTGTCCCTGCTGGTACCACACCAGACTGTGGTCCAGGACCTGGAGCCCACGGAGGCCGAACCCAAGGGTAAGAAGGCCTGGGCTAGGTGTTTGTGGGTGTCTAGGGATGGGACGGTGCTAGGTCCCACAGGCAGGAAATCCCAGAAGCTGGTGTGGGGCCAGGAGCAAGGACTGGGCTCAGAGCACCGAGCGGGTGGACTGCAGTTGGGGAGATGTCCCGGTGAGGGTTCCTTCCTGGCTGTACCTTCTCTGGGAGACCCTGGGCTGAGCGCTATCTCGGCAAAGGCATGTAAACATGTTCTTAGTTCCAGGATCTCCAATGAAATGAGCTGGACAGGGGGCTATCTCTGGAATGTGGGGGCCTGGATACCTGGGTCTAGTTCTGAAGAGCCAGAGCCGGCCCCAACTTCATCTGCAGCTCTGGGGGGGTGGGGGGCGGAGGAGTGGTGCCTGGAGAGATTTCAGCAGGAGACCAGGAGCCAGCAGGTGACCAGCCACCTGCCCACAGAGAACCTGACGCTGTCCCAGAAAAGCTGTCACCTGCCCCTGACCCTACCCCAGCCTCTGCTCCTGCTACAGTTCCTGCTCCTGTCCCTGCCCCTTCCCCTGCTCCCACCCCTGCACCTGTTCCTGCCCCTGCCAGAGCTGCTCCCCCTTCCCCTGCCCCAGGCTGTGTTCCTGCTCTTGCATCTGTCCCTGCCCCTGTCTCAACCCCTACCCCTGCTCCTGCTCCTATGGGGCTCCCAGAGCCACACCCGCAGCCCTGCTCCTCATACAGTTATCCCTTGTTCTATCCCCTGACCCTGACGGTCCACAGGAATGTTTCATCCCTTACCTGTATATTCTTTCTCTATGGTACATACTAACTGTTATTTTATCTTTCCATGTTTTGCATACTCTTTATTGTTTTAAGTAAAATTGTTTTCACTTGAACACATCACGAGCATGAAGTACATTCCCAACGCTGTGCCACCACACCACAGAACATCGCTGCAGGATATCTCCTTCCCCAAAGGAGACCCTGAACTCAAAGCCCTCCCTGCTCATTTCTCCTCCAGCCTGGCCTCTCGCAACCCCAAGCTGCTTTCTCCCTCTGTTCCTTTACCTGTTCTGGATGTTTCTGTATGTGGAATCACACAATATGTGCCTTTGTGTCTGCCCACCTAATTTCAATGGGGACTCATTTTTTTCTGTGTTTATGTGACATAGAATTTCCCTTATTTGATACTGAAACCCCTGATGGATTACAGATGAGATGTAATCATAGAGGCCCCTTTAGGAATTATGGGCACAGTCTACGGCCATACCACCCTGAACGCGCCCGATCTTGTCTGATCTCGGAAGCTAAGCAGGGTCGGGCCTGGTTAGTACTTGGATAGGAATTATGGGCACAATCTCGGGGTCAAGACCCCTGTTCCTGCTGGGACACCACAGCCTGACCCCAGACAGGACAGGCTGGTTCCTCCTGTAGCCCACACAGAAACCAGGGAAATGCAGAAAGCTGGAAGATACACCATAGAGGGCAAACACATTGCTCACAACCCAAGGCCAAAGAAAAGTTTCACCTGACTCTGCTCCAAACCAGGCTCCAAGTCATGGGGTTCCACAGGGACAGAGACCAAATGCATGCGAGTCCAGGTGGGAGGATAGGCACATGGGGAGTATGTGTCAGAGATGCGGGAGCTCCTGGGAAAGGGCTTTGACAAATGAAACTCTATGGAGGCAGTGCTGGTCACCCTCAGAGTGGCAGGTGTCTGGTCTGGGGACTGGCAGCCCAGGGGGGAGAATGTGAAGAACCAGAGGTCCAATGCAGGTCCCCTGGAGAGAAGGGTGATGGGCACCCCTATCTGGGAGAACAGTGAGAAGCACCCATCCCAGGCCGCAGGTGCACCCATCACCCAGCAGTGCTTGGCCTTAGACTCATCCCCAGAAACTCCAGCACGATTTTTCACAGATGTATTGTCAGGAGTGTTCAGCACAGCGGCGGTGGGGAGAGCAGGGAATGGAACAATGCTAATGCTCAAGATGGATGGGATCCACGGTCCCAGTCCTCATGACAGAATGTCCTTGTAACTACTGTCCCAGTGTCATCCGGGCACAGGATCCGGGAAGCCCCTCCTGAGACCCCCCTCCTGCCACCCTGCTCTTGGGAACATTAGGAATTGTTTGAGGAGGTGGAGAGGATCCAGGGTGACAGCAGGGCCAAGGAGAGGGAAGGTCAGCACTGGGAAGACAGACAGATGTGCCCTGAGCCACCATCCAGGGCCCAGGCTGTGATGCCCTCAGACCTCACCCCAAATGATGGCTCCTGATGTATGGACCGGACTCTGCTCTTTCACTCCCTCCTTCCCTACCTCATTTATTCACCGTCTCATTCATTACATCCTCTCTCTTCCCCCTCCACCACTCCCTTCCCTCCCCAACTCCATCACCCTCCCTGCCTCCCTCCCATCCCTCTTCCCTCCTTCCCCTCACTCCTTCCCTGTCATCCTCCCTCCCTCTCTCTCTCCTCTCTCCATCCCTCCCATCCTCCTGCTTTCCCTCCCATCTCCCCTCCCTCACTCTCATCAACACTCCTGCCCTGCCATCCTCCTTCTCTCCCTTCCCTTTCCCCCCACTCCCTCCCTTCCTCCCCCATCACCCCCTCACTCCTTCCCCTCCCTTCCTCCTTTCCTTCATTCCCTCTTTTTCCTCCCTCCCTCTTTACCTTCCCTCCCTCATGCCCTCCTTCATTCAGCGGTAGATCTGGGGTCCCTGCTCTGTACTGAGCACTGGGGCTTCATCAGGGAGCAGCTCCCCCAAACCACATGGTCATGTCCACTGTGGGAGGTGACGGCGGCAGTCCTTGGGGGTAGCAGTGGTGATGAGCTCCAGGAATCTCCTCCTGAAAACAGAGGCTGGTTGCACAAAGAATGGGGACACCCATGCTTAGCAATTCCTCTAGAAAAATCTAGTCCTAAAAAGTGATGAAAAGTATATATATCCTAGACTTTATGCAATGTGAGTGTTAATGGCCCATAGGCCCTGATTTCTAAAAGCAACAAAAAGTAAATCATCCAGTGCCAACTGGGGTTTGTGACACAACTTTTCTGACCAAATGACAGCGTTTCAGCCAACATCTCCAGGGCCTCCAAGTTTTCCCAAGGGTCTCTGTGATCCTCTGACTCTTCCATCGACCTCCTTGGAAAGCTCTGTCCTGTAGTCTTCCTTGTCTCTGCCTTTTCTATGACCCTTCTGTGGTCTCCCCTCCCCCCACCAGGGCCACCCACATCAGGATTCCCCATTCCCCTTGGTTCGGTGCCCACATCCCACACAGGGCTCCATAAGCTGTGTGTTTTGTGCAAGGCCTGGGTGCTCCCTCTAGGGTCACCTGACATCTCCCTTGAAGCTGCCTGCTTCTTACTGCACTGCATCTCCTCTAATGAGTCTGTGAGGCCAGCCTATGCCCATGTCATGGGCATAGAAGCAGGAGTCCAGAAGATCCGGATGACTTGCTCCCAGTCGCAGCATGTGGAGCCTAGTCCAAGCATGGTCGCAGAGGAGGAGTTGGGCCCAGGACGCCTGAGGGAAGATGTGGCACAGTAAGCCCCTAGGAGGTCGGTGAGCACCTTGGGGGCCTGGCGCTCAGGATCGGTCCCCAGGGCTGGAGGTCATCAGGGTATCCACTCTCCCAGGCTGCAGGCTGGCAGTGACTGGCAGGAGAGAAGCATGGCTCATGCAGGAGAGCCCTTAGGTAGAGAGGAGGGGGCAGGTCCTCCCCCAGCAGCAGGTATACTGGGGCGGACTGAGGGGGCATCAGCGGACAGCAGTGTCTACAGCTGTGGTCTCCACACAGGCCCCCTCCTGAAGCTCAGCACAAGCTTGTCTGGGTGGCCTGTGTCCCCAAACACACACTCTGGCCCAGGACCTCCCCTCAAGCTCCTACTCCCAATCCTTTGTACTCAGCTCAAGGGCAAGAAATGGCCAATAGTTTAGGTCGTTTTGGGTGCACAGAGACATGTGATTTTCTGGCCCATGCTGTAACATTGCTGGCAATTTAAAGATCACGGGGCTTTGATTCAAAAATGATAAAATGCCAGGGACCCCAGATAGCTTTCTGGAAACCTGCCTCTGTGCCTTGGAGCCCTCCTGTCCCACCAGCTCTGCTTAGAACCCCTCCAGACAATGTGCCTTCAAAAAGCAATCCAGGTGGGGCAGCAGGACACACTGCGGATTCCAGTAAATCCCCCTCCCAGAAAGTGAGGGCACTGCTGGATGAGCTGTCTGAAAACAGCCAGGCCAGGGTTCCAGGAAGACAGCAGAGGCACAGAAGTAACTGAGGAACACGCGAAGGTCGGGTAGGGAGAGTGGGAATCTCGGGTGGTTTTGCCTAGGGGCAGCTCCCATCACCTACACCCTCAGTGTGATGGCTCCAATGGGGGATGGGGGAGGGACCCGTGACTCTACTGTCAGAGGTTGCCAACTTGATCTGTGAACAGGTAGGGAAACCTGGCTACATCCCAAAGAATTTCTAGAAACAGTAGTCATGTCAGTGGCAGCCGACCTGGGAGGTCAACCTTCCAGCTGCCTGAGGTGGGATTGAGCCACAGACCAGCACACTAGCCAGGAATGTAAGAAGAAGAACTAGTTCATTTCAATAATTTCTGAGTTACTGGGTTGTTCCTATGATGAGTATACTTTGCAAGGCCTTGAAAATGTTCTTCATGTTCTCTGCAGGAGAGGATCTTGAAAAATCTCTGGTTTATGGGTAAAATCATCTGGAATTGACCTTGGTTGGCATAGCCATGCTTGGAAAAGTATGGAGTTTCCCCCCAATACTAAAAACAGGACTCCTATAGGATCCCACTACTGGGTAGACATTTGCAGGAAATGAAGTCAGTTTCTTGAAGTGAGATCTGCACACTCTCACCCAATCTCCCCAAGGAGGAGTGGCCACACTTAGCAATAGGGCACCCATGTGGGAAGTCATAGGGAGCCCTTCCTTGGAGGCAGGTGCCTCCCTGGACAAGGGGCTGCTCCAGGGCTGGGAGGTCTCCACAGCAGTACATTCAATGTCCTGGATACTGGGAGGAGACGGAGTACAATACCAGGCCAGTGAGGGTCAGGACACACTACCCCAATATGACACCTTGGTAAGTTAAATATAGAAACTGAAAGAATTTTCCATAGAGCAGATGCAGGAAGTTCTCTCTGATCCCCAGCAGTCAGCCATTCTTCCCTGAAGAATTCCAGGTCAGAATACTCCCATGTGATACTTTCTCTCCCCAGACTGCAGGGAGGACATGCTTATCACCAGAGTCAAGGGATTTAGGGCCACAAAGGCTATAGGAACAAACCTGGTTAAACTAACCTTTATCTTCCTAGTTACTTTTTTACCATTTACCAGCCCTAGCTCAAACCCTGTGTCTCTCAATTCTTCATACATTAATTGCTTCTTTGCCTAAACATAGAAGAACTGTCTGCTCTAATTGCCTCTGCTGGCCTCCATGTTCTTGTGAGGCTACCACCAAAAAAATCAATAACTTTACCAGCTTTTTTCCTGTTCATCTGTCTTCATTAATTTCTAAACCAGCCAGGGACCTTAAGAGGAGTTGAAGAAAACTTTCCTCTCTTGCAGGCCTGGAAGGGGGTGGTGGCAGGTGGAGTCAGGAAAATCCATCTTGTTTTCCCCACCTCGGTTAAAAGCACCCTCTGCGGGGAAGCAGCACAGGACTGTGCATGGCTGAAGGAGCCAGGAAGAGGCAGGGGGAACATGTAGGAAGCTACCTGACCCCCAGCCAGGGGACTTGGCCCCACTGACAAATGCAGGGTGTGATGATGAATATTATAATGGAAGCATCCTGAATATCAGAACTTCCCCACCCCAGGCTTCATTATTGCTGCTCATTGTGGTTGCTACTGTTGGCTTAGTGACTTTTCTGGACAACCTTTGTCAGGTCTGTGTTGTTTGCTGTGTGTGGACACTGAATTCCCGTGCTGTTAACTTAGTGGTCAGCCAGTGACTGGGCAGAGAGGTCACCCATGTTTCTGAGCTATGGCTACAGATTGGAGGGCCCCACAACGTCCTCCTCAGGGTTGAATAGTTTGCTCATGTGGCTCATGGAACTCAGAGAAACATGTTACTTACTAGATGACCAGATCATTAAAAGGACAGAACTCAGGACCAGGCAGCTGGAAGTGATGAGCAGGGCAAGGTGTGTAGCAGAGGCTCAGAGCTCCCCCACTCTTGGAGTGAAAGAGGCCTTTACTCACCTCCATCTGACCTTCATCTGCACGTCCTAACTGATGATGTCCCTCGTTCGGGCTCATCTGTTAACTCAAGTCAAAGACCCAGTGGGCACGAAAACCACCCCTCAAGCAATAACCACTGCCCAACACCAGCAAGACCCTGCATGATGGACCCCAAGACAATGACTGGAACTTTACTGACCCCCTGCACCTGCCCACCAACACCTGCCCTAGATTTTCCTCATATAAAAACCCAGGAGTGTTCTCAACACCTTGAGACCATACCAGTCCTCAGCCTTTTGGTGTCTGCTGCAGTGAAATACATTCCTTTCCTGTATCACCACCACTCATCTCTCTGCCTTTGGATCAGGGACACTGTGAATAGGGCAATGGAGAAAGACAAATACCAGTTCTTCCCCTCCCCAGGGTTCACTGCTGCTGCTCCTCTCACTGCAGTTCTGTTGTTGGCTCAGACATTTCTGAACTGATTTTGTCAAATCTGTATCCTTTGTCATGTGTGGCCCCAGAAGTGTCTTGTCTATGAATGTAGTAGTAACTGTTGACTGGGTGAGATTTCCTTAAACATCTGGAAACTGCCCTCCTTCTGGGGGAAACAAACAAACAAACAAACAAACAAAAAACAACCCTCCAGTCTTTGCAGATGGGAAGGAGGGCTTTGGGCTTGTGAGTGTCTAGATTCAACTTCAGCACCAGCCACACCTCTTAGCACTCTGCCTTGGCCTTCATTTTCCACTTGCCAAGTCTGAAAATCACCAGAGGGCAGAACCTCGGGCTTTCTCAAGTCAGCCCTGAGTAGGCACCCAGTCCACGCATGCAGTGTCCCAGGGGCTTGGGACAAGATCAGAGCTTCCAGGCCCTTCTTCTCTAAAGCTCCTCATCACTCAGCCTTTCTTCCAGTGATTCTGCTGGGTTTCTATTTGCCCCAACTCTTACCCATTGCCCTAGGCAGCAGAGACTCGCATATGCCTTTAAATGGTTTGGACATCAAATGTCCTCCAGCAGCCACTCACTACTGGGAGAGTTGGTGGAAAGCAACAAGAGGAATCCAAGGGTCTGGACTTGGTGTTTCCCTCTCCTGAGATGGGGACATTTGTGAGAGGAGCAAGTGGCCTGCTGGGGGGGGGGGGGTGCAGGCACCTGACATGGACAGGACAGATGGGGTACATGAGGCTGAGCCCCCCGGGGTATGTTCCTGGCATCTGGACTGAACTGGTCTTCAAAGCTGCAGATTAGTTGGGACCATCTTCAGGCTGAGGAGCAAAATGAGGGGAGAAGAGGAGACAGAGGAGACTCGTAACAGACATATAAAAAAATTGCTCAACATCCCTCGACATGAGGGAAATACAAATCAAAACTATAATAAGATACTACCTATACCAGTTAGAATGGCTAAAATTAACAAGACAGGAAACAACAAGTGCTGGCAAGGTTGTGGAGAAAAGGGAACCTTTTTACACTGCTGGTGGGAATGCAAACTGGTGCAGTCACTCTGGAAAACAGTATGGAGGTTCCTCAAGAAGTTGAAAATAGAGCTACCCTACAACCCAGCAACTGAACTCCTGAGTATTTACCCCAATGATACAGATGTAGTGGGGTGAAAAGGGCCACCAGCACCCCAATATTCATAGCAGCAATATTCATAATAGCTAAATAGCCTAGATGTCCTTTGACAGATGAATGGATAAAGAAGATGTGGTCCACATATACAGAATGGAATATTACTCAGCCATCAGAAAGGATGAATACTCACCATTTTCATCAACATGGATGAAACTGGAGGGGATTATGCTGAGTGGAATAAGTCAAGCAGAGAAAGACAATTATCATATGGTTTCACTCATACATGAAACATAAGGAATACAGCAGAGGACCACAGGGGAAGGGAAGGAAAACTGAATGGGAAGCAATCAGAGAGGGAAACAAACCATGAGAGACTCTGGACTCTAGGAACCAAACTGAGGGTAACAGCAGGGAGGGGGGTGGGGGGATAGGGTAGCTGGGTGACAGGTATTTTGTTTTGTTTTTTTAAATAGCTTTATTGATGTAATGATAAACTGCACACATTTAAAGAGTAAAATTTGATGTTTGGACACATGTAAACACCAGTGAAATCATTACTACAATCAAGGTAGTAAACATATGCATCAGCTCCAAAAGTTTCCTCCCACACCTTAATCCTTCCCTTTCACTCCTCCTCACTCCCATCCCCAAGAAACCACTGACTTGCTTTTTGTCATTGTAAATTAATTTGCATTGGGTGACAGGTACTAAGGAGCACACATGTTGTGATGAGCACTGGGTGTTACAGACAATTAACAAATCACTGAACACTATATTAAAATCTACTGATGTACTATATGTTGGCTAATGAATTTAAATTTTAAAAATTAAATTAAAAAATAAAAAACAAAACCAAGGCAGAAACCGTACATAACTCAGAGGGCACCCTGCTCCTGGAGGCTGAGCTAGCAGCCACAGCCAAGGCCTCTGGCAGTCAGGGGACTGAAGGTCTGAGAGGTGGCTTGGTGCACCCCTGCCCCTGAAGCCCCATGGCCATGGCAAGGTGCAGGGACTGGGAAGGAAGACCCGGCCAGAGGTCATCCTGGCTCCATGGCTGCTGCAGGACCACTCCCACCCCCATTGGCTGGTGTCTGTCTAGAACCAGGAAGAAAATCTTTTCCCTTGATTATTCTTTTTAAACATGGTTGTTCAGCATTGACACAGAAAAACATCCAACATAAAACTGGAGCCATTCACAGCTGCAAATGAGCCAGAACTTATCAAACTGTAGTGACCACAAAGACAGGACCTTGTGTTTCCAGACAGGACTCCTGTGTGCGGGTGCAGCTGGGGGCCCTGGACATGCCAGTGTGGGCAGGGCTGGGCCCCAGAGTCTCTTCAAGGGGACAGAAGTAGGAACCTCCTCTGACATCTCTGCTCAGGACAGCACCCCCTGATGGAGATGGGGACAGCCCCTTATGAGTCCCGGATGTCCTGGTGATTCTTGGGCATGGCCTGAATTTCACCTTCTTCCTGAAGGGTGGAGAGGGCAGCCCTGCCACCATGGGTCCCACAGGTCCTTCAGGGGACAGCCCACACACCGCGGGTCCCACAGATCCTCTGGGGATAGCACCTTGGTGGGCTTGTGGTCCAGCAGGTACCTGTTCAAGTGGCTCTCATCAGGCCACACAACCTCAATCCCATTGGCCAGGTCGACCCGCATCACCTGGTGACAGGCCAAGGTCAGTCAGTGAACCTCCACCATCAACCCCCCAAAAAAGGCCCCCATGTAGTAAACGTCACCCTGGTCCCTGGGGATGTGGGCCTGAGACTGTCCAGCGCTAGTAGCTGAAGTCTTCATGGAACACCCGGTAGAAACTGGGGTGCAGGGTGCCAAAGAGGGGGGACAGGATCTCCATGCTCACATGTTCGCAGAACTTCATGTCCACATCCGCACACACCAGGTCGTCCACCTCACGGAGAAAGTGCTGCTCACAGAAGCAGCAGATTATTGCCATGTGCTGCATGAACACATCCTGCCACTGTGGGGCGCTGGGGACCTGGAGGACCACCACTCTCCAGCCCTCCCAGGGGGGCACACAGGCCCAGCAGACCCGCTGGTCGGTGACAACCTAGTAGGTGACCCTGTGTCCCACCATGATGGGTTTCTCTGCCCTCTGCAGGGACAGCTCCAGGAAGACCACATATCTACAGGAATGAGGGACAAGGCGGGAGGAGGGTCACTGTCAGAGCATGGCAGCAGGATCTCAGAGCTGGGGATGGTAGACATGTGTACCTTCTTCAAGGGGACAGGCCCTGAGCTGCTTTAAGCTACAGCCACTCTCCCAGCCTGTCCTGAGCAAGTCTGCTGGTGGGGCCTCCCTACCTTCCGCTCCCAGAGATGGGAGCCATCAGCACCCCATCATACAAAGGGGAGCCTGAGGCTTCAGAGTTAGGAAACCAACCCCACAGTCAGCATGCTGGAGCTGGGAACATTCCCCCTGTGCCGAGCTCCCAGGCAAACCCTGCAGCTCCCCTCCCCTGGCCAACCTGCTTCAGGTCCTGTCCCCACCTGCCAGGAATGGAGCACCTTTGGGCACAGCCCTCCTTTCCATGGCCTACAGACTGGCTAGAATTAGCAGGGCTGGCCTCTTGCCCCACTTTGCTTTGAGGGGGCTGTCACTGGCCTCCACAGAGCTGTCTCCACCCCCAAAGGGTCCTCCCTTGAAGACTTCTGGGCCTCTTGTTGACAAGGTCCATCAGTCAACCGCTGCTATTCCTAGGAGCGGTCACTTTCAAACACCCCCAGATCAGGAATCAGGTCCAGCCCATGGGCAGGGAAGGGGAAAGAGGACCGCTGGAAGAGGGAGCTTGTTTAGACCCCAGTCATGAGTCTAAGAGTGGAAGATTCCAGGTCTAGTTCTACATCTCCTGGGCTCCAAGAAGTCAGAAGTCCTGTCTCTCTGAGGGGACTGCCTGTGGGGACAGCAGCTCCCCCATTGTCAGCAAGGGTGGTGAGCCCCTCTGAGACTGATTTTTCTTAAGGTTTTATTTATTTATTTGACACAGAGAGAGACAGCTAGAGAGTGAACACAAGCAGGGGGAGTGGGAGAGGGAGAAGCATGTTCCCTGCTGAGCAGGGAGCCCAACATGGTGGGGTTCAATCCCAGGACCCTGGGCTCCTGACCTGAGCTGAAGGCAGATGCTTAACAACTGAGCCACCCAGGTGCCCTGAGACTGATTTTTTCACACACTAAGACTACTTCCCTGTGCCTAACCCCATACCAGGCAGCTTAGTAAACCACTCACACAGGGAAAGTGGGCACTATATTTAAATGGGGGACAAGGCCACACACACCTGGCAGACACAAGTCAGATCACTGGGGGGCAAGTCCAGCTCCAGCCAACAGGGGAACAAGGCAGACATGAAGCAGGGGGAGAGAAGAGTGCTCCTGGCAGAGGGCAGGGACAATGTAAAGCCCCGGAGTCAGGCCCGAGGCACATGTGGGAGGACCACACACCTGGGAGGCCCACGGGGTTGGGGGGATACAGTGGGAGAGGAAAGGCAGGAGAGAGGACAGGCAGATGGGGAGTGGATCACAGAGAGGCTCAAAGGTTATATTCTGAGAAGATCACTCTGCTGGTTACTGGGGAAGAATGGGCTGCGTACAGTGGAGGACAGGGAGACCCTAACCTTAACCCCACCCTAACAATCAAACATCATGCTCATGGAGCTATTTGGAAGGAAAGGGGATTGCTGTCAAGCCTTAACTCCCCAATCAAATATGGGCCTAAGTTACAAAACCCCCCTTATCGCTATACTGAGGATGACATATATCAAATCTGGGACACATATTTGTGGCTCACACCCACTATTGGACAGCTCAGTCAAAAGGCAGTTTTATGCTGGGAACAAAGAAATCATACGTATGATACTTGGGCAAATAACACCTGGCATCTAGGACGGCTATCATTAGAAATGTGTTCCCAAATAATAGTGCTCCAGGCTATTGAGTATTACCTGGCATTAAATGGTCAGCTTGAAACGGAACCCACTGGATATGTGGAACTAACCTGTGGCCCTGGCTTCCTCCAGGGTGGATAGATCGCTGCACCTCAGGATTTGCCTGGATTCATGGGCGCATTACTAAAACCATGGCCACTCCAGCTAATCTCCCCGATTTAAAGCAAAGACGGACACGATCTGTTTTTAAATGGTATGATCACTTAACGTCCATTTTTGCTCAATCTGTGGGACTAGAGGATGTCATAGAAGCCCTTAATAAATACACTGCAAAGGCACTCAAAGATTCACTAAATAGCATCTCCCTACTTAATATTGAAGTCTCACAGATACTCAAGGCAGTCCTACAAAATCGGATGGCCTTAGATGTCCTGACAGCAGCACAGGGTGGCAATTATCGAAGCAGAATGTTGCGTGTACATCCTAGAATGTCACAAAAATGTCACAGGATTGGGGCGCCTGGGTGGCTCAGTGGGTTAAAGCCTCTGCCTTCGGCTCGGGTCATGATCTCAGGGTCCTGGGATCGAGCCCCGCATCGGGCTCTCTGCTCCGCAGGGAGCCTGCTTCCTCCTCTCTCTCTGCCTGCCTCTCTGCCTACTTGTGATTTCTGTCTGTCAAATCAATAAAATATTTTTTTTTAAAAATGTCACAGGATTAATAAAAGATATGAATGCCCAGATTGAGTCTCTACAGGATCCTTTCTCTCTCTCAGTGATTGGTTAAGTTCCTGGTTTAAAGGAGGACTATGGCCAACAAATAAAAATCTTCTTTTCAGGCTTCTCATTCTTATAGCATTATTAATCTTAACGTGTTGCTTTGTTCAATGTTTCTCTACTTGGTGCCGAGACTCCATCACTGCAATGACTTCACGACAACAGATGATCCTTACCAGGCACAGAGACACTTCTTCACTGTTAGCGCTGGATTCAGCTGCCTCTGTCTTTCGTAACTCCCCTATACATTCCTCAACAGATCAATGTTGACCCAAATAGGTAGGGACAACTCTACACCCCTATTCAGCAGGAAGATGTTACAGAAGATGAGACCTTCCACCTTCAACTACCTTAAAGATTTAAGGGTCAAAATTGTTCAGAGGGGAGTGATGAAGGAACAGAAACCTGGCTGAGGACAAAGCAAAAGCTGGCACCTTCCACCCCCTCTACCCCCACCTCGGTGACTCGTGTGATATCCCTCCGGCACTTCTGGCTGCCCTAAAAAGAAAAACAAATAGTTAACTTGCAGAGATCACAATCCTGCAAGACTGGAGTCTCCCTTGGTTTACAAATGTCCTAGTGATTTACAACAAAGAAGCTATCTTATCAATAGCCTAACTTCCAGAGACAAGCAACTCAGTTCCTAAACCCCTAACATCACCCTCCCCTCCATAAAACTGAAGGGGGCTGAGATGAAAGGAAATATAAATAAAGTTAAATTTCTTCTAAACCTAAAGCTCATTGACAAGGACGCTTGATAGGAGGAATGTAACATTCCACCAGGAAACTCCCAACTGTCTTCATGTTAGTGCCCCATTAGAGGTAAAAACAGCCTTGGCTTGACAATAACCAGGCCTCCAAATCCTGACAGTCTTCTGAACACCCCCTTTGTCCTCACCTACCCAACTCCTGTGTATATAACCAGTCACTCCTCAGGATAGCAGAGCAGCAGCTCTTTCTGCCCACGGATCCTGTCCCCATGCTTTAATAGACCACCATTTTGCACCAAAGATGTCTCAAGAATTCTTTCTTGGTCATCTGCTCCGGACCTCACCCCATGGAACCTCACTTAGATTCTAGAACTTCATCAATAATGCTTCATGACCTACATCAGATGAAGAAGACTTAAGTTTGAATATGAAGAATACCTCAAAATCAAACTAAGAAAACTAATGAATGTTTCGCAGCATTTCAAGAATTTGGAAACAAAACTTGGCCTTGTATCACCGGGAGATAAAACTTTATTTGAAGATGATAGCTCTGATAACAAATGTGAAGATACGGTTGGCATTCCTTCCAAACCATCAGTGAAGTCTGTGACTCTTCTCCTCCTGCTTTGCCATCACCCGATTCTCTTCTAAGACCTCCTTTCATATTGTTAGGCCTTGGTCTTACAAAGGAAGGAGAGGAACAGCCAGCCATTGGAACAAAGGACGATGGTATTATTGGAAGTGTTCCACGAGAGCAAACAGTTAATGACTAGTGGACTTCTGCTGACAGCACAGGTAAAAATGATAGACACGTTATGCTGTCAGCATTAGGATTTGCAGAACAGAATGAAGTGTTAGGGTCCGTGATCAAAGGAACGAGACTGGCACAAAGCGAAAATTAAGCAAAGTTTTATTTCGCGCCATGCATCAGAAACCAAACTACATCAGAAACCAAACTGCATCAGAAACCAAACTGCGCTGCTGATACTCTGGGCGGTGCAGGAGGCGGTGCCGCTCGCTGGGGCGCCGCTGCCGCTGCTCATGGTGCAGGAGGTGGTGCCGCTCGCTGTGGCGCCGCTGCCGCTGCTCACGGTGCAGGAGGCGGTGCCGCTCTCTGTGGCGCCGCTGCCGCTGCTCACGGTGCAGGAGGCGGTGCCGCTCGCTGTGGCGCCGCTGCTGCTGCTGCTCGCGGTGCTGCACGGGGTGGTGCCGCTACCGCTTCTGCTCTGGTGCACGGGCGATGCCGCTCGCTGTGGCGCCGCTGCCGCTGCTCACGGTGCAGGAGGCGGTGCCGCTCTCTGTGGCGCCACTGCTGCTCTCGGTGCACGGGCGAAGCCAAAAAAAAAAAAACCCCTTATCCAGCCTCACAGACCATCTTTTATAGTGGTGGCTGAGCCCCGCCCACACACAGGTGGCCAATCGGATTTCAACCTACCACAGTTAATATATGCACACCCCTCTGACTGAATACGGCTATCTGGCCTGGCCCGCCCCTATATCCAGGGTTTTTAAGTAACGTCTTTTGCTAACCAGGCCCTCACATTCCCCCTTTTTCTTTGGAAATTAGTCAAATCCTTGACTTTTTTTTTTTTCTATTTCTGTTCATCTAATTTCCCACCTATACATTTCATAAACAGGGAACAATAGGAGCAACAATAAATTCACAGTTTTTTTAGCCTTAGCTTTAGTCCATGGTCAGCGGGATCTGTCGCCTGCAGCTTCCATCTCTGGGGAGTGTCCTCGTTCTCGGCTCGTTTGACATGACCCGCATGAATCCAGGCCCTAATGCCTTCTACTTTTACTGCCGTGGGGGTGGTCAAGATAACAGTAAACGGTCCCTTCCAACGAGGCTCCAAGTTTCCCACTTGATAGAGACGTATCCAAACCAAGTCCCCCGGGTTGGTAGGGATGTGGTTCCACCTCCGTCTCCGTCCCAGTGTGGGCAGTCTGGATCCCTGAGTGGGCTTTTTTTAAGACAGACTGTAATGCCTGCAGTGACTGGAGTACAGATTGGTCAGTCATTTCCGCTAAGGCAACCTCTTGTAGTCGACGACGGGGTGGGGGGGGGGTCTCCCAAACATTATTTCAAATGGGGTCACCTTGCTTAAATAGGGTGTACATCGTGCCCTGAGGAGGGCAAAAGGGAGGAGATCCCCCCATCCACCGCCAGTCTCCAGAATTAGTTTTGTCAAGGTCTCCTTAAGAGTCCGGTTCATTCTCTCTACTTGCCCAGAACTCTGAGGCCGGTAGGCACAATGTAATTTCCAATTAGTGCCCACGGCCTTGGCCAATGCCTGTGAGACTGAACTCACAAATGCAGGGCCATTGTCTGACCCGATTGCAAGAGGCAGCCCAAACCTAGGAATTATTTCTTCTAATAGCTTTTTGGCTACCACTCCTGCTGTCTCATGTTTGGTGGGAAAAGCCTCTACCCAGCCTGAAAAAGTATCTACAAAAACTAACACGTACTTTTGCCCATATTTTCCAGGTTTCATTTCTGTAAAATCTATTTCCCAATAAATTCCTGGTTCCTTACCTCTTTCTCTTTTCCCTCTTCCCATTTTAGTTCTTCCCACATTAACTGCCTGGCATTGAGCACATCTATCGACTACATCCTGTACCATACGCCCTAATTTAGAAACCTGGAACTGCTTGCCTATAAGCTCCTTGAGTTTGCGTATCCCCAAATGAGTACCCTGATGTATCTGTTCTACTAACTTCTTACCTAATCTTCGAGGAAGAATTATTTTTCCTGCTTCAGTCTTAGCCCAGTCCCCTTCATAGTCCAATTTAACCCATTTCTGTAAATACCTTAAATCTTCTTCTGAATAATTCGGTTTTTCTGGTAGGGTTGGAGCCGGGAGTGTAACCAGTTCTTGCGCTGTTTCTCGTGCTGCTTGCTTAGCAGCTTGATCTGCTAATTGGTTTCCTTTTGAGATCAGATCAATTCCCTTTTGGTGTCCTGGGCAATGCATAACAGCCACTCTTTTGGGTCCCAGATAGCCTGGAGGAGAGCCAATATTTCTCCTCTGTTTTTAATTCCTTTTCCTTCTGCTGTTAGTAGGCCCCTTTCTTTATAAATAGCCCCATGTATATGGAGAGTAGCAAAGGCATACCTGCTGTCCGTATAGATGTTGGCGGTTTTACCTTTGGCCATCTGCAGTGCCTTAGTGAGTGCAATCAGCTCCGCTTTTTGTGCCGAAGTTCCATGTGGCAGGGCTGCTGTCCAGAGTCTCTGCACAGGAGAAACTACCGCAGCCCCTGCATACCTCTTTCCATCAACCATGTAGCTACTCCCATCTGTGAACAGAATCATCTCGGCATCCGGGAGGGGAATGTCTCTGAGATCTGGCCTTATTCCTGCAACTTGAGTTAGGACCTCCCCACAGTCATGTGGGTGGTCAGCCAGCTTCTCTGGCAGCAGGGTGGCTGGATTTAGCACTGCGGGGGGCCGGAAGGTCACTCTTGGTTCATTGAGAAGGAGGGCCTGATACCCCGTCACTCGGGCATTTGTCATCCATCGGCCTGGTGGAGTCCGGAGGAGGCCCTCGATGGCATGTGTGGTGGTCAAAATGAGATTTTGACCCAAAGTCAATTTACTTGCATCCTTGACCAGGAGGGCTGTGGCAGCAATTATGCGGAGGCAAGGGGGAAACCCAGCTGCTACTGGATCTAGTTTCTTGCTAAGATAGGCTACTGGCCTTTTCCAAGGCCCCAGGGTCTGAGTTAAAACTCCTTTGGCCACCCCTGCTTTTTCATCCACATACAAGTGGAAGGGCTTGGTAACATCTGGGATGGCCAATGCTGGAGCACGTAGTAAAGCTGCTTGTAATTCCCGAAATGCTCCTTCGGCCTCAGCTGTCCACTCTATCATAGTGAGCCCCCCCTTTGCCAGTTTATAGAGAGGTCGGGCAATCTCTGCAAACCGCGGTATCCACAGCCTACAGTAGCCCACTGTCCCAAGAAACTCTCTCACTTGTCGGGGCGTGGTGGGGCGGGGGTATCGGGTGATCACCTGTTTTCTGGACTCAGACAGTGATCGCACTCCCTCGTGAAGATCAAAGCCTAGATATGTGGCATGACTCTGACAGAGCTGTGCTTTCTTTGCTGACACCCGATACCCTTTTTCCTGCAGAGTCTGTAAGAGAGCTCTTGTTCCCCGCAAGCATGACTCATAGTCCTCAGCGGCTATCAGCAAGTCATCAACATACTGTAACAGAGTGACTCCTGGGTTGGAGATTCTGTACTCACGCAAATCCTCATGTAGGGCCTCATCAAAAATGGTGGGTGAATTCTTGAATCCTTGGGGAAGTCTTGTCCAGGTGAGTTGGCCTTGAAACCCTTTCTGTGGGTCGGACCACTCAAAAGCAAAAAGGGGCTGAGATTCCTTTGCTAAAGGTATACAGAAAAATGCATCTTTAAGATCTAAGACTGTATACACAGTTCTTTGGGGGCCTAGGAGGGAGAGTAGGGTATAGGGGTTAGGCACTGTTGGGTGGATATCTTCAACCCGTTTGTTAACTTCCCGCAAGTCCTGAACAAGTTGGTACTCCCCAGTCTCGGCCTTTTTGATGGGCAGCAAAGGTGTGTTCCATGGAGATTTGCAAGGAACTAGGATCCCATCTCCTCGGAGGCGGTTAATGTGTTTTCTGATCCCTTCCTTTGCTTCCCGGGGAAGGGGGTACTGCCGAACGCGAATAGCCATAGCTGTTGCCTTTAATTGTACCACCACGGGAGGTTGTTCCTTGGCCAAGCCAGGGGGCTTCCCTTCTGCCCAGACCTCGGGAAACTCGACCTGTAGGATTTGGAGAAGGCTCCCTGCCTTTGTCTCCTCTGGATTTGAGACTGGCTCGTAAAGGAGGTATTCATCTACTGCTGCCATAAGCACCTGTACAGTGGGTCGTCTTAAGGTTACAGTCATGTCTCCTTCCGAGAACTGAATGCCAGCTCTTAACTTATGGAGGAGATCTCTGCCCATCAAGTTATATGGGGCATTAGGGAGAACCAAAAATCGATGTTTAACTATTCCCGAGGCCAAATTTAAAGTCCTTTCTGTTGTCCATTTATGTCTCTCTGTGCCATTTGCTCCTTGTACCCAAACTTCCTCTCCAGATAGTTTTCCCATAGGTTTAAGTAATGATGAAAATTGGGCTCCTGTGTCCACCAAAAAATCAACTGATTTCCCCTCCACTTCAATTTTTACCCGAGGTTCGGGGAGGGGTTCCGAACCATGGCCCCTTCAGTCTCTGTTGATGAGCATTGCCGTCTTCTTTTTGGGGCACTCCCTGGCCCAATGTCCTTTTTCCTTACAGTAAGCGCACTGGTCTGGATCTAAGTCTTCCTGCCTGCCTTTTCTGTGTTTAGGCTTTTCCTTCCATTTACTATTCCCAACCTGTTTTTTTTTCACCTCATGTAATGCCAAAACCTTAACTAGTCTTTTTGTCTGTTTTTCATCCTCTTGTGCATCCCTGTTGTTAAACACCTTTTCTGCTATTCCCACCAACTCAGTCAGATTCTTCCCTTCAAATCCTTCGATTTTCTGAAGTTTCCTCCTTATATCTGGGGCTGACTGGCTAACAAATGCAAGATTCATTGCCCTCTGATTTTCGGGTGCCTCAGGGTTGATTGGGCTATACATTTTATAGGCTTCAATTAGTCTTTCTAGGAAAGCTCCTGGAGACTCATTCTTACCTTGAGTCACCATACTAATTTTGGATAAATTTATGGGTCTCCTTGCAGCTGCACGGAGGCCTCCCAATAGAGCCTGGCGGTAGAAACGTAAGCTCTCCTTACCTTCATCACAATTTGGATCCCAGTCAGGGGGTTCCCTTGGGCAGTAGTCTTCCATTCGGTGGGGATCGAGGTCCCTGCCAAGTCTCTCGTTTATCACCTTATGGGTTTCTCGCATGATGCGATCCCTCTCCTCCGCGTTAAAGAGAGCCATAAGGAGCTGTTGAATATCCACCCAGGTAGGTTGGTGGGTAAGAAAAACAGTCTCCAAGAGACTAATTAGATCCTGAGGGTAGACAGAAAAGGGCTTATGTTGGGTTTTCCAGTTATAGATGTCGGAAGAGGAGAAAGGGATATAGCTTAGGTGGGGGCGGCCCCTCCCATCCGGTAGAGCAACCTCACGGAGAGGCAGCATTGGCGCAGACAGTACTGGTGAGGTAAAGGGAGGATGAGGAGGACAGAGGAAAGGGGAAGGATCAGGGCGGTCTCTCTGCTTGGCGGTCCCATAAGTAGACCCCGACCACGTGTGAGATGGACTGGTAAAGGCATCTCGAGACCGAGAATCAGATTTAGAAGACAGATAAAGGGGGGGGGGGAATTCCACATCCTCCACATCTGATGGAGGTAGGACAGTCTTTCTCCCTGGCTCCCCTTCATCTGTCTGTTCTGGTTTTGGTGCTCGGACCTGCCTTAGAGGGAGAGAGATGGTTTCATTAGCAGGGGGAAGGTGGGACTTGAGCCATGATGGTGGCTCTTCTATCAGATATCGCCAGGCCACAATGTACGGTATTTGGTCTCGATGTAGATCGAAGACCTCACTCAAGGTAGAATAGATCTGAGCCAAGGCAAATGTTCCTTCCGGCGGCCACCCTGTGGAGAAACTGGGCCACTCTAATTGACAGAGTGTTTTTAGTTTCCCCGGGTAAACCTTGTCACCTGACTGAGTGGCTTTACCTTGGAAATCCTTGAAATGTTCGAGAACAAGACCTAGGGGTGTTACAGGTTCCTGACTCCCTGCTTGTCCCTTTTCTCCACATGCAACAAATAACACAACAGACAATAAGAAAACAAGGCAGAGACAACCACAGGCCCAGCGATCTCCATCCAGAGCCTGCTTCTGGGGGGGGCTTTCTTGGTCCCCTGCAAACACAACAAACCATACAGCAAACAACAAAAGAACCAGGCAAAGACAACTGTAAGCCCAACAATTCTTACTCAGAACCTGCCACCGGTGGGGGATTTCTTCACCCTCCATACGTCTAGGGGGACTCGAACCCCCCGACCGCCCAGGAGGACTTGAACCCCCTGTCGATCTACCAGCGGAGGGATGGGGCGTCCCCGCATCCTCTCCAGCCCTGGGGAGCATGGCCGCGTCCGGCTTCTCCCCGGTGGGCTATACCCTGGAGCTCCGCAACCAGACAGACAAAACCTCAATAAAGGCCTCTTTTTTTTTTTTTTTTTTTTTTTTTTTTTTTTTTTTTTTCAGAAATTCCAATGCTGGCTCAGCTCTCGTCGTTTGATCCCGGACGAGCCCCCAAATGTTAGGGTCCGTGATCAAAGGAACGAGACTGGCACAAAGCGAAAATTAAGCAAAGTTTTATTTCGCACCATGCATCAGAAACCAAACTGCATCAGAAACCAAACTGCATCAGAAACCAAACTGCGCTGCTCATACTCTGGGCGGTGCAGGAGGCGGTGCCGCTCGCTGTGGCGCTGCTGCCGCTGCTCACGGTGCAGGAGGCGGTGCCGCTCGCTGTGGCGCCGCTGCCGCTGCTCACGGTGCAGGAGGTGGTGCCGCTTGCTGTGGCGCCGCTGCTGCTCGCGGTGCTGCACGGGGCGGTGCCGCGACCGCTTCTGCTCTGGTGCACAGGCGATGCCTCTCGCTATGGCGCTGCTACTGCTGCTGCTGCTGCTACTCTGGGCGGTGCAGGAGGCGGTGCCGCTCGCTGTGGCGCCGCTGCCGCTGCTCACGGTGCAGGAGGCGGTGCCGCTCGCTGTGGCGCCGCTGCCGCTGCTCGCGGTGCAGGAGGCGGTGCCGCTCGCTGTGGCGCCGCTGCCGCTGCTCGCGGTGCAGGAGGCGGTGCCGCTCGCTGTGGCGCCGCTGCCGCTGCTCGCGGTGCAGGAGGCGGTGCCGCTCTCTGTGGCGCTGCTGCTGCTCTCGGTGCACGGGGGAAGCCAAAAAAAAAACAAAACCCCTTATCCAGCCTCACAGACCATCTTTTATAGTGGTGGCTGAGCCCTGCCCACACACAGGTGGCCAATCGGATTTCAACCTACCACAGTTAATATATGCACACCCCTCTGACTGAATACGGCTATCTGGCCTGGCCCGCCCCTATATCCAGGGTTTTTAAGTAACGTCTTTTGCTAACCAGGCCCTCACAGAAGAATCACCTTGGGATTCTGAGAGTCTTCCAGAGAAATACATTGATCATTTATCTGGAAATGCAGATCAGAAAGGGACAAGTACATTAAATGCACAAGTAGAAGACTCTCTGGGAAAATGTACTTTCTTGAAGCCTACTGTTGAGGAGAAAGATTCTGTTCCTAAGAAAGGAGGAGAAATGGAGGAAAAACAAACATCCAAATCAGATTCTCCAGGAAAATATTCTTACTTGAAGCCTGCTGTGGAGAGGAAAGATTTTATTCCTAATCAACCCGGAGAAATGGAGGAAATACAAGCATCCCAATCAGATTCTCCAGGAAAATATTCTTACTTGAAGCCTGGTGTTGAAGTAAACGATTCTCTTCCTAATAAACCAGGAGAAATGGAGAAAAAAGAAACATCCGAATCTGATTTGTCCAATTGGAAGTCTACTTGTTTGAACCAAAATAGTGCAATTTGTCAAAGATCCAGGGATCTGAAAGTTGATGATAAACACCCATCTGTATTACAGTCAGCGACCAAAAAGTGGTTGGCATTCACAGAGTTTAAAAAGATGACCTTAATAGATAAAAAAAAGGATTAATAATATTGGAGTTGTGTTTATATTAGAAAATTCTAAACTCCATGATGTGTGCGAATCACAGTGACCAGAAAACAGAGAGCACAAAGAAGATTTTTTAGCAGAACTAGACTTAGAAATGACAACAGAAGAAGAGGAAGAAAGTCTTGATGAAAGTGAAAATAAGCATCTACAGGATAAAGTTATTTTATAAACACATATGCCGACAGAAAGGACATCTGAAAATCAAATACAGCAATTTAACTTTCCACTTTTGTATCTGTCAAAAATGGCTCAAGAACCAGAAATAAGGAATGTGATAGAGAGGATGATTTATTTTTATATTCAGAACATCCCTCTGTTCAAGAGTATGAGGACATTGGACCAAACAAGACAAATTAGAGTGGAAAAATAAGTTAAAACTCATCACCAGAGAGTTAAAGCAGACTTTGGTGAAATTTGTGAAAAAAACAACATTACTGCTTATCCTAAGGAAGAGTCACTACATGGGGACTTTAAAGAAGGAGCAAACTTAATGGAAATACCTTCTAATTTGACAAATGATAGACTTGATTGTGAGAAAAAAGATGCATTTGCAGTGCCTGTCTTTGTAGCATTTCAGGCATTACCTGAACAGAAAGAGTCTACACTCAAAAATGTCTTTCTTTTTCATTCATCCTTGGATTATAGTTGCCAGTCATCTTCTGATCTTTCTTTAAGTGAAAATAAATCAGACTATGAAAATGATAACAAATCAGACTTTGAGCATATTTTTAACAAAAGTGAGAGTTTTGATAGTGATAGAGAAAATAAAAAAGTAAGGAACCCACAGGTTACGTTTGAAAAGAAAGAAGACCAAGAGTTTGACATGCAAATGGCAAAAAGTATAAACCAAACTAGTACTGATTGTAAATTAGACATCGGATGTATACCTCAGTCTAGTAACCCAGGAAGCCGTTTTGATTCTTGGCTTGTCCGCTTCAGTGAGATGAGACAAAAGAGTCAAATAAAAAGGCACAATATTTCTGCTGTTACAAACACTTAGAAGAAAACAAAAGACTTGTTCCAGAAGCCATTATATACAGATAATGACAGTACTAATTGTTATGCCCAAATAATGGGTCCGTGATTAAAGAAGCGAGACTGATATAAGACAAAAGTCAAGCAACGCTTTATTTCATGCCAAGCATCAAGAATCGAACGGAACGTTTGGGGCCGCACCCGTTACAAGAGAGGGCGACCCTTCTCTGTTTCACAGACTAGCTTTTAAGAGCAAAGGCCAGGGGCGCCTGGGTGGCTCAGTGGATTAAGCCGCTGCCTTCGGCTCAGGTCATGATCTCAGAATCCTGGGATCGAGCCCCGCATCGGGCTCTCTGCTCTGCGGGGAGCCTGCTTCCTCCTCTCTTTCTGCCTGCCTCTCTGCCTACTTGTGATCTCTCTCTGTCAAATAAATAAATAAAATCTTTAAAAAAAAAAAAAAGAGCAAAGGCCATGCAGTTGGGCCTGGCCATGCACAGGTGGCCAATGAAAATGTAACACACACGGGAAACTCCACAGTGATGCTAGGTGACTAATTGCATTACAATTTACCCTAGTAGACATTAGAATCAGCCTATTACACCTTGATTAGGATTGGCGCCAAAAGCTCCCAGAGGGCGGGGGTCCCTACTCCTTGGTAACCAGGGAGACAGTATGCAAACCCCCACTGGTCGGATGTCTCCACCTGGTCTGACCCACCCTGGTATCTGGGCTTTGTTACCTGGAGCTGGTTTCCACAACTTGTCTCCAAGTAAATCCCCTGGGGGAAGGGGAGCAGGGACAGTTTCTAAATTGGTCCTTACACTAATCATGTAGTTACAGAACATCAGAAGTATATCTAAAGGAAGATTTACAGCAAGATGTGAAAAAGTTTAAGAATGAGATAGGCATGTTGCTGATAGAGTTCCTGTCTTTGGGACGGGAAAACGTTCAACTTCAAAAAGAGGTAGAGGTTCACTTTGCTGCTGCCCTTTTGTTCTTTTCTTTATCAAAGATCTGAGCCATTTTGATTTTCCAGTTATGAAAAGGTTCATGTATCAAATGGGGTTGTCTAAATATGTAATTGTGTTCAGAAATAGATTATTTTTTCTATCTAAATGGTAGAAGTGCAGGAAAAACATTCTTATGATTTGTTTTCCTTAAGTTTCTCTGTCAGTCTCCCAAGTGGCATATGAACTGTGAAACTAATTTATCTATGTACCATGTGACCTCATGAACCAGAAAACCATAAAGAAAATTGCTTTAAAAAATACAGTTATCTTGGGGCACCCAGGTGACCCAGTCAAGCATCCAACTCTTGGTTCTGGCGTGGGTTTTGATCTCAGGGTTGTGAGATCGAGCCCAGCTTTGGGCACTTAACTCAGCATGGAATCTGCTTTAGTTTCACCTCCTTCTCCCTCTGCCTTCCCTCCTTATGATCTTTTCCCCAAATAAATTAATTTTAAAAATTTTTAAATATTTGTACATCAGAAGATACTATCCAGAAAGTGAAAACACACCCCCCATAATCAAAGGAAATATTTGTACATTATTTATCTAATAAGAGTCTGCTGCCCAGAATACATAAAGAGTTTTTACAACTCAACAAAAAGACAACCCCATTTTTAAAATGGATGAAGGAATTGTATAGACCCTTCTCCAGAGAAATCATACAAATGGTGACTAGCACATGAATAGATGTTAAACATCATTAGTCTTTATGGAAATGAAGATATAAGCCAATTAGATGTCCTTTTACACAAATAGAATCACTATGATCAAGAAAATGAAAAATAACAAAAAAGATGTTGAGAAACTGAAACCCTTAAACCTTGCTTGTGAAAAATGTTGCAGTCTATATATTAAATAGTTTGGCATTTACTCAAATAGATCAAAGCAGAATTACTATATGGTTCAACAATTGTACTCCTAGATATATATGCCCCAAATTGAAAACACTGGCTCAAACAAACAAAAATGTACAGGAATATACATAGCATCTGTATTCACAATAGGGAAAAACCACAAACTATGCAAATGTCCATCCATAGGGAAAAGGATAAACAAAATGAGGTAGATCTATAAAGGGCTATCTTGTTCTGCCCTATGAAGGAATGAAGTAAAATGGTTCATTTGTGGGGTGGGGGGGATATGGTGGTTCCTTAAAATATTAAATACAGAATTCCACTGTATTTGTGGAATAATTCCACTGTCCACTGACAGATCAATGAATAAACAAAATCTGTTTTATACACCATGGAACATGATTCAGCCTTCAAAACAAAGGGAGTTCTGGCACAGGCTACAACACGGGTTGAACATGGAAGTCATTACACTGAGTGAAATCAGCCAATCACAGAAGGACAGATACTGTATGATCCCACTTGGATGAGGTGTCTGGGACACAAAGTTGGATGTGGCTGCAGGGGGCCAAGGGAAAGGACAATGGGGAATTTGGTGTTTCATGCATACAGGTTCCCTCAGGAAGAATGAGGAAGTTCTGGAGAATGATGTACAACCCTGGGAACTCAGCTAAGGCCAGAGAACTTTGTACCTAAAATGTTTTAAGGGATCAATGTTCTTATGTTCAGTCACTGTGAAAAAGTGAATGAAGGACTGATGCATGTCACAGTGCGGATAGACACTGAAAACAGCCCCAGTGACATAAGCCAGATAGAAATACCACTCAGATGGGAGCCGTCTGTGCCCCTTACGTCCATCAAGGTTACCCAAATAAGGGAAAGTCCTGGAAGAAGTTCCAGAAGAAGAAAACTGGATCCAAAAGGAGAAGACATTTCAGACTGTCAGGCAGGTAGTGATAGCTGAAGTGGGCCTGTGGTCTGGGTTCAAATGTGGGAACCATCATGATTTCCTCCCTTGAGGTTATGTGGTGGTTCCATGGGACACTGTCCCTGTTTGGGGTAAAATGCACCAAAGTAGCCCTTGTGAAGTGGTAAATATGGTAAAGAAACAACAGCTGGGGAGTCTGAGTGTGGAGATAAGGCATATTTGTGCTGCTGTGACAAGTTACTGCAGATTTGAAATCACTGCAGAGTAAATGACTCTTCCGAACACCCATGTCAGCACCACATCACAGAAACAGAGAGGACATCAGACTTTGGGATGGAGGCCAAGCCCTCCCAGATCCAGTTCACCCACCATGGAGAGGCCACTTGCCCTTGGAGGAGGCCACATGTTAGCAAGAGACTCATGGGAGCATTAAATCAGGTGCCCCTGTGTGTTGGGTGCAGTAGAAGCAGTGGGATTTGGAATTCCAATTCTTCATAGTGCTCCACCACGAACTGGTTAGAACTGTGAAAAAGCATGAAGGTAAGCCTCAGTAAAGTGGACTGGAGATGCCAGAAGGGAAGGCTGGAAGGGGGTGCCTGGCGCTCAGTGCCCGTTACAGACCCCACATTACAATCCCCCACGGGAGAGACAGGGAAAGCTGGAGTGTTCACTTCCTACAAGAAATCTACCATCCCCACAGCTCGGCTGGTGAGAATCCTTCATCCCCCTGAACCCCTGCCTTTCTCCAGTAGACTTTCCTTCCAAGCAACCCTCCCAAATTCTTCCTCCTTCTCCATGAAATAATGTTCCTCTTCTTTGTTTCTTGCACTTGTCTGTTGCAATGTGACTGTAGCTTGCTCATCCCAGATTGCCATTCTCTGCTATTCCCAAATAAACCCGTTTTGCTGGTCAAATAACTGGTAGTTTGAGCTTAAGGCAAATGGAACCAATAAATTCAGGAAACTTGCCAGGAACAAAATCAATATACACAAATCAACTGCATTTCTATGTACTCCAAAGGAACCATCAGAAAGAGACTATGGAGAACCATCTCATTTACTACAGCATCCAAAAGAACACGATACCTAGGAGTCCCCTGAACCAAGGAGGTGACAGACCTGTCCTCTGACAGCCGTGAGACATTGATGACAGACAGGGAGGGAGACACATGGAGATGGGAAGGTACTGTGCTCAGGGAAGAACTGACACTGGGAAAACAGTTACTCTCCCTAAAGCCATCTACAGAGTCTATGCTGTCACTCCTAAACTTCCAGACTCCAGACCAACCCTGAAGCAGGTGTGGACAAGGGAAGGACCCCACACAGCCGAGACGGGGGGAGCACCAAGCCAGGTGTCCGTTCCTTGACTGCAGACTGTCTCAGGAGCCCCAGGAACTGAATCCGCATGCACACAAACACAGATGCGGGACCCAGGGTGCGCATCTGAGCCCAGAAAAGGGAGACCCCACAGCCTCATGCACAGCATCCTGGGAGGCCACATCACCACACACAAAACCACAGAAGCCCTAGTGTCTACACAGCACACCCTTCCTCCGTGGGGTTCTGAGGCCATGCATCCCCTCACCAGTCCCAGCTCAGGTGGCTTCTCCTCACCTTCTCCTCCAGTGGTCGGTCCCAAGGGGGCTGGACTGCTGTCAGTGTGGACGTGGCCCCATGTCCTCTACAGTGGGTCCTGTCAGTGTGGATGTGGACCCACATTCTCCCCAGCTTGTCCTGTCAGTGTGGGAGCAGCCCCACATCCTCCAGAAATCTCCACAATGGGTCCTGAGGAGGCCAGGCTCCTGCCCCAGCTGGGGCTGCGCAGGCCAGGCTCAGGGCAGGAGCTGCGGTCCTGCGCCCTCTGTAGGCCTTGGAGGCAGTGCAGGACTAGGGGAGCTCACCCTTCAATGGAAGCACCTGCTCCCTCCCAGGGTCCAGCTGAAGCCATTTCATTCTGGAAATTCAAGCTGCATGGAGCCCAATATCCCCCCAACTTCTCAAAAATAGCTAAGGAACAGTGAATTGGAAACAATATGGAATGACAACAGTCCCTGACCCAAACGGGGGCACCAAACATGACCCTGGCTCTGACGCAGACCCACACTCTGACCTGAACTTGCTCTCAATCCTGGCCATGACCCTAATCCAAGACCCTAACTCTAGCCCCCAATGCAAACAGTGTTCACAAGAATCAAAAGGTAGAAACTGCAAATATCCATCACTGGTGAATGCATAAACAAAGTGTGGTGAAGTGTTTGAATTTGGGTTCAGGTTCAGGTTTCAGTCAGAGTTCTAGATCAGGCTTTGGATTTAGGGTCAGGGTGAGGATTTAGAGTGAGGGGCAAGGGAACAGTTAGAGCTTAGGGTTTTAGGTTTATGATTTAGGGTTTAAGACTCGGGACTTATGGGATAAAGTTGAAAGTCAAATTTGGGTTCAGGGTTCATGGCTCAGAGTTCGGGTTCGTGGTTCAGGGCTTGGATCCAGGGCTCAGGTTCAGAGTTCAGGCTTCAGGTTCAATTTCAGGATTCAGGGTTCCAGTTTGGGCTTTAAGATCAGGTTATGTTTCACCGTTAAAGTTAGGAGTTAAGATTAGGTTTAGGGATGACACATTTTCTTCAGTTGTCATCACGGAAACAAAATTTCTGTCTGAACTTTCTAAATCTGAAATGCATTTCATCTGGGTGTCAAGAGAGGGTTTAGAATTTAAGATGTCAGTAATTCCCTACCAACAGCATTCTGATCCTAGGGTCTCACAGTCACCCAGAATTCACTTTTGTCTTGGCTCAAACATACCCTTGGCAGAGAAGGGTGAGCTGCTGCCAAAGTTGGGGTAATTTCACAGTGGTAGAGGTGCAAACCCAAATATTGTGGAACTGTTCATGGAAAATGAAATGGAAACAAATAATTGGTTGACTCTTGATTCTTCCACAATGACAAAGACCAAGTTTCCAACAGAATCTTATAATGTTTCCAGGGAAGGCTATGGTACTCATTACCATACCAAAAGAGAGCCCCCCTCCCCTACTTTAAACTAAGAATCACAGCAGGATACTTCCTACTTTGGGTCAAAAATAAAATTTTATTATTTGGCTGTTCCAGTGTACAATTTGTTGAAACACTGACAACATGTTCCTTTCTCAAATCCCCATCAACACACGGGTAAAATGCAGGCAACATTGTAATGCACTGCTCATTGGAATACCAAGTACAAGGAGGGCTATTAGAAGCAATAAAAAGATACTGAATATGAAACTCAGAAAAAGCACCCTTGAGGGGCACTCAGTGAGGATCCCTAACCATAACATCTAACATCTCATCCTATGGAATTCCCCCATAACAATCATCAATAATAATAGCCTGCTGACCACCATAACCACCTCACCATTGATGTCTAGGCTTGTAATACACACTCCAATCACTGGAGACACACTTCTCAGCAGCAGAACAGGACTTGCCCACTCCCAGTGGACCAACTTTTACAGTGAAGCTAAAAAATCCCACTCCTTGGAAATCCCAGCCATTAGGACACAGTCACAGAAACCACACCCAGAACTCAGTAAAGGACAGACATCTCAGGAAGCGGATGCAGCAGATCACCACCACTCCCACAAAGTAACTCTACAGTGGACTCCAGGTCTGTCCCTTGCCTGGGATTACACGGGGCACCGCATTCTTCCAGTACTCCATCCTCAGAACAAAACCGTGAACTGTCCTCGTCAGTCCTGTGTGCAGGCTCACAGTGAGCCCTGCCAAAGCCACACAACTTCTTGAGAGCACTCAGCCTCTCACACCTATCCTAGCAAATGGAGGGTGCTGTCTCCCCAACTTCCATACCAACTAGAGAATAATTGGAACAAGTTTTGCCATACTCCATGCAAAAGACATATTCTTCACCTGCAAAATGGACGGTGAGACACCATGGATTCCCCGCACCTTTTTGAATCTAGATCAGTTGGAGATACAGCTTGGCCAGAGCTATTATCCCCACCCTCCTATGCACACACACCCTTTCCTTATGCACTCCAGACCTGTTTCCATCCACCTTGCTCACTCAGCCATTGTCTCTGCAGAGTAGTGCAGTAATACCGAGGTGCTGGGACTGAGGTGCTAGGTGCTAAGCCAGCACCTTGGACCCACTTACTATCAGAAATTAATATTCATTTTATTAACAGATGCATCCCAGAAGATCTTGCCACCATGGCCATTAGAAAAGTCATTACAACAGAGGTCCTAACAACCTGTGCCAGTCTCCACGTCTCCACTCTCTGGCTCCAGGGATTGGCTCATTCATGGGCATGTGACCTGGTTCCAGCCAAAGAGGTGGGAGGAACCTCAGGTCTCAGCCTACAGAGCCAAGCATGGGGTGGACCAGGGCCAGGCCAGGGGCTTTTCCATCTCAATCACAGAAGTGGCCTAGGCCAGGCCTGTCCCAGTTCCACAGAGGGCCCAGGAGCCAGGTGCTCCATAACATTGCTGAGGGCTGAATCAGACTCATCCTGAAGCCCACACATGCTAGATCCTCCACTAACTAGGAGAACCCCAAATGTGCTCAAATGTTAAGGTTTTGGCCTTAACAAGACAAGCATCTGTGTGGTATATAACCTGCAAGATTATCTGCCAGGCAATGGGAACATACTCTGTCAAATAATACCTACATGGAATTCAACCACAGACAAATGTGTTGTGGGAATCTAGGGGCCTAGAGAGTAAGGCAGGAAAATTCCTGGGCCTTAATTTTTGGCCAATATCACTATCATCTTTTTTTCCTTTCAAGTGGAGGGGCCAGGGTCAGGCAGGATAGATCCCAGTAGTACTCTCATTCTACCACTGGAAAAGTGTACCCCCACTCTGCCATTGGAAAAGAAGAGCCCTCTCCCCCATCATCCATCATGTTGCAAATCTGGGGTGTGGGAAACTACCTCCCATGGGCCAAATGGGACTTCCCCCTGTATTCTCTGAATCAAGTGTGTCTGGAACTTTAGTTATGGATGGTCTGTGGCTGCTTTCAAGCCACAATGCAAGAGTGGAGTCATTGTCAGAGACAACACCTGGATTGCAACACCTAACAAAAATCTTTATGGAAGACTTTCCAGAAAATTCTGTGTTGATCCCTGGTCTCAAAGATCCTAGGATTATGTCATGTCTTTGAGTAGAACATAGCACCTTCTGGGTAAAATCTAATTTCTTCACCCCCAGAGGACTTCCATCCTTTTAGCCAGAACTCCATCTCCATCCTCCTCTACTGACACCTTGAATGGCACATCTACAGGTCAGCAGCCCAATGGGAATTCACTGTCATTTACATGGTAATGATGCTCAGAAACGGAGGTGTAAGTGTGAACTTGTGAGGGTGAGCATGTGTTTCCTCTTTGTTAGCCACAGTGTGCAAGAAGAATACAATACAGTAGCATGCTTTCTGTGCCACACGAATGGCCACACAATGTGGTTCCGCAATGATCTTGGAAGGAATCCACCTTCATAGAACAAACTTAATCTGGGAGGACTCCCAAGTCCCTTGTCTTGGACACAAGGTTCCACTGAGGCTGGGGGCACAAAGAGGGACAGAGACTTCCCCTGCCCATAAGGGTTTTGAGGGATGCCTGCTGTTCCAGGGCCAAAGATCCCAAAGCCATTCATCCACCTGTCATCCAACCAGGCATCTGTGAGAGAGATCTCTCTATGCAGAAAGGACAGACTGAGAGACAACAAATGAGAGCTTGTGTGACAAGGGCCATGACAGGGGACACCCAGGAGGACCGGGGATGTGCAGGGATGGCCAGCCCCGGGGACAGGGAATGCTCCAGGAGGATGATCACAGCTGTGTCACTATGGGGGATGCTCAGAAGGAGGACTGGAGGTGTCGAGTTGGCCAGTCTGGGGGGCAGGGGGACCAAGAGTGGTCCAGGAGGATGTCATAGTTGTGTTCTTGTGTGGCTACATGTGTCATTGTGACTGGGCATTGACCAGACTGGAAATGACAGGGCAGGTGAGGGGGAAATGTCCCTAAACTGTCTTCTGCAAGGCAGAGGTTTGTTAATGAGATTTCTTTCAGTACAATTTCATTTCACATGCATCTGTGAGTCCCTAAAGCTGATTGTGTAGAACATGAAGTACATAGCTGGCTATTGCTTTCAAGCCTGAGGTGCTGGGGGCAGAGCACACTTGATATTTCTTCTCATTGCTTTCAGAGTATGATGACTTTTCCTGCTTTCCTCCCTGACCCAAGGACAGGGAACAAAGGCAACACAGATCTGCACTTTGAAATGTCACCAGAAATCTGCAAACCCAAATTCTCACAGGAGCTAAAGGTTTAGGACCAGAGTGACAGGAAGAGGAGGCCAAGGCAAGGAACCAAAAGAACAAGTCATGTGTATGTGAGCTGGCCCACTTTTATACCTGTCAGAAGCGAGCCATGCCTGACAGGAGGGAGTCCCACCTGCACCTGGCCCATCTGTTTGCTGCCCTTGAGCAGAGAAGAGAATGTGCTGAGCTGGGTTTGGGTGTTGGTGGGGAGATGGCCAGCTGGCCTAATACCTGTAGGACTAGCTCCTGGTCCTCAGCTATGATGAAACAATAATTATGTTTAGTGACCTATTTCCCAGGACAGGTAATGTGGTCAGTGTTTTGTTGACTAAATCCTCTCCCATTTTATTTTTTAAAATCACCTTAGGCAGGTAAGATTGACATACAAAAAAGATGTCCATAGTTAATGTATGCAACTTGACCCTGACCCTAACCCTAATATCTAGTTAATATTAGGGTCTGTAATCAAAGGAGCGAGACTGATACAAAGCGAAGGTCAAGCAAAGCTTTATTTCACACCAAGCATTAAGAATCAAATCGACCCATTGGGGTCGCCTCTTTGTAAGACACGGCTCCGACCGGTCGGTTTGATTCTTGATGCTTGGCGCAAAATAAAGCTTTGCTTGACCTTCGCTTTGTATCAGTCTCGCTCCTTTGATTACAGACCCTAACACTGGGGGCTCGTCCAGGATCAAATGACGAGAACTGAGCCAGCATTAGAATTTCTGGGAAAAGCCTCCGGAGGTAAGATCATGGGATCCTGTCTGTCTGGTTGCGGAGCTCCAGGGTATGGCCCACCAGGGAGAAGCTGGATGCAGCCATGCTCCCCAGGGCTGGAGTGGATGTGGGGATGCCCCTTCCCTCCACTGGTAGATCGTCAGGGGATTTGAGTCTCCCTAGGCAGCCAGGGGGTTTGAGTCCCCTAGGTGGCCATGGGGTTCGAGTCCCCCTAGACAATCAGGGGGTTCAAGTTCCCCTGGAAAATCCACACCGGTGGCAGGACCACTGGGCCTGTGGTTGTCTTTGTCTTGTCTTTTTGTTGTCTGTTGTGTTGTTTGCTGTGTTTGAAGAAATGGAGCAAGCAGAGAGTGAGGGGACTCTGACTTTTAATGGCTATAACTGGAGCCAACTGGGGTTAGTCTAACTCAAGATAGAGACTTTAAGGAATATTCCCAAGCAGCTGCCAAAACTCCCTTTGTTTCGGGGAAGTTCCTGTCTTCTCTGGCCCAATGTGGACTGCCTAGCCCCTCCCCCTTGCTGGCGGGAGAGCATTGCATCTGAAGTGGAGTGAGCCCAGGTGGGACGTGAAATCTGTTAGCAAAGAGATGACTAAACTGATGGTTAATTGTCTGTCTCAGGGTCTTAATGGGTAATTGTTAAAGTAGTGGGTAATTGTTAAAGTAGCTCTCAAAGTCTTTGGTAACCTGAAACTGTGAAGGTTTGAAGGTTTGCTTATTGACAAATGTAATTAAATTTGTTGGACATCTAGGTCTTAACCAAATGGGATAAAATGCTAGAGTGTTGGTTGCTGGAAATGGGTTTGTGCTTTTGAAATCTGCCGGTGAATGTATTTTGTGCTTAACTGATTCATAAATTTGCCTTCTAAGAATTCTCTTGTAAAATGACTTCCGCCTTAAAGGGAATTCATATGGGAAGACTTTCAGGATAAATACAGGTCTTTGATATTTTGAAATCCTGGAACTGAAATGGGTAAGAATTTAGAGATATAAAAGCTGCATACGGACTAAACCAGAATTAGTAACATGGGACTAGATGAACTGAAAGACTGTAATGTGTCTCTTGATGTTTTGTCTTATTTTAAACATTACTGGTTCTGTAATGTTTGCTCTTCCAGACTAGGGAAACTTTTTCTTAAGTTATCTGTAACTTACAGAGATGTAAAAGTAAATGTTTACCTAAGCTAGACAACTTGAGGTAAACTTCAGGGAAGTTGCATGATAGCTCGTTTAGATGATCTTGCTTTTGCCAGTCAGTCAGCCCCAGATATAGGGAGGAAACTTCAGAAAATTGAAGGATTTGAAGGGAAGAATCTGACTGAGTTAGTGGGAACAGCACAAAAGGTGTTTAACAACAGGGATGCACAGGGGGAAGGTTTTGGCATTACATTAGGCAGGTAGGGGATGGTAAAAGGAAGGAAAAGCCTAAGCACAGAGAAGGCAGGCAGGAAGACTTAGATTCAGATCAGTGCACTTACTATAAGGAGAAAGGACATTGGGCCAGGGAGTGCCCCAAAAGGAAGATGGCAATGCTGGCCTCCAGAGACTGAAGGGGCCCCTCCCCAAACCTTGAGTAAAAATTGAAGTGGAGGGGAAATCAATTGAAACCTATGGGAAAACTATCTGGAGAGGAAGTCTGGGTACAAGGGGTGAATGGCATAGAAAGACATAAACGGACAACTGTGCAGATGTTTGTGGCAGCAGTAGATGAATACCTTCTTTATGAGCCAGTCTCAGAATCAGAGGAGACAAGAGAAGGGAGTCTTCTCCAAACCCTACAGGTCGGGTTTCCCGAAGTTAGGGCAGAAGGGAAGCCCCCAGGCTTGGCCAAGGGACAGCCTCCAGTGGTGGTACATTTAAAAGCAACGGCCACAGCTGTTCACATCTGGCAGTACTCCCTTCCCTGGGAAGCAAAGGAAGGGATCACAAAACACATTAACCACCTCTGAGGAGACGGGATCCTACTACCTTGCAAATCTCCATGGAACACACCTTTGCTGCCCGTCAAAATGGCTGAGACTGGGGAGTACTGACCCGTTCAGGACTTGCACGAAGTTAATAATGGGTTGAAGACATCCACCCAACAGTGTTTAACCCCTATACCTTACTCTCCCTCCTGGGCCCCCAAAACACTGTTATACCGTCTTAGATCTCAAAGATGCATTTTTTCTGCATATCTTTAGCAAGGGAGTCTCAGCCCCTTTTTGCTTTTGAGTGGTCCGACCCACAGGAAGGGTTCCAAGACCAGCTCACCTGGACAAGACTTCCCCCAAGGATTCAAGAATTCACCCACTATCTTTGATGAGGCCCTACATGAGGATTTGCATGAGTACAGAACCTCCAACCTGGGAGTCACTCTGTTACAGTATGTTGATGACTTGCTAATAGCCACTGAGGACTATGAGTCATGTTTGCAGGGATGAGAGCTCTCTTAACAGACTCTGCAGGAAAAAGGGTATTGGGTGTCAGCAAAGAAAGCACAGCTCTGTCAGTGCCATGCCACTTATCTAGGCTTTGATCTCCACGAGGGAGTGCATTTACTGTCTGAGTCCAGGAAACAGGTGATCACCCGTACCCCCGCCCCACCACATCCTGACAAGTGAGGGAGTTTCTTGGGATGGTGGGCTACTGTAGACTGTGGATACCTCGGTTTGCAGAGATTGCCCGACCTCTCTATGAACTGGCAAAAGGGGGGCTCACTATGATAGAGTGGACACCGAGGCAGAAGGAGAATTTCGGGAATTACAAACAGCCTTACTGAGTGACCCCATTGGCCATCCCAGATGTTACGAAGCCCTTCCACTTGTATGTGGATGAAAAGTAGGGGTGGCCAAAGGAGTTTTGACTCAGACTCTGGAGCCTTGGCAAAGGCCAGTAGCCTATCTTAGCAAGAAACTAGATCCAGTAGCGGCTGGGTTCCCCCTTGCCTCCGCATAATTGCTGCCATGGCCCTCCTGGTCAAGGATGCAAGTAAATTGACTTAGGGTCAAAATCTCATCTTGACCACCACCCACGCTATCGAGGGCCTTCTCCGGACTCCACCAGACCAATGGATGACGAAAGTCCGAGTGATGGGGTATCAGGCCCTCCTCCTCAACGAACCAAGAGTGACTTTCTGGCCCCCGGCAGTGCTAAATCCAGCCACGCTGCTGCCAGAGGAGCTGGCTGACCACCCACATGACTGCGGGGAAGTCCTAACCCAAGTCACAGGAGTAAGGCCGGACCTCAGAGACATTCCCCTTCTGGATGCAGAGATGACTCTGTTCACAGATGGGAGTAGCTACATGGTTGATGGAAAGAGGTATGCAGGGGCTGCGGTGGTTTCTCCTGAGCAAGAACTCTGGACAGCAACCCTGCCACATGGAACATCGGCGCAAAAAGTGGAGCTGATTGCACTCACCAAGGCACTGCAGATGGCCAAAGTTAAAACCGCCAACATCTATAGAGACAGCAGGTATGTCTTTGCTACTCTCCATATACATGGGCTATTTATAAAGAAAGGGGCCTATTAACAGCAGAAGGAAAAGGAATTAAAAACAGAGGAGAAATACTGGCTCTCCTCCAGGCTATTTGGGACCCAAAAGAGGTGGCTGTGCATTGCCCGGGACACCAAAAGGGGACTGATCTGATTTCAAAAGGAAACCAATTAGCAGATCAAGCCGCAAAGCAAGCAGCCCAATAAACAGTGCAAGAGCTGGTTATACTCCCAGCTCCCACCCTATTGGAAAAACTGGACTATTTAGAGGAAGATTTAAAGTATTTACCAAAATGGGCTAAATTAGACCATGAAGGGGATTGGGCTAAGACTAAAACAGGAAAGTTAATTCTTCCTCAGAGAGTAGGTAAGAAGTTACTAGACCAGATGCATCAGGGGACTCATTTGGGGACACAAAAACTCAAGGAACTTATAGGCAACCAGCTCCAGGTTTCTAAATTAGGGCATATGGTTCAGGATATAGTTGATAGATGTGCTCTATGCCAGGCAGTTAATATGGGAGGAACTAAAATGGGAAGAGGGAAAAGAGAAAGACATAAGGAACCAGGAATTTATTGGGAAATAGATTTTACAGAAATGAAACCCGGAAAATATGGGCACAAGTATATGTTAATTTTTGTAGATACCTTTTCAGGCTGGGTAGAGGTTTTTTCCACCAAACATGAGATGGCAGGAGTGGTAGCCAAAAAGCTATTAGAAGAAATAATGCCTAGGTTTGGGCTGCCTCTCGCGATTGGGTCAGACAATGGCCCTGCATTTGTGAGTTCAGTCTCACAGGCATTGGCCAAGGCTGTGGGCACTAATTGGAAACTATATTGTGCCTACCAGCCCCAGAGTTCCAGGCAAGTAGAGAGAATGAACCAGACTCTTAAAGATACATTGACAAAGCTAATTCTGGAGACTGGCGGTGGATGGGTGGATCTCCTTCCTTTCACCCTCCTCAGAGCACGATGTACACCCTACTTAAACAAGGTGACCCCATTTGAAATAATGTTTGGGAGACACACACCCCCCCGCCCCACTCTGCCCTCGGCTACAAGAGGTTGCCCTAGCAGAAATGACTGATCAGTCTGTACTCCAGTCACTGCAGGCATTACAGTCTGTCTTAAAAAGAACCCACACAGGGATCTGAACTGTCCACACTAAGATGGAGACGGAGGTGGAACCACATCCTTACCAACCCACGGACTTGGTTTGGATACGTCACCATCAAATGGGAAACTTGGAGCCTCGCTGGAAGGGACCATTTACTGTCATCCTGACCACCCCCATGGCAATAAAAGTAGAAGGCATCAGGTCCTGGATTCACGTGGGTCATGTCAAACGAGCTGAGGATGAGGACGCCCCCCCCAGAGACGGAAGTTGCAGCCAATGGACCCCACTGACCGTGGACTAAAGCTAAGACTCAAAAGACTATGAGTGTTTTGTTGCTCCTGTTGTTACCTGTTTATGTAAAGTATAGGTGGGAAATTAGACAAACGGAATTAGGAAAAATGGAAAAGGTTATACAAAGCGGTAAATGGCTAACTCAGACGACTGTGCACTAGTGTCATTTGTACAAAAGAAAACTAGAGTGAGAAAAATGTTAGTTTTACATGCTCAATATAACCCCTTACAACAGGAGAACATAGAACTGGCTGAAAAGTCAAGGATTTGACAAATCTCCAAAGAAAAGGGGGGAATGTAAGGGCCTGGTTAGCCAGAGGGAGTCATTTTGTGTATGCAGTGAACTTAGATTGATCCCACCCCTCCCAGAGGAACGTACTTGCAAAACCTGGATACAAGGGCCCATCAGGCCAGGTGAAGACATCCAATCAGTGGGGTGCGCGTATATCTACTAGGGTAAATTGAAATTCAATTGATTGACAACCCGTGTGTAACCTAGCAGTTTTCTCTGTGTGTGTCAGACCTAGCATGACTGTGCAGTTTTCTCTGTGTATTGCAATCTCATTGGCCACCTGTGTATAGCCTGGCTAAACTACCTCTATAAAAGTTAGTCTGTGAGGCTGGGAGGGGTTGCCTCTTTGTAAGAGACGGCCCCAACCTGTCAGTTTGATTCTCGATGCTTGGCGCCAAATAAAGCTTTGCTTGACCTTCGCTTTGTATCAGTCTCGCTCCTTTGATTATGGACCCTAACAGTTAAGATGTAATTGATTTAGAATATTGCTCATAAATTAGAGGGTGATTTTTAGGAGCTAAGGAATTCAGGGACCAACCTTCTTCCGTCTTATTCTCCCTTAAATCCGGTAAATGGGAACACGTTCAGCCACATGCTACCTGGAGAGTGGCCACACGGGGGCAACAGTGAGTAAACATTGCCCCAAATCTCACTGCAAAGCCAATTCTTCCTTCATCCCATCAAACCTTTTTTTTTTAAGATTATTTATTTATTTATTTGACAGACAGAGATTACAAGTAGGCAGAGAGGCAGGCAGAGAGAGGAAGGGAGAGAGGAAGGGAAGCAGGCTCCCTGCTGAGCAGAGAGCCTGACGTGGGGCTCGATCCCACGATTCTGGGATCATGACCTGAGCGGAAGACAGAGGCTTTAACCCCCTGAGCCATCCCGGTGCCCCATCCCATCAAATCGTGTTCACTCAGTGTTCACAGATCATTGTATAGATTATGAAAAGCGTGACTTCGTTGAATTTTTTAAAAACCAAACTAATTCTTTCAACCTGTTAAAAATAGAAGACATTTTTAAAACCTTGGAGTTGAAAAAAAAAAAAATCTTGGCGTTGATGAACAGATGAAGGCCCAGGGGCCTGGGAAGAGGCTATAACTATTGAGTCTATTCAGGTCTACTTAGGAAACAGGATGACTTCTATTCCACTTCTTTTCAGGAAGAATTTGTGTCAACTAACAGCACTGAATCCACACAAAATAGTGCAGCTCTGAGGAAAATAAAGGAGAATCAACAGTCTCCAAAAGCAGAGGAAGAGCCACACCCAGGAACAAAGAAGACCTACCAGGAGGCTCTGCTCAGGCCAACTGGCAGTCTGTAGATCCTCTGGAGCTAGAATGCCCCCAGTGCCCCTGGGGGTCATGCGTCAGGCAGAGCGCATGCCCTGATGCTGCACTGTTGTTGCTCACTTTTCCCATCACTGTAATAGTATAGAGTATGTTTAATTACATACTATTCTGTCATTTAAATGTTTTTTGTCATGTTTGCTGTGAAACCATACATTGCATCATTTACCCTGATATAGAATCACCTGTTGCACTGCATGACTTAACTGTGGACTCTGAGTACGCTCACATTGTCACAGTGCTAGTGTCCTGGGCAAGGTCCTCACTAAGCTGGCTCAGCACTTGCAGTGGAGGCCTGACCCAGGCACTGCTAATTGTGTACAAGGAAGGAAGCACAGCCAAAACCTTGGTTTGGATTCAGAATTGCTCATGGCACCTCAGCCACATCAGATGGCCTGGGGGCACACTCCAAAGACACTTGCTAGTCCAGTGTGGCCCTGGGGAATCTCCATGGAACAGCCATTGTGTCCAGTGGGGGAGCTTCCATGGGAGCAGGGACAATGGGAGTCAGAACTCCTGAGATAGAATTCATCTTGGAGATTGCCCAGAACTTCCTAGGAGTTCATTCCATAGTCTTGAATGAATCAATTCATCTAAAAACATTTCCTCTTTTGAGAAAGCATGAGCCTCAAGCCCTGATGAAGGGACTCTCCTAGGTCGTATTGGCCATCAGCAGAAAAGCCAGAGTGAGATGGGAGATGGCCTTCAGCATTATTCCCCAGAGTGGCTTCAGCTAGGGACGCAATCACCCATTGATCTTTCCTGGATTCCCAGACACAGGGGACTCTTCATGGGGCATATTCTGCGAACAAAGGTCATGTTACTGCCATAGAAACCTCTGAAACTGGTTATAACAAGACTCCATGATGTCAATGGCATCCCAAGCCATGAGCCATCTCAGAGTTTGTCTGCAAAGATATAGTTGGTGGGAAACCCAGATACTGACAGAGGATAGAGGAAGATGGGAAAAGCTAGGGAAAGAGGGAATGCTCACATCACATCTGGCCCCAGATGACATGGTGTCCAGCGGGACAAGCCCCCCAAATGTCCCCCAGTGCCTTCACAGAACTCACCCCTAAGGACTGAAGCTGAGCTTCATACATGGGTAATGAGCACTCTGGCTAGCTCAGGAAAGCATGACACAGGACATAATAAAGCCACAGCCTTGACAGATGTATATTCATGGAGCAATAGATTTCTCCATATATATTATGGAATGGTAAAAAAAAAAAAAAATCCTGATAAAGCATGGATTTTTTTATTTTAAAAAAAGTCATACTTCTCAATTAATGAATATTTATGGAGTATCTACTTAGTGCAAATGTATATCTCTAGTCCCACCTGGGAGCTTGCAAAGAGGATGGGATATAATCAATGGATCAATGATAGGAAGGAAGGCAGGCTAAGGGCTCAGAGAGCCGTTCTATTCAGAGAGACCCATTAAGGAAGCCCACTGAGAAGAAGCTTTTAGCCAAGACCAGAAAGACAAGGCCACCAAATTCATCTGGGAGAAGACATCTTGTATTAAAAGGCAAATAAACTAACCCTAGCAAACCCCTAAACCCTACCCTTACCTGTATCCCTAAACTTGACCACAAGCCTGACCCTAGGTTGGACTCTGAGGGATCTGTCACCAGAGACCTGGCGCCAAAGCCCCAGAGACTGGGGACACCAAAGCAATTCGACAGGACTCTGCCTCCCACCCAGAAGGAAACCATGGCCTTTGGAATTCTGGAAACGATTCAGAGCAGGAGAAATCTACATGCTCCCCTGAGGCTCCACCCCCCCCGTAGGTGGCCACCCCAGCCATAAACCTGAAGTCTGATGTGCCACCTGACCACCGCCCTCAACTAAAACCCTGAGTCGTCCGCCTCAGCGCCTGGAGATAAGACCTGTCATGTCCCTAGTTCCTAACGCTAACCCTAGGTTGGGTTCTCAGGCTTCCATCTCCAGAGGCCTGGCACCCAAGGCCATCAGATTGGGGATCTCTGACTCACACCCCAGGATTCTATCACCCAGGTGGAAACTGTGCTGTTTGGAGCTACACAGAACCCTCAGAGTGGAGTGGGAGATACCTGCATTCCACCCTAAGGCCATCCCCACTATTAGCAGCCACCCTGGTCACAAACCTGGAGTCTGATGCACTGCCTGACCCCCATCCTAAACTAAGCCCCCTGGGAACCTGACTCAGAGCAGGCAGATCAGACCAGCCATGCCCTTAGGCCCTAACCCTAACCTTAGGTTGGGTTTTCAGGCTTCTGTCCCTGGAAGCCTGACCCCCAAGCCCTTCAGATTGGGGACCCCTGAGCAACAACCCAGGACTCCTTTTGCCACCCAGGAGGAAACCGTGCCATTTGGAGCTGCAGAAAACCCTCAGAATGGGAGAAACCTGCATGCCCCCAAGTGGGTATCTCCACATTCAGTGTATCCCCAGCCACAAACACAAAGTCTGATACACCGCCTGATGCAAACCCTCCACTCAGCACCTGGGGAGCCTGCCTCAGTGCAGGCAGAATGGGCCTGCCAGGCCGCTAGGCCCTCACCATAACCCTAGGTTGAGTTTTCATTCTCCCATCCCCAGAGACCTAGCCACCAAATCCTCCAGTTTAGGGACAAGTGAGTCATACCATAGGATTCTGCCTGTCACTCAGGAGGAAACCGTGTTGTTTGGAGCCACATGGAACCATCAGGGCAGGATAAACCAGCATGCTCCCCTGAGGCCACCCCCACTTTTGGGGCCACCCTGGCCAGAAATCCAGAGCCTATTGGCCACCTGACACCCGCCCTCAACTCAGCCCCCCCAGGGAGCCTGCCTCAGCATCAGCAGTTCAGGACTGCCATGCCCCTAGGCCCTAACCCTAACCCTAGTTTAGGTTGCTAGGCTTTTGTCCCCAGAAGCCTGGCCCCCAGCCCTCCAGATTGGGGACAACTGAGCCACACCCTGGGATTCCGCCTGCCACCCAGGAGGAAACCTTGCAGTTTGGAGCTCACAGAACGCTCAGAGCAGAATAAACCTGCCTACTCCCCAGAGGCCACACAACCTTTTCTGTCCCCTTGGCCAGAACCCTGTAGCCTGATGTACCACCTGACCCCTGCCCTCAGCTCATCCATCCAAGGATCCTGACTCAGCGCAGGCAGATTAGGCCTGTCATGCCCCTAGGCTCTAACCCTAACCCTAGGTTGGGTTTATACTTCCATCTCCAGAGGACTGGCCCCCAATCTCTCCAGACTGGGGACCACTGACAACCAGGAGGAATTTGTGCCATTTGGAGCTGCACAGAACCCTCAGACTGGGAGATACGTTCATGGCCCCCTGAGGGCACCCCCCACAGTTGACAGCCACCCTGACCACAAACCCAGAGTCTGACGTACTTCCTGAACCCAACTAAGCCCCCCCAGGGCGCCCTCCTCAGCATCAGCAGATCAGGCCTGCCATGCCCCTAGGCCCTAACTCTAACCCCAGGTTGGGTTTTCAGGCTTCTGTCCATTGGCCTGGCCCCCAAGCCCTCCAGATTGGGGACCCCTGAGCCACACCCCAGGACTCTACCTGCCCCCCAGGAGGAAACTGTGCCATTTGGAGCTGCACAAAACCCTCAGAGTGGGTTTTGCATGCCCTCCTCAGGCCACCCCCAACATTGGAGCCCCTCTCCCTGGCCTGCAAACATGAAGCCTGACAGTCAGGCTCACCCCTCCCTGAACTCTGCTCCTGGGAAACTCACCTCCCTGGGGGCCCTCAGGGGAGCTGTATGGTTCCGGCCCATGGTCCTGCATGGCCACCATGTGCACCTAGTGAGAAAGTGCGCCAAACACCAGACAGGCACGCAGCCAAATTGATATTGATTTGGGCAGAAAGCTCCTGAGAATTTGCCAGAAACCCCCAGCAAATTCGCTTCCAGCGGTGGGGGGAGCTGCTTAGGCCTGGCCCGGGGTCCCCAGTGGTCAGAGTGGGAACTGTGGAAGAAAGCACTCTAAACACCAGGTGCATGTGCGGCCTGGATTGCCTCCAAATGCTGGCCAAGCCCGCCCTCTACTCAGACCCCTGGGGAGTCCGCCTCAGCACTGGCAGATGGAGCCTGCCATGTCCCTATGCCCTAGCTCTCAGCTCGGGGTTACTTTAAACCATGATCCAAGGCACAATCAGGCCACTGCTCTTAGAGCAGGGACTCCACAAGTGGCAGATCCGGAGAGACCCCCTCCTTCCTCCTTCAGGAAAAGTGGTGCAGGAATGCACAGCAGGAATCTGCTGGGTTTGGAGACTCCGAATGGAGCTGTGTGCCAGAGATAGAAATGCTCAGTCACAGACCAGGTGAACACAGCTGTCAACTAAGCCCCACAGAACATGACCGCAAGACCAGGGAGACAGGAGTGATTGATTGTTCTCTGAGGGCGCACTGATGAGTGGGGCCCCTAGCTCTTGGCTCCTCCAGGCAGAGACTAGGAGTCCACAATCTTCATTCCTGTCCTCCAAAGCTGTATGGAAAGTGTTCAGGGAAAAAAAGCTCTGGAGAGCAAACCCGAGCAGATTACTTAGCCTGGCCCCTGGCAAGGGCGATGCAATTCTGTCTCGGGCAAAGACATTTGGAAATGACTGCAACAGGCTCCTCCCCCAGAAGATCAGCAAGACCAAGTTCACCAATCAAGAAGAACAGTGGAACTCCAGATCTAGGGGAAAGCAACACATAGAATTCATGGCCTTTTCCCCATGATCTTTTAGTCTTGCAAAGTTAATTTTTTTTAATTTTTTTATTCTCTTTTTTTAACTTTTCCTCTTTCCTCTTTTAACATTTTTTAACTAATTTTAACAACATCTTTCTTAAAAAAATCTTTTTAAACCTTCATTGTTATAGTCATATTTTATCCCTTCATTGTATTTAACCTTATTTGTTGTATACATATAGGTTTCTTTTTCTTTTAAAATTTTGGGATTCGATTTCTTCAAATAGATCAAAATAGATCTAATAGATCTAAAAGATCAATTTTTCCTAATAGATCAAAAAATATACCCTAAATCTAGCACATGGCTTTGTTCCACTCTCCAGCCTGAGCACATTCTGTCCTTTTCTTTTTCTTTTTTCCAACTAACTTATCAATTCCTTTTTCAGAATTTTAAAAAATTTTCATCTTTACAGTCATATTCCATCCTTTCATTGTGTTTACCCTTATTTTTGTATATATATAAGTTTTCTTTCTTTAAAATTTTGGGAAGTAGTTTCTTCTAAGAGACTAGAATACACCCAAAGTCAAGTGAGTGGCTCTGTTCTATTCACCAGTCTGATATATATTTTTTTATATTTTATTTTTGAATTTTATTTCTTTTTTCCCCTTTCTTCTCCTCTTGGTTTTGGGTCTCTTCTGATTTGGTTAGCATACATTTTCTGGGGTCTTTGCCACCCTCTTAGCATTTTATTCTCCATTCATATATTCTTATCTGGATAAAATGAAAAGGTGGAAAAACTCACCACACACACACACACACACACACACACACACACACACAAACAACAACAACAAAAAAAACACCACACACACACACAAAAAGAACAAGAGGCAGTACTGATGGCTGGGGACCCAATCAATATGGACATTGGTATATGTCAGAACTAGAGCTCAGAATGATGATTCTCAAGGTGCCAGCTGGCCTCAAAAAAGGCATGGAAGATATTAGAGAAACGTTTTCTGGAAAAATAAAATCCCTTTCTAAAAAAATAAAAGAACTGAAATCTAACCAAGTTGAAATTTAAAAAGCTATTAATGAGGTACAATAAAAAATGGAGGCTCCTGGGGTGCCTGGGTGGCTCAGTGGGTTAAAACCTCTGCCTTCAGCTCAGGTCATGATCCCAGGGTCCTAGGATCGAGCCCCACATAGGGCTCTCTGCTCAACAGGGGTCCTGCTTCCTCCTCTCTCTCTGCCTGCCTCTCTGCCTACTTGTGATCTCTGTCTGTCAAATAAATAAATAAAATATTTTTTAAAATGGAGGCTCTTACTGCTAGGATAAATGAGGAAGAAGAATTAGTGATATAGAAGACCAAATGACAGAGAATAAAGCTGAGCAAAAGAGAGACAAACAACTAGTGGACCACGAGGGGAGAATTCAAGAGATAAGTGATACCATAAGACGAAACAATATTGGAATAACTGGGATTCCAGACGAAGAAGAAGGGGGGGGGGGGGGCAGAAGTTATATTGGAGTGAATTATAGTAGAGAATTTCCCTAATACAGCAAAGGGAACAAGCATCAAAACCCAGGAGGCACAGAGAATTTCCCTCAAAATCAATAAAAATAGGTCCACACCCCGTCATCTAATAGTAAAACTTACAAGTCTTAGTGACAAAGAGAAAATCCTGAAAGCAGCCTGGGACAAGAAGTCTGTAACATACAATGGTAGAAATATTAGATTGGCAGCAGACTTGCAGGCCAGGAAGAACTGGCATGATATATTCAGAGCACTAAACGAGAAAAATATGCAGCCAAGAATACTATATCCAGCTAGGTTATCATTGAAAATAGAAGGCTATCATTGGAAAAATAAAAAGCTTCCAGGACAAACAAAAATTAAAAGAATTTGCAAACACCAAACCAGCCCTACAGGAAATATTGAAAGGGGTCCTTTAAGCAAAGAGAGAACCTAAAAGTAGTAGCCCAGAAAGGAACAAGGACAACATACAGTAACAATCACCTTACAGGCAATCAATGGCATCTAAATTCAATCTTTCAATAGTTACCCTGAATGTAAATGGGCTAAATGCCCCAATCAAAAGACACAGGGTATCAAAATGGATTAAAAAAAAAATCAATATGCTCTCTACAAGAAACTCATTTTAGGGGTGCCTGGGTGTCTCAGTGGATTAAGCCGCTGCCTTCGGCTCAGGTCATGATCCCAGGGTCCTGGGATCGAGTCCCACATCAGGCTCTCTGCTCAGCGGGGAGCCTGCTTCTACCCTGCTCCCTCTCTCTCTCTGCCTGCCTCTCTGCCGACTTGTGATCTCTGTCTGTCAAATAAATAAATAAAATCTTAAAAAAAAAACTCATTTTAGACCTAAAGACCCCTCCAGATTTAAAGTGAGTGGGTGGAAAGCAATTTACCATGCTAACAGACATCAAAAGAAAGCTGGGGTGGCAATCCTTATAACAGATAAATTAGACTTTAAGCCAAAGACTATAATAAGAGATGAGGAAGGACACTATATCATACTTAAAGGGTCTGTCCAACAAGAAGATCTAACAACTTTAAACATCTAACATGCCCCTAACATGGGAGCAGCCAAATATATAACCAATTTTAATAACAAAATCAAAGAAACACATCAACAATAATACAATAACAGTAGGGGACTTTAATACCCCCTCACTGAAATGGACAGATCATCCAAGCAAAAGATCAACAAGGAAATAAAGGTCTTAAATGACACACTGGACAGATGGACATCACAGACCGCAATGCTCTGAAACTAGAAAAAGGAATGTTGGAAAGAACTCAAATACATGGAGACTAAAGAGTATCCTACTAAAAAATGAATGGGTCAACCAGGAAATTAAAGAAGAATTGAAAAAATTCATGGAAACAAATGATGATGAAAACACAATAGTTCAAAATCTGTGGGACACAATAAAGGCGATCCTGAGAGCAAAGTATATAGCGATATAAGACTTTCTTAAGAAACAAGAAAGGTCTCAAGTACACAAGCTAACCCTACACCTAAAGGAGCTGGAGAAAGAACAACAAAGAAAGCCTAAACCCAGCAGGAGAAGAGAAATAATAAAGATCAAAGCAGAAATCAATGAAATAGAAACCAAAAGAACAGTAAAACAAATCGATGAAACTTGGAGCGGGTTCATTGAAAGAATGAATAAAATTGATAAACCCCTGCCCAGACTTATCAAAAAGAAAAGAGAAAGGACCCAAATAAATAAAACCATGAATGAAAAACCAAAGAAATACAATTATAAGAACACACATGAGCAACTATACACCTGCCAATTTGACAATCTGGAAGAAATGGATGCATTCCTAGAGATGTATAAACTACCAAAACTGAACCAGGAAGAAATAGAAAAACTGAACAGACCCATAACCAGCAAGGAGATTGAAGCAGTCATCAAAAATCTCCCAACAGGGCGCCTGGGTGGCTCAGTGGTTTAAGCCGCTGCCTTCGGCTCAGGTCATGATCTCAGGGTCCTGGGATCGAGTCCCGCATCGGGCTCTCTGCTCGGCAGGGAGCCTGCTTCCCTCTCGCTCTCTCTGCCTGCCTCTCTGCCTACTTGTGATCTCTCTCTGTCAAATAAATAAATAAAATCTTAAAAAAAAAATCTCCCAACAAACAAGAGCCTAGGGCCAGATGGCTTCCCAGGGGAATTCTATCAAACATTTAAAGAAGAATTAATACCTCTTTTCCTGAAACTGTTCCCCCAAAAAAAATTGAAATGGAAGGAAACGTTCCAAACTCATTTTATGAGACCAGCATTACCTTGAGCCCAAAACAAGACAAAGACCCCCACCAAAAAGGAGAATTACAGACCAATATCCTCGATGAACATGGATGCAAAAATTCTCACCAAAACCTAACAATAGGATATAATAGGATCCAACAGTACATTAAAATGATTATTCGCCATGACCAAGTAGGATTTATTCCTGGGCTGCAAGGTTAGTTCAACATCTGCAAATCAATCAATGTGATAAACCACATTAATAAAGGAAAGAACAAGAACCATATGATACTCTCAATAGATGCTAAAAAAAGCATTTGACAAAGTATAGCATCCTTTCTTGATCAAAACTCTTCAAAGTGTAGGGATAGAGGGTACATATCTCAATATCATCAAAGCCATCTATGAAAAACCCACAGCGAATATAATTCTCAATAGGGAAAAACTGAGAGCTTTTCCCCTAAGGTCAGGAACATGGCAGGGATGTCCACTATCACCACAGCTATTCAAAATAGTACTAGAAGTCCTAACCTCAGCAGTCAGACAACAAAAAGAAATTAAAAGCATCCAAGTAGGCAAAGAAGAAGTCAAACTATCACTCTTTGCAGATGATATGATACTTTATGTGAAAAACCCAAAAGATTCCACTCCAAAACTGCTAGAACTCACACAGGAACTCAGAAATGTGTCACAATATAAAATCAATGCACAGAAATCAGTTGCATTTCTATACAACAACAGCAAGACAGAAGAAAGAGAAATTAAGGAGTCAATCCCATTTATAATTGCATCCAAAACCATAAGATACCTAGGAATAAAGCTAACCAGAGAGGCAAAGAATCTGCACTCAGAAAACTACGAAGTACTCATGAAAGAATTTGAGGATGACACAAAGAAATGGGAAAATATTCCATGCTCATGGATTGGAAGAACAAATATTTAAAGCAATACACATTTAATGAAATCCCTATCAAAATACCATCCATTTTTTTCAAAGAAATAGAACAAATAATCCTAAAATTTATATGGAACCAGAGAAGACCCCAAATAGCCAGAGGAATGTTGAAAAGAAAGCCAAAGTTGGTGGCTTCACAATTCCAGACTTCAAGCTCTATTACAAAGCTGTCATCAAGACAGTATGGTACTGGCACAAAAACAGACATAGATCAATGGAACAGAATAGAGAGCCCAGAAATGGACCCTCAACTCTATGGTCAACTAATCTTTGACAAAGAAGGAAAGAATTTCCAATGGAAAAGTCTCTTCAAATAGTGTTGGAAAAATTGGACAGCAACAAGCAGAAGAATGAAACTGGACCATTCCCTAACACCACACTCAAATACAGACTTAAAATGGATGAAAGACCTCAATGTGAGATAGGAACCCATCAAAATCCTTGAGGAGAACCCAGACAGCAACCTCTTTGACCTCAGCTGCAGCAACTTCCTCCTAGAAACATCACCAAAGGCAAGGGAAGCAAGGGCAAAAATGAACTATTGGGACTTCACCAAAATCAAAAGCTTTTGCACAGCAAAGGAAACAGTCAACAAAACCAAAAGACAACTGACAGAATGGAAGAAGATATCTGTGGGACGCCTGGGTGGCTCAGTGGGTTAAAGCCTCTGCCTTCAGCTCAGGTCATGATCCCAGGGTCCTGGGATCGGCAGAGAGCCTGCTTTCTCCTCCCTCTCTCTCTGCCTGCCTCTCTGCCTACTTGTGATCTCTATCTGTCAAATAAAATGAACAAAATCTTAAAAAAAAATGGAAGAAGATATCTGCAAATGACATATCAGATAAAGGGCTAGTATCCAAAATCTATAAAGAACTTATCAAACTCAACACCCAAAAAAACAAATAATCCAATCGAGAAATGGGAAGAAGACATGAACGGACATTTCTGCAAAGACATCCAGATGTCCAACAGACACATGAAAAAGTGCTCCACATCAGTTGGCACCAGGGAAATACAAGTCAAAACCACAATGAGATACCACCTCACACCAGTGAGAATGGCTAAAATTAACAAGTAAAATTAACAAGAATCACAGACATTGGCAAGGATGCAGAGAAAGGGGAACCCTCCTACACTGTTGGTAGGAATGCAAACTGGTGCAGCCACTCTGGAAAACAGCACGGAGGCACCTCCAAAAGTTGAAAATAGACCTACCCTATGACCCAGCAATCACACTACTGGATATTTACCCTAAAGATACAAATGTAGGGATCTGAAGGGGCCTGTGCACCTGAATGTTTATAGCAGCAATGTCGACAATAGCCAAACTATGGAAAGAACTGAGATATCCATCAATAGATGAATGGATAAAGAAGATGTGGTGTGTATATATATACATATATACGTATATATATATATATATATACACACACAATGGAATACTATGCAGCCATCAAAAGAAATGAAATCTTGCCATTTGCAATGATGTGGATGGAACTAGAAAGTATTACACTGAGCGAAATAAGTCAATCAGGGAAAGACAATTATCATATGATCTCTCTGATATGAGGAATTCGAGAGGCAGAGCGGGGTGTTGTGGGGGGTAGGGAAGGAAAAAAATGAAACAAGATGGGATAGGGAAGGAGACAAACCACAAGAGTCTCTCAATCTCACAGAACAAACTGAGGGTTGCTGCGGGGAATGGGGGTAGAGAGAGGGTGGTTGGGTTGTGGACACTGGGGAGGGTATGTGCTATGATGAGTGCTGTGAAATCTTTAACCCTGATGATTCACACACCTATACCCCTGGGGCAAATAATACATTATATTTTAATTAAAATATTTTTTAAAAAATAGAAAAAAAGGGGATAAGAGACACCAAAATAGAATGTTAAATTACAGTATAAATTCAATAAAATGAAATAATAAATTTTTGAGAGGCGGTATTAAAAGAAATAATAATAATTTTCCAGAACTTTTGAAAAATATTAATCCTCACATTAAGGAAGCTTAAGTTATTCTCTCCATAAATATATAGCTAGGGAGATACATGTATCTCTCTCTCTCTTGCTCTCTCTATATACACATGCACATGCGTGCACACACACACACAGGTAAATTCCTTATATGTGTACATTATAGTAAAAAGAGGAGAAAATTGAAGCAAAGAATAATAAAGCAGAGAGAAAGGGTAGTAATTCTAAACATGACATGATAAAAATTTAGATCAATGTCAGGTTTCATGTTTACAATACAGACCAGACCCTAGAGAACATTTCCCTTGTGCTCAGTGACAACAATTTAGGTGTTCATATGCCACTAAGGTATCATTAAAGACTAAGGAAAAAAAGAACATTTCCAGACAAAAGAATGCACAAGAAACTACTACTGGTAGACTATGTTAGAAAGTATTACACATGGTTTATGCTAAGATAAAACTAATCCTAGAATGAAAACAAGAGATTTAAGAAGAAATGATGACAGAACAAGTAATACATTTTTTAAAATTAAAATTAAATTAAACTTAATTGAAAATTACTGTGCTATTTCTAAATAGGCAGTAGCTTCAAAATAATTAAGTTCATTAAAAACTAGAAAATGAAAATTCCAAAGAGGAATAGATAAAATAGGAACAAAGATAATTGTTGAAGAGGGGTCTGAGCACATGTATTGACCCAAGTCCATCTTTAGACCCATTTAAAAATAAGGGTCATTAGATGTACTTGTCACAGCCAAGAAATCTGGGGATGTATGAGTAAGCTGGGGATGGAGAGCACAGTGGGTAACAGACTTAAATCTATTTATGGGAGAATAAGAGATGGTGGACACTTCTCTACTGATGAAGCAGAGGAGGAAGTGGCAGGCAGGTAATCTGGAAAGGCTCTTGGATCCAGCTCTGGAAAAAAGCAAGACAGGCAGAAAGCTTGGGGGTGGGGAGGAGCAGGGATTGAGAGTGGTTTATAGGAAGTCCATATATGGAACAAGTGGAATAGGTGACACCCCTCCACTCACACTCTTGGTCCTGTATCTGGCCATTTTAGATTACACAGAGGACAGAGATTAAGTGGCACAGACTTTACCCAGGTCAGTGGAGAACTACACACATCAACAGAAATTTATCACAATTCCTGAAAGAGTTAGAGATCCCATGGTGGATGTTGGTTCCAGAATCTAAGTTATCTTCTTATTGCCATATGCATGATGCAAATCAGCAGCAGACTAAGAAATGACCAAGAAGAACTAATAACATGAAAGGAATGAAAACAATTAGATTTGCAGGCTTCAAGAGAAAATTTAGACATTTCAAATTCATATTTTTAGAATGACTTAAAAAGGTACTGGTTACATAAAGCCAGAATATTACACAAAATGAACTACAAAGAAAGTAGGATGGGGTGGGGAAGAAAGTTTTAAAATTGTATACTTATTATGTAAATTAAAAATTTTAAAACAACTGGAGAGGGGGATTGGGTTATGGACATTGGGGAGGGTATGTGATATAGTGAGTGCTGTAAAGTGTGTTAGTCTAACAGTTCACAAACCTGTACCCCTGGGGCAAATAGTACATTATATGTTAATAAAAATAACTAATAACAAAAAATTTAAAAATTTTTAACATTAAAAATGCAAAAAAAGAAGGAAATTCTATTCAGAGTTTTAAAAAAGACTAAAAGAGATTGATTTTGAGAGAAAAGTAGCCTAATGCAGCATTCCAATAGTGTCCATATATGAATGACATGAATTTGAGCTGCAGAGAAGAGGGGGAAAAAATGGAGAAGGAGAAATACCTACAGCAGGAAGAGAAGTCATTTGTAAAAGCTGAGGGGAAACAAAACCCCAGAATTTCACAATAAAAGGGACTGCTCAGTGGCCTTGAGAATAGGTGGAAAATATAACTAAAAAAATCTTCTCCTTGATACATAACTTTGAAATGCAGAACATTAAGTTTCTAGAGAGAGAGTACCAGAGAACTGCATCAGATTTTCAACAGAGTGGAATCTACAAATAAAATTGTGGTGTATCTTTAATATTTTGATTGTAAAATACGATTTGGAACCTAAAATTCTCTGTCTACCAAGACCACCAGACAGAAATTTTATCTCCTGTTTTCTCTCCTCCTGTGACTTCCATGCTCTGTGTATCTTCCTGCCTGCCTGCCTCTTTTCCTATCTTCATTTTTTTTTTTAAAGATTTTATTTATTTATTTGACAGCAAGAGATCACAAGTAGACAGAGAGGCAGGCAGAGAGAGAGAGAGGGAAGCAGGCTCGCTGCTGAGCAGAGAGACCAATGCGGGACTCGATCCCAGGACCCTGAGATCATGACCTGAGCCGAAGGCAGTGGCTTAACCCACTGAGCCACCCAGGCGCCCCTTCATTTCTTTTTAAGGATGTTGTCTGAACATATTAATAAGAGAAATATAAGTTAAAAGGAAAATAAAATAAAGGAAAATAAAGGCTATACCCACAATAGTGAAGTTCACCTAGAGTTCCAGCAAAACAGAAAAAGTAACTTGGTAGGTGCACTAAGGAGACCTTGAAATACAACATTAAAATAAGAACATAAGTTGAGTGAAATCTAAAGGAAAAATAGGGGGTGCCTGGGTGGCTCAGTGGGTTAAAGCCTCTGCCTTTCACTCAGGTCATGATCCCAGGGTCCTGGGATTCAGCCCCGCGCATCGGGCTCTCTGCTTGGCAGGGAGCCTGTTTCCTCTTCTCTCTCTCTCTGCCTGTCTCTCTCCCTACTTGTGATCTCTATCTGTCAAATAAATAAATAAAATCTTTAAAAAAAAAAAAAAGGCAGCATGTAAACTGGTGTACGGTGGTACCTCAATGTGGTTTTGATTTGAATCTCCCTGATGGCTAGTGATGATGAACATTTTTTCATGTGTCTGTGAGCCATTTGTGTGCCTTCTTTGGAGAAGTGTCTGTTCATGTCGTCTGCCCATTTTTTGACGTGATTATCTGTTTTTTGAGTGTTGAGTTTGAGGGGTTCTTTATAGATCTTAGATATCAGCCCTTTGTCTACAGTGTCATTTGTGAATATCTTCTCCTATTCCGTGGGTTGCCTCTTTGTTTTGTTGACTGTTTCCTTTGCTGTGCAGAAGCTTTTGATCTTGGCGAAGTCCCAAAAGTTCATTTTTTCCCTTTATTTCCTTTGCCTTTGGAGACATATCTTTTTTTTTTTTTAAAGATTTTATTTATTTGACAGAGATCACAAGTAGGCAGAGAGGCAGGCAGAGAGAGAGGAGGAAGGAAGCAGGCTCCCTGCAGAGCAGAGAGCCCGATGCGGGGCTCGATCCCAGGACCCTGGGATCATGACCTGAGCAGAAGGCAGAGGCTTTAACCCACTGAGCCACCCAAGTGCCCCTGGAGACATATCTTGAAAGAAGTTGCTGTGGCTGTTGTTGAAGAGGTTACTGCCTATATTTGCCTCTAGAATTTTGATAGATTCCTGCCTCTCATTGAGGTCTTTTATCCATTTTGAATTTGTTTTTGTGTATGGTGTAAGAGAATGGTCGAGTTTCATTCTTCTATACATAGTTGTCTAATTTTCCCAGCACCATTTATTGAAAAGACTGTGTTTTTTCCACTGGATATTTTTTCGAAAGGATCTTTATTTTTGAATATGGATTTTGCAAGTGAACTATTTCTCAGTGCCTTCTACAAAAAGTTTCTTTACACCCTAAGTGATAAAAGACCCTTACTTCAAAATGTTAAGCCTAAAGTTGTGAGCCTGATTTTATTTATAATAAACTTCTTCTCAGAATGACTGGATTACCTAGTTGGGTATGTTTGTCTTCATAAAATCCCAATATACATATTCGGTAATGTAACTATTCTAATGTTAATAAAACCCTTATAAATTTAGTAATTTTTCTTAATGGCTAGCATTTTAGATTGATATAAAATATGTACCTTTTAATATAGTTTAGTCAAATTTTATCCTTTTCCAGTATAATATGCAAATATTATACTGGCTTTCCTGCAAATATAGGTCTTTGGATTAGACACATATTTAATTCTATGTAAGACATACATTTCATATCTCATAAGTAGGTCAGGATACATTTGAGATATGGATTGCTAATATAGGTAAGTTATCTGAATTCATCTTTCATTCATTCAACATATGTTTTCTATGTGCTACCTATATACCAGGCACGTTTTTAGGGTCTGCGGATACAGCAAAAGAAAATAAATGAAGAAATTTCCAACAGATGTGGAGCTTGCATTTTAGGAGTAGTGGGAGAAAAACAGTAAGTTATCACATATGCACATATAAACATGTGTGCACTTAAACAATCACACACACACACACACACACACACACACACACTGTAATGAAGGAAACTGGAATAGATTAACAATGTAGAAGACAGGAAACTAACGAACACTTGCTGGGCCTGGGAAATTAAGTGCAGGGTTTTGGGGCAGCTCGCTCCCAGCACACCAAGGTGCTGACTCCCAACTCCACTTCCTCCACAGGCATTTCTTCCACAAAGAGCACCTCAGCTCCACCTGTCCTTCATCTGCCCATCATATGAAAACAAGGACTGCAGCAGAGGTAAAGTGTTTCCCCTGGGGCTGGCCCTTAGCAAGGCCCTGTGGTGTGGGCAGGAAGCCTCAGACACTGCTTGGGGGGCTCAGGAGCTGGGAGCAGCAATGCTATAAAGAAAGGAGGGGAGTGGGCCCAGGTGAGCAGGGGTCCAAACAAGGCAGCAGGGCTGGCCACAGAGTACTTCAGGAGAGCTGAGGACCACTGGCTAGCACAGTGTGGTGAGAGCCTGCAACCACCATCTGCTTCCCGGATTTAAACCCAGTTTGCAGAAGCCAGGATGGCATCCCTGGGACAACCAATGGAAGGGGTCTTGGAATTCCCTGTCTTAGAGCTAGGGAAATAGCACTGGTTCTGATGAACTAGTGCATCTCCTTCACTGCTGGGGAGAAATCTAGGTGCTGTTTTCTGGGAAACTGTGGAATGTGCCCCTGGGGGCCAAATTGAACAAAGGGAACATGCTCCAGACAGCCTGGTGTTCTCCCTGCAGTTCCTGCTGCTGTCCAATGATCTGTTATTTCCTTTGCAGAACTACTCTGAATGGCTCCTATCATCCTGGTGATTGCCGTTATCCAGGATACTGACATTCTCTTCAACATCAGCATCATTTTCCTCCTGTTCTCAACACCTTTGTCTTCCAGGTTGGCCTGGGCAACTCTGTATTCCATAAGTTCAAATGGACCGCCATCCTCACAGCTGTGTTCTTCACCCCCAGCATTTTGCTCTATGTCTGAGTTATGACTTAAAGCTGGAAAAAATCCCAACAGCTTTGTCAGGAGAGAGGGACTTCAAACTCTGTATTCCAGAGACTAGCACAACAGTATTACACTGTTATTCTGCAAACAGACTGCTGTGGGACTGGGTGATCCTCACTTCTACCAGGACTCTTTATGACTGCACAAATTCACCAAGGACAAAGGTAACCAATCCTTGCCACATTGGTGGATACCTTTCCTTCCTCATAGAGGCTACATTTGTGCCTCTGTGGGATGGAGGTTGGCCCTATGCACAAGAAACAGTTTAACTTACCTAGGACAGGCTCAGGCCACTTGTGTTGAGCAGTTAAGAAGACAGATCCTCCCTCTTGCACATTGAAGTGTTTCCCAGCATAGATTTCAGTACATAAATATCCCTAGCCTCAGTTCTTCCCCCTTTCCTTCCTGCTCTCCACCCCATTCCTCACACAAGGCTGAGGCTTTATCCTTGGGAAGCTGTATTTCGCCTGGTACAAGAGGGACTCCTGGTACCTGCTTTCTTTGCACTAAATGCTAATTAATGACTGAAGGTTGCAAAGAGTGACATTTTAAGCTCCTGAATGATCACACCAAAGACATTTAGATTTTATACCCAATCCACTTTTTTTTCATTTTTACACTTTTTTTTAACTTTACTTTTTTTTTCTTTTCAGTGTTCCAGAATTCACTGTTTATGCACAACACCCAGTGCTCCATGCAATATATGCTCTCCTTAATACCCACCACCAGGCTCACCCAACCCCCTCCCCAAGACCCTCAGTTTGTGTCTCAGAGTCTATAGTCTCTCATGGTTCATCTCTCCCTCTGATTTTTACACTTTAAAAACAGGAAATAAATTGAATTCTTTTTCCATAAAAAATTTTGCTTATTTAAAAATCAGTATTAGAACTCTGAAGCCTAAGTGTTTATGCATAAACTAATGTTAGAGTCATCTGTACATAAGTCCCAACTTTTTCAAGTGGTTTTATTTTGGATTATGTCAACGTTTAGTGACTGCAAAATTATTAGAGTTCAGATAATAGACTAGATATATATATTGATAGATATATACAAAAGTACATCCCCTGTTGAATTTAACAGGCCTATGTTTTATACATTTGTATAGAATTTTAGATTATTTTAAGAAGTATCAAAAGTATATGTACACACATATGCACATGTGTGAACATATGCATGCACATGTGTGTGTTGTATGGACAGAAGTATGTTCTGCCCATACCCTAGTATGTTCATCCTGTTTCTCAAAACAAAGCTTGGGTATAAATCTCAGCTCCTGATAGACACTTCTTCGCAATCGTTTTTTTCTTATCAGTATAACATTTGTCCTGTGACTATGACCTTGGCACATTTATCAGATACTGTTTCTAACACAGTATACCATTCACCCATCAAGCACCTGTTAAATAAAACTAGATTAAAATAAATTAATCCATGGTTATTTTCATTATTTATTAATATATTACTATGTTGGGGGAAACTGGATAACAAGAGTAATCATTTATTTAGAAAAACCATGCTTTTCTTCCTCACTGTTTTCAATAGTTAGTGTCTTTTTTATTTTTTAAAGCTGAATTTCCATCTCATTTATAATGTTAATACATCGTTTTATTAATAAATAATTTAAATTTTGCTTTATTCACTCACTTTCTTTTCATCTTACATTCTTTTCTCTTCATCTCTGTTCTTTCCTTATGAATTTTTGCTTGAATTTCATGAATTTCTGTTCTACCATGAACTTTAAAAAGTAACTTAAAAAATGAATTTAAGTTTTGATTTAAATTCCAGCTAGTTAACGTACAGTGTAATATTAGTTGCAGGTATACAATATAGTGATTCAACACTCCATACAATACCCAGTGCTCATCATGACAAGTGCCCTCCTTAATCCCCATCACCTATTTCACCCATCCTCACTCTTAACCATAGAGAAAAATGGGTGGTTATGAGTCTGTCTCTTGGTCTCTCTATTTTTCTTTTGCTCACTTGATTTTTAAATTCTACACATGACTGAAATCATATGGTATTTGTCTTATTCTAACAGGCTTATTTCATTTAGCATTATGTATTCTAGCTCCACCCACATCGCTGCAAATGGCAAGATTTCTTTTTATTTAAAGGGTGAGTAATATCCCACTGTATATTAGTCAGCCATTAAAAATAATGAAATTACACACACACACACACACACACACACACACACACACCACCCCTTCATCCATTCATCAGTTGACAGACAGTTGGACTGTTTCCATAATTTGACTATTGTAGATAATGCTCCACGTAGCCCTTCAAATTGGTACTTTTGGATTCTTTGGGTAAATACTTAGCAGTAAAATTTTTAATTCTGACCAAACTCCATGCAGTGTTGCAGAGTGGCTTCACCATTTTACACTCCCACCGACAATGCAAGAGTGTTTCCCTTTCCCCACATCCTTGCCAACAACTGTTGTTTCATCTGTTCTTTTTTTTTTTTTTAAGATTTTATTTATTTATTTGACAGAGAGAGATCACAAGTAGACAGAGAGGCAGGCAGAGAGAGAGAGAGGGAAGCAGGCTCGCTGCCGAGCAGAGAGCCCAATGCGGGACTCAATCCCAGGACCCTGAGATCATGACCTGAGCCAAAGGCAGCGGCTTAACCCACTGAGCCACCCAGGCACCCTGTTTCATCTATTCTTGATTTTAGTTGTTCTAACAGGTTTTTGATAGCTGATCATAGTTCTGTATATCCCTAATATCAGTGACATTGAGTATCTTTTCATGTGTCTGTTAGCCATTTGTAGGTCTTCTTTGGAAGAAGGGCTATTCATGTCTCCTGCCCAATTTTTAATTAGATTGTTCTTTTTGGGGGAGGGGGGCTTGAGTTTCTTACATTTTTTAATATATTTTTGATACTAACCCTTTATCAAATATGGCACTTGCAAATATCTTATCCTATTCTGTAATTTGCCTTTAGTTTGTTGTTTCCTTCACTGTGCAGAAGCTTTTATTTTGATGAAGTACTTGATAACAACATGCAAAAGAATGAAAGTGGATCAGGGCGCCTGGGTGGCTCAGTGGGTTAAAGCCTCTGCCTTCTGCTCAGGTCATGATCCCAGGGTCCTGGGATCGAGCCCCACATCAGGCTCTCTGTTCAGTGGGGAGCCTGCTTCCTCCTCTCTCTCTGCCCTCCTCTCTGCCTACCTGTGATCTCTGTCAAATAAATAAATAAATAATCTTAAAAAAAAAAAAAAAGAATGAAAGTGGACCATTTTCTTATACAATTCACAAAAATTAATTCAAAATGGGTCTCACATTTAGGTCTAAAAGTGAGACACTGAAACACTTGATCCTTGCCCTCTGCAACTGCAGGAAACAAAGAAGGCTGTGACTTTTATGCTGCTCTTGGGCTTGCTGATTACCCCTTAGGGGAGGGGAGTACTAATAAATTTAGCTTTTCTGTTTTGTTTTTTTTAAGTGACCCCAAATTTTAAAACAGTGCCATATGTTTTCCCAAGGCCAGATGGCAAAGGAACCTCCTTAGCCTTCGAGGGAGAGTTAAGGAGGAGCACCAGCCACACTGTTTCCAGAGTGCTCTGCAAAGCCATGGCCAGAGTGCAGCTGCTCTCAGGCCTCAGCTGTAAGTATGATTCTCCCCAGGAAGCTGGTTTAAGGCTACCTGTTTCACATTTTCTTCTTTGTGTCAAGGACACCATCAGCCAGAATCTGCCAAGTGTAGAAGAGTAACTCGGGCTGTGAGGCTGCTTACTAGTGGCTTCAATTGTGCTCTGTTCTGAAAAGCTGGTATTTTTTTTTAAAAGATATTATTTATTTATTTATTTATTTATTTGATAGAGCACAAGCTGGGGGAGAAGCAAGCAGAGGGAGAGGAAGAAGCAGGATCCTTCCTGAGCAGGAAGCCAGAGGCAGGATTCCACCCTAGGACTATAGGATCATGACCTGAGCAGAAGGCAGCCACTTAACCACTGAGCCACTCAGGTGCCCCTTTTCTGAGAAGATGGCCTTAAAGGGAATGTAACCTTTCAGAGGTCACTACAGTTGGGCAAGTTTATTCTAGAAGCTTGCTTTCCTTCTCTTAGAGTGTCAGAAGGAGTCCCATCATTGATGAAAGACAGCTTCATCATTCAATTTAAAGGGATGTATTCACAAAACAAGTATGCTGAATTTACCACATGAGATATAATGACATGCTAATGTGTTAAAAATAATGATCATTTAATCTTTGGAATTGTGATGGATGAGAGATGAGTTTTTTAAAGGCCCCAAAATTCCTATGCAAACATAGTCATCAAAACTTGTTATGTACTTCTGCATCCAAGATTGTCTCTGGAACAAATACGTAAAGAAACTCTCAGTTATACATTTTTGTAACCAAAAGAAATTGGGTCCGAGAAGACCCAAAAGGTGCATTTGGAAATGATCTCTTTTGGATGGTACCTATTCTGATTTTGTAGCCTGACACTATCCCCTCTGTTACTAATGCAAGACTTAACAGTTCTCCCCCTGGTTTTTATTGTTATATACATATTTTCTTGGGATTTTATTTTTAAAAGAAAAGTAAACAGTGTTTGTGGCAATACAAAGTTTATTCAGTAAAGAGTTTTATGGGGGCACCTGGGTGGCTCAGTGGGTTAAGCTTCTGCCTTCAGCTCAGGTCATGATCCAGGATTCTGGGATTGAGCCCCGCATCGGGCTCTCTGCTCAGCGGGGAGCCTGCTTCCTCCTCTCTCTCTCTCTCTCTCTCTGCCTGCCTCTCTGCCTACTTGTGATCTCTGTCTGTCAAATAAATAAATAAAATCTTTAAAAAAAAAAAAAAGAGTTTTAAGTGCACCACGACCTAGTGGATAATGTGGGAACTGATGGAACATCATTTCCCTTACATGGGCTCTCACATGGTCAGTAGCTTCTCAAGTTTTGAAGTCATTTCATGACATTTGCTTTTGTTCAAATTCTTCACCTTTATCCAGTTTCCACAGAGATATGAAGGTTAAACAAAAGAAGTAGCTGTCTTCTTGGAAAGCTTTCTGGTTATTAAAAGATGTTCTTTGGGTGCTGGATGGCTCAGTCGTTAAGTGTCTGTCTTCAGCTCAGGTCCTGGGATTGAGCCCTGCATGGGGCTTCCCGCTCAGCAGGAAGCCTGTTTCTCCCTCTCCCACTCCCCCCTCTTGTATTCCCTCTATCACTCTGTGTCAAATTAATAAATAAAATCTTTAAAAAAAATGTTATTTGTTCAGGTGAGTGATTATTTAACATATAAAGTTCCATGCAGTGAATTATTTCTCTAAAGATGTTTGCTTTATTCATTTCTTTCTTTTTTTTTTTTAATAAAAAGTTCAGGTCAGGGGAAATTCGTTGTTTTTTTTTTTAACATATAATGTATTATTGGTTTCAGAGGTATAGGCCTGTGATTCATTAGTCTTATAAAATACCCAGTGCCCATTACATCACATGCCCTTCTTAATGTCCATCACCTAGTTACCCCATTCTCCACCTATCTGCCCTCCAGCAACCCTCAGTTTTTTTCCTAGGATTAAGAGCCTCTTATGGTTTGTCTCCCTCTCTGGTTTCATCTTAATTATTTTTTCTTCTCTTCCCCTATGAGCCTCTGTTTTGGAGGAAAACTCATTTCTTCCCCAATATTTTCTCTTTTTTTTTTACTGGGAGATTCCTTAATAATGATAAGACATTTAGGTCCAACAGAGAACTTTTATTTATATTTTCAACACCCCAAAATTTCCAAATAAAATAAAGAATACCAATATGGCTGTAAAATTAGGATAGAAAAATCAAACTTAAGAGAAAACAGATTCAGGGCACCTGGGTGGCTCAATGGATTAAGCCTCTGCCTTCAGCTTAGGTCATAATTGATGAAGTTCTAGAACCTAGGTGAGGTTCAGTGGGCTGAGGTCCAGAGCCAATGACCAAGAAAGAATTCTTGAGAGATCTTTGATGCAAAATGGTGGTTTATTAAAGCACAGGGACAGGACCCGTGGGCAGAAGAGGTGCTGCCCTGGATTGTGAGGGATGGCAGGTTATGTACCCTACCGTTGGGGGAAGGTGAGGGGAAGGTAAGGCGAAGGGAGGTTTCAATGGAGCTTTCATATGCTAAAGAGGGCCTACGAGGTGCCTGAGTATCCCGGAGGTCTTGGGGATACCCCGAGGTCTTCTTGGCTTGATCAATGTTGTCTTTTGGCAAGCTATTAACATCAAGATAGATAGTTGGGAGATTCCTGGTGGGATGTCACAATCCTGCTATCAAGCATCTTTGTTAGAGAGATTTAGGTTCAGAAGAGATTTAACTATATTTACATTTCCTTCTACCTCAACTTTCTTCAGTTTTGTGTATGGAGGGGAGGGCTTGAGGAACTGAGCTATTTGCCTCTGGAAATTATCAATAGCACAAGGTAACTTCTTTGTTTGTAGATCTCTAGGACATTTGTAAACCAAGGGGAACTATTTGTTTCTTGCTTATGGTGGTCAGGGTGCCTGAGGAATGCTATTACCGAGGGGAGCGGATGGAGAGGGGGTGCAAGGTGCCAGCTTTTGCTTTGTCCTCAGCCAGCCTCCTGTTCCCTCATCAATAATCTCAGGGTCCAGGGATCTAGCCCCATGTCCGTCTCTCTGCTCAACAGGGAGCCTGCTTCCCCTTCTCTCTCTGCCTGTCTCTCTGTCTACTTGTGATCTCTCTCTGTTAAATACATACATAAATAAAATCTTTAAAAATATATATATTTTTAAAATGGCACAGATTCATTAAATGGAAGGACTAAAATAGCTACTGTGATCATTTTTTTAAAAAATAGGCTCCATGTCCAGCATGGAGCCTAACATGGGTCTTGAACTCACAACCCTGAGATCAAGACCTAAGCTGAGGGGCATTTGGATGGCTCAATCAGTTAAGTGTCCAACTCTTGATTTCAGCTCAGGTCATGGTATCAGGATCATGAGATTGAGACCTTCCTTGGGCTCCTGCACTGGGTGTGGAGTCTGCCTTGTGCCTCCACTCTTCTCTTTATTTTAGCCCCTCTGCTCAACAAAATTTTCTCTCTCCAAGTGACAAAAAAAAGTAAGTCTCATATTTATGAATGGAGAAAAAGGAATTCAGATGTGGAAGGGAAAGAAAAAGAAAGGAGGAAGAAGGAGATGTTGATTTCATGGGTAGTGGCCAGTCAAAATGCCTTGAAATAGACTGAAAAGACACTATGAGATGGTCTATATACATCTCATCCTAAAATGAACTTAAATATAATACGTTTAACAAGACAAAATGATAGCCTGTTTGAATTCTTCCTAATAGAACTTCAATTCTTTAGGGTAGTGACTAGAAGGGAAAAAATAATACCAAGGAAAGAATATGCTTATTATTACAGGGAGGGGCACACAATGATGAAGTGAGAGATAACTGAAGGGAAAAAAGAAAGGGAAATAAGGATGAAGTCCTCAGCTTGCAAAAGGCAGCATACATGCAAAGTGACCTTATCTATGAATTCTTCAGATCCTTCCAACAGCCTTTTATAAAGCCTGTTGAAAACTAACGACTCATTGTAATTGGATTTTTTCATGGAAAGTGCTGAAGACTCTGCCTAGGACCCAGGTTGACTGAGACAAAACAAAGCAGCATGAGGGAAGTTGGTAGAAATAGCAGAGTAAAGACCTCCAAAAAGTCATGCCTTAAAAGCAATGAGAACACTGACCAAAAAATAATTATCAAATTGAATTTTTTTGAACTCTGGAAATTAAGGCTTGCAACAATTGAAGAAGGATTTATTCAAGAAAACTGGCTGAGTTTGGGTAAGAACAGGGAGCACCTCTATGGCATTTTTAACTTGTCTTGGGCTCATCCCCTTCTCCCCAGCTATGCGATAGCCTTGAAAGCCAACAACCTCTGAACATGGTAAAAACAAAACAAAATAAACAAAAACTGCCTAGAAGCCCTGGAGAAATGGAAACTGGTTTGGAACTCTCCAAAAACATATTCTCAGAGAACTGTCATTATCTGATGTGTCTGGCACATCCCTCAAGCCTCCACTGCTAGCATTTACAGTTATTTGACCTGACTCAGAGACCACTTGTTGCAAACAACCTTTTCCTCAGGGGCGTTTGTTGAAAATATTCAGCACCAATTATTTAATATTGCCACTGTCTGAGAAAACTAAAATAATGGAAAACACGAGAAGTTGACCAAAATACTTAAAGGGAAAAACTAAGAAATAAGATGTCCCTAGGGGGCCCTGAGAACTCCAACCTATTTATTCCTGGGAATCTACAAGGCCACACATAAGCATAGAGAGGCTGCATGCGTGCCAAGGGCCATTTGAAGTCCCATGAAAGATCTAAAAGGGCCCTACTTTTTCACCTAGGGCTGACCTGAAAGCTCTGTGAAAGCAAGAAGGAAAGGCCAAGAAAGAGCTGTAAAGCCTAAATGTTGAAGGAGTGCCCGAACATGCACACAGAGCCCATCAGCAATGGGCAGGAGGCCTCCTGGTTCCAGGCATTTAAGAAATTTCTGTCCAGTCACGAGCTATTAAGCTAATCAAACAGAAATGCCAGTTGCCACAAATGACAAAAATACAGACTATTACAGATTAGTTCAGGAAAGTGGACAAACGAACTCACAAGCACAAAGAACAGCAACAAAATCTGATTTCCAGTCTTGCCATATTACATTATTTCAAATGTCCTGGTTTTTATTTTAAAAAATTACAATACACACATAGAAACAAGGAGACATGGTTCATACAGAGAAAAATAAGAGTCAAAAAAAAAAAAAAGAAAAGCTAGAGGAGGCTACATATTAGACTTATCAAAGATTTTAAATGAGCTATTTTAAATATGTTCAAAGAATTAGGAAAACCATGTATAAAGAACTGAAGGAAAATGTAAGAATTATGCCACACCAAATATAATGAAGATATAGAAATTTTAACAAAAGGAAGAAAAAAAACTAATAAATTTTAAAGGATTGGAGTCATATAATTTTCTTTTACCATATGGGATGACATTAGAAATCAATAGAAGAAGGAAATCTGGGACATTCACAAATATGTGCAAATTAAATAAGACAAAAATTAACCAGTGAGTCAGAAAAGAAATCACAAGGGAAATTAGAAAGTAATTTTAGATGAATGAAAACAAAAACATAATAAAATCCCACAACAAAACTTGGGAAATATAACTAAAGCAATATTTAGAGAAAAACTTATATCTATAAACACCTGTACTAAAAACACCCGCAAAAAAGCAGAAAACAAAACAAAACAAAAACTTCTAAACAATAACCTAACTTTGCACCATAAGAAACTAAAAAAAGAAGAGCAAACTAACCTTAAAACAAACATATGGAGGGAAAACAAGCATAAGGAAGGAAATAATAGAGTAGACAAAAATGAAAAGAGATAGACATAAGACATAAGAGAAAAGACATAAACCAAAAGAGATTAACAAACAAAACCAAAGTTGGTTCTTTGTCAAAATCAACAAAAGTGAAAACTTTTAGCTAGTTTAATCAAGAAGAAAGCAGAGAACATTTTTAAAATGATGAAATCTTGGAATGGACCATTATTGCCAACCTTACAAGAATAAAAAGGATTATAAGGGAATGCTATGAGCAATTATATGCCAGCAAAATAGGTAACCTGTGTGAAACAGACAAATTTCCAGGAAGACACAAACTACCAAAACCAGCTCAAGTAGAATTAGAAAATCTGGGTAGACTTATAACAAGTGAAAAGATCAAGTTAACAATTAAAAAAAAAAAAAAAAAGCATACACCTAAAAGAAAAACCCAGACCCAGTTGGCTTCATGGAAAATTATACTAAATACTTAAATAACCAATTCCAGTCCTGCAAAAACTCTTCTAAAGAACAAAACAGAAGGGAATGCTTTCCATCCTTTGATTATGAACAATGCTGAGAACTCTCATGATACTGCCCAAAACTAATTCTCCTAAAACCTCACGAGCTATTCCTTTTTATTCTCCTTCCCCAACTATCTCTCTCTGCATGGCCATCTCATAAGTTCCCATTTCCAGACCTTTCCCTCCTGCCTTTATCTCTTAGCAGTATCTATATCTCTGGTAGTCACTTCAAGGATAAAACTTTGGGAAAGTAGGTAAACCATTTCTTTTTAAATAACTAACCTGACAGGGCTCTCTACATGATCATGCAAGTGTGCACTGCCCAACCCCAGAAGAACTAGTCACATCACACACATATAGATGTGGATTTCCATTCCAATTTTTCACCTAACGGTAGTGAAGCAACTTTATTTCCCAAAAATCAGTAATTGTAACCACATTATAACTAATTGTAATTCACATAAAAGTGCCACAATGACCCTGATTTTAATATTCCTGGTGAGTTAGGACCAAAAGGAAAGTAATGATCACTTAACAGTTAATGAACACTTAACAGGAAAATCTGATGCTCTATACTCAAGACACATGATTATTAAACAAGCCAAACTCTAACTTATCCTTTTCACACAAAATCTCATTCTCTTTCTGACTTTCCATTTCTGTAATTGTTTCCAACATTCACATAGATTTGAAATCTCGGGCTAGCTCACTCACCCCTCCAATCTAGTATTCTACATAGCAGAGTAAAATTAATCTGTCCCTGAGACAAAGTAAGTGGCACAAGAAAGGGGGTTGGTGACATTTGCTGACTACAAATAGGATGGGTACAAGGTACACGGTGGTAGCTTGAGGACAGACTCTTGACCTCACCAGCCTCCCCTAACCCCCAGGATTTTTACTTTTGCTCAAGCAATCTATGCCAAAGCAACATGTAAAAATTCTAGAACCATCTTTTAATTGTCTGTCATTTCATGTTGAGTGTTTCTGTATCAAAGACATCATTCTCTTGGGCACCTGGGTGGCTCAGTGGGTTAAAGCCTCTGCCTTCGACTCAGGTCATGATCCCAGGGTACTGGGATCGAGCCCCGCTTCGGGCTCTCTGCTCCTTGGGGAGTCTGCTTCCTCCTCTCTCTGACTGCCTCTCTGCCTAATTGTGATCTTTGTCTGTCAAATAAATAAAATCTTTGAAAAAAGAAAAAAGACATCATTCTCAGGGTTCTTTTTTCATTTTTCTTCTGTAATTCACCTTTAAATACTACACAGTGTTCTCCTCAGTGTGACTAGGCTTTGGGATTCTCTCCCTCCTGGATATGTTCTGTGTGCATAGCTTGGTTCATTGGCCACATTGACTCATTTACATAAGTTAATCACCTCATAACCACAACAGTTTTAATAAGGTCCACTGGGAAATCCAATATACCTTTGTTAACTGCTTATTCTTACCACAGAGAAACATTTAGAAACAGAGTAATCAGTGAGACAAGAGTTATAATGAATCACTAGAGGCATCCTCTGGACTTATCTGTGATATTGGCAAGGGCCAGACACCACAGGAGATTAATTAAAAAGTTGAATTTCCCTCTGAGTCATCTTAAGAAGTGGTCCCTATTGACCTGTAATTTGTCAAAAGTAACCAAACTCTAGGCTTCTTCCTTTCCTGAACTTTGTGCATGTCTGGATTACAAACACCTAACCTCTTTAGTGCCATTTGACCCAGCAGAGCAGAAGCAAATTAGTACCCTACAACCCTATTCTTTTGTGCACAGCTCTTTCATTATGAAAACACAGTGTGCACAGAGGATTTTTTATCTAGATTATAGTTAAATACATCACCAGGACCTTACTCTTTTCATTTCCAACTGAAATGGTCTGTCAACTTACATCTAATTAGGGAGGAATTCAAGATAATAAAGTCCTATCATATAAGAAATTTGGAGCTGGAAGAAGCCATAGTACCTGCTATGTCCATTCATTTTACAGGAGAGAAAGCAGTTGCTACAGAAGGTTATACAAGTTGCTTATGGTCACACAGAAAGTGTGTGCTTGAACCAGGTCTAGAAGTCTGGTCTCCCAGAACAGTGGTCTTCCAACAAAAATTGGAAGAGTGTCTGCTACCTGAAGACAAATTTGGAAAAGAGATTGCTTTCATTAAGCTGTGGTTAGAAAAATAAGATGCCATATTATTTCTTCCTTGGAAATTTTGAAATCTATTTTATAGTTTCCCCTTCTTCTCCACTCTCATTGCCATTGTTCTTATTAACTCATGTTCCTAAATGCTGCTATAGCCCCCTTGCTTTGGCTTCTATATGCCAATCATTTCTATTTCTAATCTATCCTGCATACCACTGCCAAATAATCTGCCTAAAAGAAGATCATGTCCCAATTTATTTAAGAAGATAAACTGTATAATCTTAAAGTCATTGCTCTGCTTCATAACCATGCTGTATCAAGTGATGGGAGAATCTAAATTTTTGGTCCAAATTTCTTTTTTTTTTTTTAATTTCAATGATCCAAATTTCTGATCAATGACTCCAAAATAATGTGTTTAAATTCATCTAATCAGAGGTGCCTGGGTGGCTTAGTCAGTTAAGTGTCTGCCTTTGGCTCAGGTCATGATCCTAGGGTCCCAGGTTTGAGCCCCACATCCAGCTCCCTACTCAGTGGGGAGCCTGCTTCTTCCTCACCCAATCCCATGTGTGCTCTTTTTCTCTGTCAAATAAATAAATAAAATCTTTTTAAAATAAAAAAAATAAATTCAGCTAATTCACTGACTTATGCTTTCCATTTTAATTACATGTGAAAATCTTAGGCATGGCATCATCTACTAGAGCTCTTTGCTTCTGATGTTCCATGCATCTTTCAGTTAGTTGTTCTGTTACAGTTGTTCTGACAATCACATCTCTATAAACTGGAAGACAAACTGTGGTATATCCACAAAACTGAATACTACTCAGTAATAAAAAGGAGTGGACCACTGATACAAGAAATGACATCAGTGCATCTCAAAATAATTAGGCTGAGTGAGAGAAACCAGACAAAAAGACCATACATACTGTCCATCTCTATAAAATTATAGCAATTCTGGAAAGGACAAAAAATCGAGAGTGACAGAAAGCACATCAGTGGTTGTCTGGGAAAGGGAGATAAGAGGCAGGAAGGGGCAGAAAGGGATTACCAAGGGGCACAAGAAAATTCTGGCCAGTGATGGTTATGATCATTAATTTAATTGTGGTGATAGTTTCAGGGGTGTATCTACATACACATACACACAAAACGTGTTCAGCTTCTTATATGGCAGTTATTCCTCAGTAAGGCTATTATGAAAAAGAGAAAAAGCATTCTGAACTAACCATTATGAGGTCACTGATGACCTTTGAAAGAACAGGATCCACATATAGTAGGTGTTATGGACTGAATATGTCCCCTAAAAAATGCATATGATGAAATCTTAAACCTAAATTTGATGGCATTTAGATGTGGGGCCTTAGGAGGTAATTAGAGTTGTATTAGGGTCATGAGAGTGGGCACCTCATGATGAGATTAATTCCCTTATAAAATGTTGAGGAGACACAGGATCTCCCTATCTCCTCTCCACCATGTGCCATCTGCAAACCAGAAATCAGGCTCTCACCAGACACCAAATCTGCCAGTGCTTTGGTCTTGGACTTTTCAGCTTTTAGAACTTTAGAACTTTCTCAGCTTTTAGAAGCTTTAGAGCTTCTTGTTTAAGTCACCTGTCTATAGAATGTTTGTTATGTCAGCCCAAACAAGGCTAAAGCAGATACAGAAACCCAAATGCAAGAAGAAAAGAATGAGTGGATGTTCAAGGTATTGGAAGCACCTAATTTGTCAATAAAATAAAGAAATGAGATAGTAGCCCAATCAGGCAACAGGACCAACATTAGAAATTTTTTATAAGGAAGTTCTAAGCATGTTTACAGGCCTAGGGGATGGATTCAGTGGGAATAAAATAAAAGATGTCAATGAGTGAGGCAGTAATTGAAGGAGTTTCATCCCAAAGGAGAATGGAAGATATTTACCACAAAAATTCAGACCTCCTTCAAACAAAGAATCTCAGAGATGACCCCAGATATACAAGATATAGATAGATATACCTCTGAAAGTCTCCTTACCAACATCAAAATCTACATGCATTTACCCAGTTGTTTTTAACACCAATTCTACCCCTGGGATGTTTTCCAAAAGCATCTCCACTCACTTCTCACAAAGTTCACTTTAAACCACCATCTTACTACAGTCTTTGAACACAGACTGCTTATGAATCACAAAATCATTTAAAAACTTGTCAAATTTCTCTCAGGTCTAAGTCCTGCTTTGCTAACCTCACCTTGCTGTTACTCTGAAGCAAAAGGTTTTGGTCTCTGAGCTCTTCTCATAGTATTTGTGACAGCACAGAAAACTGTGCCATTCTGACTCTATCCTACCCCCTCCCAAGGAGAGATGAGAAGATGCAGGTGACATTCTCGTTTTGAAAAGAAAAATTCCCATTACTACATGTCCATAAGTAGAAGCCCCAAGAAAATGGAAATCCCTTGGATTTCTGGTATAAAGACATGGTATCAGAGATGATGGAACCATGGCTACAGGAGATTTAGATTTTTTCCTTCTCCTGAAGGATCATCAGGAGGACTATAGAACTTGAAAGATAGCAGGTCTGCATTCCACTGAAGAAAGACAAGAGTAAAATTGTATGGAATAATGGGAAGATAGGCACATGAATTTCATGAAAAAGAATGCTCATGAGTTCAAAGATAGCCAAACTGAATGTGAAAACTTTAGGATATTTAATTCTGCACTTAGCATCTCACCCTCATAAAAACATAATAGAGCTGGCAGTTACCATAGCGGACTCTAACATAACTCCCTGATTTTATAAATGAAGGAACTGAGAGCAAAAAAGGTAAAGGCAACTGTTCAAAAATCACACAGTTATAGGCTAGAACTCAGATCCCCCAACCATAACCAGACTCCACAGCCCAGCCAGTAAGGAGACTTGTTCACACCACAACCTTCTTTGTTATTGCTAGGCTAGTTTCCAAGAGTCTTGGCTAAATCCAGAAGTTACTGAGGTGAAGACATTAGTAGAACTTCCTCACTATAATCTTCCATGTGTTCATCAACATTTTGCACAGTAAACTCTTCTAAACATGATCTTTTTTAATATCTACTCATTAAAGAGGAAGATTCATATTTAACTATATTGATTTAATTATTTAAATAACTAAATTATTTCCATTTTAATACATCCATTTAAATTATATACACAACTGGGGCGCCTGGGTGGCTCAGTGGGTTAAGCCGCTGCCTTCGGCTCAGGTCATGATCTCGGGGTCCTGGGATCAAGTCCCGCATCGGGCTCTCTGCTCAGCAGGGAGCCTGCTTCCCTCTCTCTCTCTCTCTCTGCCTGCCTCTCTACTTGTGATCTCTCTCTGTCAAATAAATAAAAAAATAAATAAATAAAAATAAATTATATACACAACTTACACATAGGGTTTCATTAATGTATTTATTTTATATCAATCCTATAAAAGAGAAATATTACCATTTTCAATTTTCAGTAAGAAAAATAAAGTTTGGAAGAGTGAAGCAAATTTTCCAATATCACTCAGTAAGTAGCAGAGTCAGGATTTGAAGCTAGATCTTTGTGGCATCAATTTCTAGATTCTTCCCTCTTCTACACTGCCATTCTCTCCCATGGAAGCATCATGATAATTTTTGCCTCTAAACATATTATTTATATTGGAATGACTATTTGTGTCCACAATTCTGTGGTTGGTCAGAATCCAGGTGGTGAAGCCAATGAAAGCAATTTTTTTTAAAAAAATTGCTAATGATTTTGTTTTCAGAAAAGACAACCTATCTTGGGATGGGAGTGGGGGTAGACTGGAATAATATCTTAATTTGCTTTTGTTTCCATGGTTGCCACAAGTAAGCCCTTCACAGATACTTTCAAGAATGTAGATGTTGATAAATATATATGATATAGGGGCACCTGGGTGGCACAGTTGGCTAAGTGTGTGACTCTTGGTTTTGGCTCAGGTCGTGAACTCAGGGTCACGAGATTGAGCCCCACGTCAAGTTCCACACAAAGCATGCTTGGGATTCTCTATCCTACTCCCTGCCCCACTGTCTCTCTCTCTCTCAAATAAATAATAAATCTTTAATATATATATAGCATATATTATGTGTATATATTCAGTAATGGATATAATTTTCAGAATAATGTCTCCTCTGGATGCATCCGTTGTCTCTAATAAGGGGATATTAGCCAGCTTAGCTACCTCCTGAACTAGGATCAAAAACATTGAGCACAATGGTCATTGCTTATCTGTTACCACTCCCCATTTTATTTGCATTTCTGGGTGCAATTATATCTTTCTCAATTGAGTAACTGCCACATTGACAAGAAAGAGAACATCTAACAAGCAACTCTTTTGCCACCAGCCCCCTCCACCCCCCAGAGAAAGCCATATCACACTGTTTTCTCCCAAATCTGGCTCTCATATATCTCATTCTGGAGTGAGGCAGACTCTTTTGTCACGGGAAACCAACTATAGTGATTCCACATAGATCAAGGCTTTTTTATTTATGCTACAAAAGGAGATAAAATTATCTCTCCCCCACAGCTCACCAGTTCATGTTATCCATCAGTGGGTGAGCAAAATTCCAAATGGACCAGTTCCTTCAGAGCTAGGACAAACATGTCTCTAAGTAGTAAGTTTGTAGTTTTGAAATTAGTGCTAATTTTGTATTACAGAGGCTATTCCCACTGCTATGAAAGGAAAAGGGAGAAAACAGAGATAGATTTAAGCAAGTCTGCATTGTTACTGAGTCCATTTTTTTTTTTTTAAGATTTTATCCACTTGACAGACAGAGATCACAAGTAGGCAGAGAGGCAGGCAGAGAGAGAGAGGGAAGCAGGCTCCCCACTGAGCAGAGATCCCGATGCGGGGCTCAATCCCATTATCCTGGGATCATGACCTGGGCCGAAGGCAGAGGCTCAACCCACCAAGCCACCCAGGCGCCCCCGGAGTCCATTTTTTTAAAAAGCAGATCAGAATGCAATCTCTAGAACTAAATCAAATTAAAATCATAGGATATTGTTAAAAGTTGAAAAACTCTAATCCATTCCTCTTTTTTTCTCTCTCTCTAGAGAGAGAGAATGAGCATGGGAGAGGGGGCTGCATAGGAAGAGGGAAAGAAAGAATCTTGGGCAGGTTCAACACCCAGTACAGAGTCAGAGGCAAGGCTCAATCTCATAACCCTGAGATCATGACTTGGGCCAAAATCCAGAGTTGGCCACTTAAGTGACTGAGCCACCCAGGCACCCCTAATCCATTCCTTTTTCTTCCTCATGTTACTTCTGCAAAAGTGAGATTTAATTTGGTGGATTTTTATGGTAATATTGGCTGTGTGGTGTGCCACAGAATAGGGTGTGTGTTTGTGTGTGTGTGTAAAAAAGAGAAAGAGAACAAAGGAAAGGAAGCTATCAAAACTACACTTATGAATGGGAGGTATAGTCTATACATAATTACCCTGAAACTTGTGAAGCCTCTAAAGAATACATTCTCATTTCTATCACAATGAATGAGATGAATGATTTGGTCTTTGAACTGTAGATAAGGCAATAACATTCTATGTCCCATAAAATAATGTGAAGTTCTCCTTTTTCAAAACATCTGACATTATGTTTTTATCTTGTCATTGTTCTACAAAATGTCAAGCAAATTCCAATTACATATTAAGCTTTCAATAATAATATTCATTAAGATTTGACCATGTATGAACTAAATCAGGAAGAAAAGTAATATAAAAATATAACTCCTTGGGCGTCTGGGTGGCTCAGTGGGTTGGGCCTCTGCCTTCGGCTCAGGTCGTGATCCCAGGGTCCTGGGATCGAGCCTCATGTCCAGCTCTGTGCTCAGCAGGGAGCCTGCTTCCCCCGCCCCCCACCTGCCTCTCTGACTGCTTGTGATCTCTGTCTGTCAAATAAATAAATAAAATCTTTAAATATATATATATATATATTTAACTTCTTGCATTGTCCATATTATACAATTAAGGATCAAGTTTTTAAAATCAGCTTCAGTGAGGATGTGACGGATGGAGCTCTAGCAGGCATTCTGGGCAACATGGGCAAGGTCCACAGCCTATAAAGGGAGAACCAGAGACCTAGAAGTTGTTTGGGTTAGGTCCCTGATTTCATAATCATCATACCATTCCTGGAATGTCTACCCCCTAGACTTATTTCAGATGAGAAAAATATATCTCATTTTTTAAAATCAAATCCCCATTATGCAGGCCTTCATTTGTTAATGTGTTGTCTAAGATTTCTGATTTTCTGCTTTTTTAAAACTACCTATCCATTTAACACCAACTTCACCTACAAGCAAGAAGGAAAGATGAAGTAAAAATCCATAGTTAATAAATCAAGGTAATCTTCATGTGGTTCAAACTCCAAAAGGATAAAAGGATATAGATTCTCCCTTCTACCCTTGTGTCCCAGACAACCAATTTCTACGCTTTATATCAGTACATAAAGGTCTGAAATAGGTGTTCTGATCATCATTCCCAGAGAGTGTTTGGAGTAGGGGGAGTGGAGGTCCCCAATAGGCAATGTAGGACACCGATGGGGTATCCTACCATTCAGCTCAATTCTGACACTATGTACTATGTACCAGAAGAGTTCAGTCCTACAAGACTGCCTCCCCCACCCCACACCATGTCAGACACCAACAACAGGTGATCTCCTGTGCTTCTGACCAAAAACTACAGATTGGGGGTTCCAAAAGTCCCCTTCCTTGGACTCATATGCCACTTAAATATTTTTTTAAAGATTTTCTTTATTTATTTGACACAGTGGGGGGGGAGAGAGAGAGAAACAACAAGAGAGGGAACACAAGCAGGGGGAGTGGGAGAGGAAGAAGCAGGCTTCCTGCTGAGCAGAGAGCCCAATGCAAGGCTAGATCCCAGGACCCTAGGATCAAGACCTAGGCTGAAGGCAGCCACTTAACAACTGAGCCACCCAGGCGCCCCTCAGATGCCACTTACAAGTCCACGTTTTTACCTATACTTCTGACTTAACTGGCTATAAGTCAGACGTTCCCAAACACCCTCCTTCCTTGAGTAAGATTAATTTGCTACAGTGACTCACAGAACTCACAAAACATTTTACTTACTAGATCCTTGATTTATTAAAGGAAAATATAACACAAGAACAGCCAAATGGAAGAAATGCTCATGGAAAAATATGTGGGAAGGGGCGCAGAGCTTCCATGCCCTCTTGTAGGCATACCACTCTCCCCACACATCTCCACATGTTCACAAGCTGAAAAGCTCTCTAAAGCCCCAGATTTTGGAATTTTTATGAAGGCTTCATTACAGTCACAACTGATCATATCATTAACCACTGACAGTTGATTCAACCTCCAGCCCCTCCTTCTCTCTTTCCTGGAGGTCAGGAAAGTGGGACTAAAAGTCTCCTCTTTTTTTTTTTTTTTTTATAGAAAACCTAGATCTCTTTGTTAAACTGTTACAAAGACAAAACAGTTATCATTGAAGTACTCTGAGGACTTCATCCCAATTTTACTTGTTGTTATGGAAACTGGCCAAAGAGGTTAGAAATTAGAGGATATAACCTAAGAGGTTTGAACGAAACAGAGGACAGGTGACTCTCAGCAGGTGACACATGGTGAAAGGAGTAAGAGCTAGTCAGAAGCATCCATGTTAGTGGTATTTCATGTGGCGAGGATGTTTCCCAAGAAGCTCCCTAAAGATGCCTGAATGAATTCATCTTGGTTCTAAATTAGTAAAAAGACCCTTATTACCCCTGTGAAGAAGGAGCAGAGGCCAGAATTTCTCCGAGATCTGTTTGTTTTCTTTTTAAGGGGTCAGGGGTTCTTTAGGCTCTAAACGGGTATAACTTAGATTCAGCCTCCCTCCCTCCCTCCCATCCAGTCTACCTAGGCCTTCAAGTGCCTGCACATTCTCAGCACGTAGGCATGCCAGATTACAGAAGATGCATAGAATGAAGGTGGGAACTAAAGGCCTACTCAGAGGGGACCTATACACAGAAAGTTTTAGAGTAGATGATAAACTACAAATACCCTCTTGGTTAAATTAATTCACCTTTGTTATTAATAAAGGTCATAGTCTTACTGCTGGTGACAACTTTTTATCTCAGTATATTCTGTCTCAAATAAGAACTGGTTCAGGTAAATTTTGGAGAAAGAAAAAAACTTTCACCAACACCCACTCCACAGTAGGACACCAAATTCTTTCCTAGTTATGAGCAGAATCCGACAGCAGCATAAATCATTCTCAGTGATCACCATCTGCATCCTCAAACTGCCCAGCAACTGTTGGTGTGGTGTCTGCCTCCATCCCATCTTCATAATCTCTTACTGAATCTTCTGTCCAGACTCCAGCCATATTACATTGGCTGTGCAGAGACTGAGAAAGCATTTCTTCTTAACCTCTTCAATGTGGCTTGGCCGCCTGCCCAGCCGGCGGACAGGGATGAACAATCCTTCTTCAAAGGTGTAAAATGTAGGTATGTCTCCCTGCCCCTGTTCATGAGCTCCCACAACATATTCTTCTCCAACGTACTCATCTGAATCTTTGTCCCCAGGATCAGGATGCAAAGGCTGGCATTCACACATTTCAGGGAACACTTCCTCCAAGGCTGATTTATCAGTAGGCACAAATCTAAATTCAGCAATAGATTCAACATCATCATTGTCTTCTTCAGCAACAGATTCTTTGGATTCTTCTCCAAATTCGACATTCACCATCACATGCAAACACTCTCGGGGATAGGTATTTAGGTCCCTGGACAGCACATACAAGCCAATGGTGGGATATTCTAGTGAGAATCCCAATCCAGAGCCATCTAACCAGGACAGGTGACTCTCAGCAATGTAAAGGGTGTCTGTGCTGAGGCCTTTGCCTTTCAGCACAGCGTAGGTCTCTGGCTGCTGCTGCCGACACCCTCAACCTACCCAGGTGACTACAAACTTTGGAAGAAACTTGTTGCAGCAGGGAGCACGGAGGCACAGGCAGGGCAGTTGCAACCCCTCTACTCAAGGGGCTGGCTACCCTGGCAACCAGCCTACATCCTCTGGGGGTGGGGGTGGGTGGGTCGAAAAGTCATCTCATTAGCATAACAAAAGTCACACACAGACAGTCATCACTCAAAACTTCAGAAATTCCAATAAATTCCAAAAACTTTATGCCAAAAATGAGAATGAAAACCAATATATATTTTTATTATAAATCACATTATCAAAGGTCTTCATTTTTATGGCTATAGTGTGTTCTTTTGTACGGGTGTTCACTAATTTTTTTTAAATCTGTCTTACTGAGAGATATTTAGGTTATTGCCAATTCTTTGCCACCACAAAAATTCCACAATAAATGACCTTGTACTTTTTAAATGTGTGCATGTAGCTAAAGAATAAATTCTTAGAAATAGGGAAGCTGGTTCAAAGGATATAGACATTTGTACTTCTCATAGATATTGTGAAACTGCCCTTCAAAGGCAATAGCAAAATTTATATTTTCACCAGTACCAGAGAGGCATGACTGTTTTTTTTTTACATTCTCAAAAGTATTAACCAATTTTTAGATCTTTAGAAATCTAACAGGTGAGGGGCACTGGTAGGCTTGCTCAGTGGAGCGTGTACCTCTTGAACTTAGGGCTGTGAGTTCTAGCTCCATGTTGGGTGAAGAGATTACTTAAATACATAAATTGGACCTCTCCAGCAGCATGAACCCTGACAACAAGTATCCATCCTCTCCACTACTCCTTGCATGCAGTCACTGTGTACCCTACTAAATACCACAAGTCCTCATCTACTGTGTCCATTATAGAAATGCAGAAGCGAGGTGCCTGGGTGGCTCAGTGAGTTAAAGCCTCTGCCTTCGGCTCCGGTCATGGTTTCAGGGTCCTGGAATTGAGCCCCGCATCCAGCTCTCTGCCCGGCAGGGAGCCTCCTTCCTCCCACTCCCTCTGCCTGCCTCTCTGCCTACTTGTGATCTCTCTCTGACAAACAAATAAAATCTTAAAAGAAAAAAAAAAAAAAAGAAGAAATGCAGAAAGGATTGATGTCAAACATTCTGGTTAAAACTCCTAACTTTTTTGAACTTTAAGATATTTTCCCTATTCTAATCTTTTCACTTCTCTCTTATTCTCCAGAATTTGTCAAAAATTTCAAATAAAAAAAAAAGTGTCTCCTCAGCCTCCAGCAGCACGATCTCCTAGCTCAGAAAGATACAAGGAAGTTGACCTGCCACCAGCCAGCAGCCAAGCAAACTCGATGCCAGATCCTATCCTGAGTGTGCACGAGCAAGCACCACACTTCCAAAGGCGCTCAGCATTTTCTATGTTTTGTGGGAAATGGTTTCTCATAATCACTACTTAAAAATCCTTGCCTTTAAAACAAAGAATGAAAAATTAAAATAAAGAATGAGCGTAAAGCTGGGCATTTTATGATATAGTTCTAGAACCTAGGTGAGGTTTGGTGGGCTGAGGTCCGGAGCCAATGACCAAGAAAGAATTCTTGAGACATCTTTGGTGCAAAATGGTAGTTTATTAAAGCACGAGGACAGGACCCATGGGCAGAAAGAGCTGCTGCCCCGGGGTTGTGAGGGATGGCAGGTTGTGCACCCTGCAGCTGGGGGAAGGTGAGGGAAAGGGAGGTTTCAATGGAGTTTTCATATGCTAAAGAGGGCCTGCAAGGTGCCAGGAGTATCCCGGAGGTCTTGGGGATACCCAGAGGACTTTGGGGATACCCGGAGGTCTTCCGGCTTGATCAATGTTGTCTTTTGGCAAGCTATTAACATCAAGATAGTTGGGAGATTCCTGGTGGGATGTCACAATCCTGCTATCAAGCATCTTTGTTAGTGAGATTTAGCTTCAGAAGAGATTTAACTGTATTTACATTTCCTTCTACCTCAGCCTCCTCCAGTTTTGTGTATGGAGGGGAGGGCTTGAGGAACTGAGTTATTTGCCTCTGGAAATTATCAATAGCACAAGGTAACTTCTTTGTTTGTAGATCTCTAGGACATTTGTAAACCAAGGGGAACTATTATGGTGGTCAGGGGTGCCTGAGGAATGCTATTACCGAGGGGAGCAGATGGAGAGGGGGTGCAAGGTGCCAGCTTTTGCTTTGTCCTCAGCCAGCCTCCTGCTCCCTCATCATTTAGGCCTTCTAGATCTGGCTGGAAACATCCACCAACCTGCATTTCTTTATCCTCTCTCCCCTCCTACCAATGGCTACAGAGGTGCATGACCTCCTAGGGAGGGAGAAGGCCCATGGTGGCGGAACTGTGGGGTCCTGAATGACCAAGGAAAGGAGTTCAACCTCCCAACAGCCACTCAGCACTATCCTTTGGGGAGATCTATGATGATATGCCACTAAAATTATGGGAGTAATTTGGTAATTCAACATAATGTAATATAGGGGCCAAATGCTGAAATCACTGAGTTAACTTAAATAGTTATCACTCAGTACATTTAAAACTACAAAGAATTCCCCGGCTGGCTTAGTCAGTAGGGCATGTTGCTGTTCATCTCAGGGTCTGAATTTGAGTCCCCCAATAGACATGGACTTTATTTAAAAAACAAAAGTATTTACAAACAATCAAAGTCAGTTAGGTTCTAACAATTGAGCTGATCAGTGGTGGGATAGATCCTCTCACCTGTTCATTGAGCCACTTTGCCCTGAGCACTCAGCACCAATGCTGCTAAGCCAAACAGGTCCTCCCTCTAGGGGCTCTGGGTCTAGAGGGGAAGATGGACAAAACATGAAAACAAAAACTTGAATGAAAAGAGCTATTGCTCCACAGAAAAAGAGGGAGGTGCTACAACTGGGTCCTGAACTCCTACCAGGTGAGGGGTCTGAAAAGACTGTTGAGGCCACAGTGAGATTTCCTGCAGCACGAGAGAAAGGAGCCAGGCTTGCACCAATCCCAGTCTATGTGGCTCTGCAGAGAGCACCAAGGTGCAAAAGATTGTTGGAGACTAAACTTGATGTTGCCAGAGTTGCCAGAGGGGCAGACTCAGAGGTTAGATGGGGGCCAGGGTGGTTGGAGGAAGCTGAGAAGCAGAACAGGGTGGGGGGGAAGGGACAGGGTTGGGGCAGCTCTGATGAGGGAGCAGGAGGCTGGCTGAGGACAAAGCAAAAGCTGGCACCTTGCACCCCCTCTCCATCCGCTCCCCTCAGTAGTATGTGTAACATTCCTCAGGCACCCCTGACCACCATAAATGAGAAACAATTAGTTAACTTGCAGAGATTACAATCCTGCAAGATAGAAATCTCCCAATTATCTTGATGTTAATGGCTTGCCAAAAGACCACATTGATGAAGCCTGAAGACCTCCGGGATACCCTTTTAGACCCTCTTTAGCCCATAAAAACTCCATTGAAACCTCCCTTTCCCTCACCTTCCCCAACTGCAGGGTACATAACCTGCCATCCCTCACAACTCCGGGCAGCAGCTCTTTCTGCCCACAGGTCCTGTCCCTGTGCTTTAATAAACCACCATTTTGCACCAAAGATGTCTCAAGAATTCTTTCTTGGTCATCGGCTCCGGACCTCAGCCCACCGAACCTCACCTAGGTTCTAGAACTTCATCAGCTCGATAGTCTCAGTGTCCTGCTCCTCCTGCTGTGGGACCCCATCTTCCCACACTCAGTGGCTTAACCCACAAACACTGTCTCACCACCTCAGGGGACCAGGAATCCAGCAGGGCTCCGCTGGGGGCTCCTGCAAGAGCCTTTCAAGACATTGGGGCTGTTGTCAATCCCAAACCAAGATCTGCTTCACAGAGAATCTCAGCTCACTCAGGAATGTTGGCAGGCTCCTATCGAAAGCCAGAGTTCTTCTCTGTCTGTTGTTGTACCTCAAGGGCCAGGCCACGTGCACATGTCTGTGTCATGGTTCCACACAAGGGCTTGTTCTCCAGTGTGGAGATCTGAGAGAGGACACGGGTCAGAGTGAGCATGTGGCTGGGCACTGAGCTATACAAACCAAATCTGGGAAGGGGCCTGGGGAAATACTACCATCTTTTGTGGCATGAAATGAATCACTAAGCCCAGGCCACACTCCAGGGGAGGGAGTTACACAAGGATATGTCCATGAAGTTGGGAAACACAGGGACAAACTGAGGGGAGAAGGGGAAACCCCAGCAGGGTCAGTGCCTTGTCCAGAATCATAGACTGGTAAGAAGGCAGAACCAGGAATGAATCTCAAAGCTGGGGCCACGGCTGCACCTAGCTATTCACTGGGAGCTCTAGAAAAGGTGGTGGTTTATAACTGGCTGTAGACATGGAGGTGGTATGGGGGCGAGGATAAGCATCGATATCCTAGACAGTGTGGAGGCCAAGAAAAACAAGGCTGAACCCACCTCAGGACTAGCCAGGTCTAGCCTTGACATAAGTGCAGCCATCTTGGCCCCAGCAGCCATCTTAGGTCTCCTTGACCAGTAAATGACCCCTAGTTCCATAAAGACTGACCTAAGGTTTTGAAACCAAGACTCCATACCAAAAACCAATTAGGAATAGGTTAGCTTAATGGGGTAATAAATCATGTCAGAAATAGGATAGCTTAACACTGTAATAAATCACAAGAACACAGGGATGGCAATTGTGGCCCAATCACCTACTGCCAAGTCCACCCCTACTCTGTCTTCAAAAACTCTGACTGTAATCTGGTTTGGAGCCCAAGTCCCTACTCCACTGTGTCAGGTACACTTGGGCCCAAGCTTAAGCTTGCCAAATAAACCCTCATGTGATTACATCGGTGTTGGCTCCTTGGTGGTCTCTCGGATGTGAAAACGCGGGCATAACAGACAGGAGACATTCCAGCATATTCCTGTCTGAGGAGGAGCCAGGGCAAGGCAAACCACTGAGTGGACCCCTATCCAACACGTCACCCAGAGATAAAGAGGGAACGGCTCGTGACACATGACTGGCAGAGTCTAGGGGTAATGGTGGGCTCAGCCCTTGTAGGCCAAGGCTCCAATACCTTCTGTAGGGTTTGCCTTGGAAATTAGTAGCCTAGGACCTTGGGAAGTTATTTCCTATAGGTGGAACTCTCATCTTCTGGGCCTGCAGAATGTGAACGCTAGTACACACATGTGTGCACCCAGGTCCATGTGTGTGCCCTTGGGCACACACACACACACCATTAGGGACTCTGGGGTGGGATTTGAGGAGGTGCAGATTCAGACAAGGTGAGAAAGGAAGAAAATGTGGTGGTAGGTGTAAAGTTCTGCAGATGAGGTAAATACAACACCAGGCGAGGTAGGCCCAAGGCAAGATTTATTAAAGGCACTCTCCAGTGAAGTTTCAGGGCTCAGGAGAAGGGGAGCCAGGAAAATTGCACCGGGAGGAGGTCTCTCAGACGAGGTTCTGCAACTCCGACTCCGGAGAGGGGAATCAGGGCAGTCGCGCTGGGAGGGAGTTGGCAGGGTCTTTTACCTGGCCAAAGCAGGGCATGGGTTCACATCCATACATGGTAAGGTATTTGGTGATCGGAGGGTATGGAGGGGGGGTGTCCTGCTACTTCTGTTTCCTGCATAGGTATCAGGTTACCTATGGAGACATGACCTGGGCACACATCCTTTTGGCGGGAGAGTCAAGGGTTAAGGTGGGGGGAGGGGGGCTGGAAGATGGCTGCCCTGGAGGTCATTTCTATTGTTTCTCCTGCATTCCTGGAGTCACCGACCCAACATTCCGAACTTTTTGGTGTAATAGGGGCGGCGATTCAGATCTGACTACTTCCTGCTGGTGAAGGGGCGTCGTTATAGGGTCCTTCGGATGTGGTAGGCGGGTATAGGAATGCAGGAGGAGTTGGTTGACAGTGACCCTGGAAACCTCGCGGATGTGATCCTGAATGAAGTGAAGAACACAGGGGGCAATTAGTGCTAATAGGCAGAGGAGAATAAGGGGACTTAGGATCAGAAGGAGCCAGGTCGTTAAGGGGGAGAGTCACCACTGAGAGGGGTTTATTTCAGGGTGATGCTGGCCATGAAGGGAGTCGTGGATTTTTGCCAGGGAATCGATACTGGTTTCGACTATACGGGATTCATTGATATAATAGCAGCATTCTTCATTGAGGAATATACATGTTCCTCCCTTGTCTGCGGTGAGCAGGTCCAGGGCTCGTCGGTTCTGTAGGGTTACCTGGGCCACTGAGGTAATCTGTCATTGTAGGGATGCCAAGGACTCGGCTGAGGCCTCCACAGCTGTTCAGAGCCAAGGATTGGGGGTGATAGGGTTTATGGAGTTTCCAGGTGATGTTGAAACTCTCAGAGATCTGTTGTGTGATGCTGGAGATAAAGGCCGGTCCACTGTCTGATTGTAGGGTTCGAGGGAGTCCAAATCTCGGGATGATGTGTTCAATGAGAACTGCGGTGACCACGTTTGCTGTTTCCCTAGCGGTGGGGAATGCCTCAATCCAGCCTGTGAAGGTGTCCACGAGGGTTAACAGATATCTGAAGGTTTTGTGTTGAGGCATGTGAGTGAAGTCAAGTTGCCAATCCTCGCCTGGCTGATGTCCACAAAGCTGATGGGTGGGTCCCGGTCTACGGAGGCCGCGGTGGGCGTTGACCACAGAACAGGTTCTGCAGGCCTGGTGTATCTCCTTAATGGTCTTTTGGAGGAGGGGGTGGTGAACGAGAGGTTGGAGAAATTGGTATTGGGCCTTTGGACCGATGTGGAGAGACTGGTGGATGTCAGTAATGAGGGTGTGGATTAGGATGTTCAGGAGGGCAATTCTGTCCTGGACATAATACCATCCCTTGTCACCCAACCTGCCATCTAATGTTTTGAGGGCCCAAGTCTCCTCATCAGTGTTTGAGGGACTGTGGGGAGTGTTGAGAGACAGGAGAGGGGCTGGGGAGGAGTTTAAGGCCATCTGTTGGGCAACAGAGTTGGCCTTGTTTCCTAAAGAGATGGGGTCCTTGGAGGCCTGATGGCCATGGCAGTGGACAATAGCCACCTCGGTAGGGTAATTGAGAGCCTCAAGGAGTTTGGCAATAAGAGGCCTGTTGACTACGGGGGTTCCCTTGGTCGTGAGAAATCCCCTTTCTCGCCAGAGGACAGAGTGAGTGTGGGTAATAAGGAAGGCATATTTGGAGTCAGTACAAATAGTGACCCGTTGGCCCTCAGGTAAGTGAAGGGCCCTGGTGAGAGCCACGAGTTCTGCCTTTTGAGTAGTAGTCCCGATGGGAAGGGGGGCTGCTTCTATGACAGTCCAGGGTGACCACTGCATAGGCCGCATGTCGCCATCCATCTGGCGCTATGAAGGAGCTCCCATACACAAACAGAGTGCGATCGGCGTCAGGCAGCGGCCGATCCGAAAGTCGTGGATGGGAGGGAGAGAATTCTTCCAGGAGTTGAGAGCAGGAGTGGAAAGGAGTGGGGGTAGATGAAGGTGTCGGCAAGACAGTGGCGGGATTTAGGTGAGGGAAGACAGAGAGTGTGACCTGGGGGCTTTCTATGAATAGCAGGTGGTAGAGTTGAAGACTAGAAGGAGTGAGTTCTGCCAAGGATTTGTGGCTGACTAAGTCTGTCAGTCGATAGGGGGAGAAGACTGTGAGGGGCTGTCCTAAGGTAAGTTGGAGGGCCTCCTTTGTAAGAGAAGCGGCTGCCGCTAGAGCCCTGGCTGCCATCCCTGGGTGGTGACATCTAGTTGCTTGGAGAGATAGGCCACCACCCCATAGCTGGGACCAGTTGGTTGCCCAGACCATTCATCAGTGAAAAGGTGAAAAGGCTTTGAAGGGTCAGGCAAGGCCAGACTTGGTCCCAAAATGAGGTGGCTCCTGAGCTGGTAGAACAGACAGACGTCTGATGGAGCCTGGGTCAATTAGAGGTCCCTGCGGTGTGTCTTTGGCGGCCCTGTATAAGGGCCAGGCCAGAATGGCAAAATTGGGGATCCAGCATCTATAAAAGCCCACCAATCCTAGAAATGACAGTATATCATCCACGTTCTGAGGGGGTTGTAGGTCTTGTAGAAGGCAGATATGTTCTCCTGTGAGGGATTTACAAGTGGGAGTCAGTAATATTCCCAAGTAGGTGACTGAGGGAGTACAGAGTTGGGCCTTGGCAGGTGTTACTGGGTATCCCTGGGGTAGGGCCATCCAGGTTAGCTGTCCAGACATATGCATTTCCAGGTCCTCCCAGGTGAAAGCGAAGAGGAAATAGGAGTCTGGATGAAGGGGGATAGTGAAGAATGCATCCTTGAGATCCAGGACAGAGAAGTGGGTAGTGTGTGGGTGAACATTCGAAAGGAGAGTGTAGGGATTGGGAACCACCAGAGTGGGAATACTGCCACGTTAATAAGTCTCAGGTCCTGTACCAGGCGATTAGGATGGGGGTGTTGCATGGAGAGTTAATGGGGATAAGGAGACCCTGCTGCCAGAGGTGGTTGATGATGGGCTTAAGTCCTCCCCCGTGGGTCATCGAGATAGGGAACTGTGGGCAGGATGGAAATGTAGACTTGTCCTTGAGTCGTATCCTGACTGGGGTGTGGTGGGTTGCTATTATAGGTCTGGAAAGGTCCCATACCTGGGGGTCTACGGAGGGGAGACAGTCCAAGATAGGGGACGAGTCAGAGGGGAGTAGGGGAGGATGAGGTGAGCAGAAGTCGAGGGAGAGGGAGAGAGACAAATGGTGTCCTGAAGTTTGTGGAGGATGTCCCTGCCTAGTAGGGGAACAGGGAAGGAAGGAATAATGAGGAAGGAGTGTGAGAAGGGGAACCCATCCAGGCTGCACGTAAGGGGTGGGGTGGCCTTTGGAGTGGAGGAAGTACCATCAATTCCCATAACTGCAACTGAGGAGGAAAGAGTAGGACCCAAGTAGGAAGGCAGGACAAAATAGGTAGCCCCCATGTCCAAGAGACTTACCCCCTACCTGGAGTATGACCCTGGACTCGGCATGGGTGAGAGGGGTGTCCGAGTCTGGGCTCCGTCAGTCATCCTCTAATCCGAGAAGCTGGAAGACAGGACTTACCCATCTCAGGGTTTCCCCTGCATGGAGGCACCGGGAATCCCCCGAGGCTGGGGCAGTCTGATTTCCAGTGGCCCATCATGCGGCATTGAGGGCACGGCCTAGCAGGCACTTTTGTATTGGGCCATTGACGGGCCCAGTGTCCCTCGGCTGTGCCCTTGAAACAAGCCCCCAAAGGGACGCGGTTAGGTGCTCCCTTCTGTTGACCCCCAGAACCTGCCGGCCTCAGGGCTGCTACCAGGACTTGGGTCTGCAGTTGGATCTTCTGTTGGAATCTGGCTTGGCACTTAAGTTCTGCTGCCTCCTCTCGGGAGTTAAAGACTTTAAATGGCATTTTCACCAGATCAGAAATGGGAGTTTGAGGGCCCTCCTCCGCTTTAATTTTTCCCGAATGTCGGCGGCTGACTGAGAAATAAAGTGGGTAGCTAAAACGGTCACGCCTGCTGGAGAGGCTGGGTCTAGGCAAGTGTATTGAGTCAGCGCCTCAGTAAGTCAGTTAAGAAATATGGCCAGGTTCTAGTTTGGTTCCTGAATGACCTCCCTAAATTTATCATAGTTGACTGCCTTATTAGAGGCAGCCCACATGCTGGCGATAAGGTACTGGACCATGAGGTCACGGCGCCAGCGGCCACTTGGCCATCTTGGTAGTCCCATTCAGGCTCTGTGGCTGGGACCGCCTGAGCGCCAACCAGCACATGGTGGTGTCAGTAAGATGGACCTGATCAGCATGTTCTGGACTGCAGCCTGAATGTGCTCCCTCTCCTTTGTGGTGAGGGTGGTAGTTTGGACCACATGTAGGTCATGCCAGGTGAGGTCACAGGCCTGGGCCAGATACTGGAATTCCTTTATGTAGTTATCAGGGTTGGCCAAAAAAGAGCCCAAACGTTTCTCAATTTGGGAAAGGTCTTGTAGAGAGAAGGGCTCATGAACCCAAACAACTCCCTCAACTCCGGCAACCTCCCTTGGGGGCAGACTAAATTGAGGGAGGGTTTTCAAGCCCTCGTGCGGGTGCAGATGGGAGGGGAGGCCAGAGGAGATATGAGGGGGGGGGTCGGTGGGGGCCGCACCAGGAGCGGGCTCAGGTTTTGGGGATTTAGGGGATGAGACGGGGGTAGGGGTGGAAGGGACCAAAATGGGGGTTGTTGGAGCAGGGGGGTTAGGGGGTGTAGGGAGAGAGGGACCTTGGGGTATGGGATCACGGTAAGGAGGAGGAGGAGGAACCAGGGGCCCTCTTGTCACTGGGTGGGTGAAGCTCTCCGGGGGTTCAGGGAGGGAAGACGGGGAGGAGAGGTCCGGGTCTTTGGGAGCAGTGGGTGGCAGGGGAGGGGGAGGGGAGCGGGCCAAGAGGACCTGTGAAGTGGAGCAGTGAGAGCAGAGGAAGGGGCGAGAGTGTAGAGTCCAGAAAGCCTGGACATAAGGGACCTCGGCCCATTTGCCTTGGTGTCTGCCAAGGTTATTTAGGTCCATGAGAATCCGATAATTAAACATGCCTTCCGGAGGCCATTGGGACTGATTTTCTAATCGGTATTGTGGCCAAGCGATGGAACAGTAACGTCGCTTTCGCAGGTCCTGGTCCAGTTCCAGGGTTTTAAGATTGGCCAACAGGCCTAAAACACCAGGGGTGTTTTAGGGTCAAATTTGGATTGGGAGGGATTAAAGGCACTCTCCGACGAAGTTTCAGGGCTCAGGAAAAGGGGAGCCAGGAAAGTCGCACCGGGAGGAGGTGGGCATTCTTGGGCGAGGTTCCGCGACTCCGGAGAGGGGAATCAGATAAGTTGCACCGGGAGGGAGCTGGCGGGTCTTTCAACTGGCCAAGGCAGGGCATGGGTTCACATCCATACATGGTAAGGTATTTGGTGATCGGAGGGTATGGGGGGAGGGGTCCCGATACTTCTGTTTCCTGCATAGGTATCGGGTTACCTATGGAGCCCTGAACTGGGCACACATCCTTTTGGCGGGAGAGTCAAGGGTTAAGGGGTGGGGGGGCTGGAAGATGGCTGCCCCGGAGGTCATTTATATTGTTCCTCCTGCATTCCCGGAGTTGCAGACCCAACAGTAGGTATTTCCTACATGGGACACCAGGCCTCCAATTTCATAGATATTATCCCACCTCTGCGCACTTCTGGAGGAAGTACATGTTAGAATAATCCCTATTGCACGGGCAAGACACAGGGCATTCCTGACAGGCACAATGGCTTATCCAGGATCAAAAACAGGTAAGAATAGAGGAGAGTTGTGTCAGAGCCCAGGTGCGTTTCCAGGCTGGGGCCCTGGCTACACCCAGACCTTCCCTGGGGCCTGTAGAGAGGGCTGTGTTGGTGTCACTGGGTACAGATGTAGCATGGCAAGCAGAAAGGGGATGAGCAGTTGGCAGCCCAGAGCACTGTTTGTGTAGGGCCTAACTCAGGAGTGGACTCAGGTAGGGGATCCCAGGCAGTGAAGTCACTTGCTTGATAACAGCCTCCAACAGAACTTGGAACCCTCATCACCAGGTACCCACATTCTAGTGCAGTCCCGTATCGGGCTCACTTGGCTAGAGACATCCGATTATGAAAGATGTTCTCTTGCTGCTTGCCCATTTCCCAGGGATCTGGCTTCCAGAAACCACAGGGTGAGGGATTTTTCACGTGCTGCAGACAATGGATCAAGCCTCAGCTCCAATGCATTGGGGCATTTGCCAGGAAGTGCCAAAACATAATACCCAGCGACCTAGGCCAGGCCAGGCCACCTCTCTGAGCCATCCCTGGGCAGTCCCATCCCCTCCTCTTCTGTTTCTGGGGAAGAGGGATATGTGGGGAGGTTTCACCCTGAGCTGGACAGTGGATTCCCTGGCGATCCCTTCATGTTCACACCGATGGCATAGTGGGCAGGGTGGAAAGAGAATTCCTGAGGTGCCTCTCACCTGTGCCAGAGTGAATCCAAGGCCCTCAAGCTGGTCACTTTCCTCTCCATGGTGGAGCAGGGTACATCCTGGCAAGTGGTATGTCTGGAAGGGAGTCCCCTGGGTCTTCTGAGGACCAGCCAAGGCTGCCAGACAGGGCTCTGAGGCCTCCTATCTGGATGTCCGGCACTGTCCTTATAGAGCTCCACACAGGAGATGGGCAGGAGCTGAACAATGGGATCTCCAGTCCTACCTCCTTGAAGGACAGGAAGGTGCCCCCTACTGCCAACAGAGTCCAAAGCTGGCTCAGAGTGAGGGCAGGTGCTGGGCAGACCCAACACCCAGGGCCCCGGTGTGGCAAAAAGGGCCCCAGGTCCCAGAAGCCAGCCTGCTACTCCCCCGGGCTCCCTCCTAGATTCCTGCTTCCCCATGAATCTGGATCCCTATCTCCTCCCCAAACTTGCCCTCAGGGCCCTGCCCTGGCCTTGGCCAGATGCACAGTCACTGTCCACATGTTTGTAGGAATATCAGAAAAAAGATTTTTTTTGGGGGGGGTCAGTTATTATGTCCTCCTGGTGATTAACTTGCCTTTCTTTTTTTTTTTTTTTTTATTTATTTTTTTCAGCGTAACAGTATTCATTGTTTTTGCACAACACCCAGTGCTCCATGCAATATGTGCCCTCCCTATTACCCACCGCCTGTTCCCCCAACCTCCCACCACCGACCCTTCAAAACCCTCAGGTTGTTTTTCAGAGTCCATAGTCTCTTATGGTTCACCTCCCCTTCCAATTTTTTTTTTTATAAACATATAATGTATTTTTATCCCCAGGGGTACAGGTCTGTGAATCGCCAGGTTTACACACTTCACAGCATTCACCATAGCACATACCCTCCTCAATGTCCATAACCCCCTCCCCTCAGAAAAAAGATTTTAAACCAGGTCTCATCCCATTCAGTCTAGAGTTCTTCTGCACTATGCTATGCATTTTCTGAACTAGTGCTCCCTGCTGTCCCTGTAGGCCTGACCGCCCCTCCCCACCTTCTCCAAGTCTTACACCCGATCATGGTGAGTTGGGAGACACTTTTCCAAAGGGACATGGGGCTCCTGGTACTATGTCTGTTGCTCTCCCATTCAGTTGTGAAGAACACATCCCTGGAGTCCCTCCAGGGTCAGGAGCAGGGGCCTCAGGGCACAGAAGGACGATCAGGCACACAGCCACTGAGCCCCTCTCTGACACAGGACTCTGATATGATTCCCTTCTGTTGCCAACTCACAGTGCTGCACTAAAACCATAAAACCTGAGCACTCCCACCCCAGAGACAGGCTCTGTGTTCGCTCAAGACTGAGGAAATGTTGTCAGAAATCCCAGGGACGATGCCATTAATGCAGGGAGCTGCTATAAATACTCAGCTGGCAATTAACCTGAGATGCCAACATGTTCAGACATCCCCCACCTCACATCCTTGTATTGTTGCCAAGAATCGTTTTCCTTACAGATTGATTGATTGATTGATTGACTGATTACAGAGACAGAGGGACGGTGGAGAGACAGAGGGGGAGAAAGAATCCCCAAGCCGACTCTGCCCTAAGTGCAGAGCCTGACTGAGGGCTCCATCTCATACACTCATAGCATGACCTGAGCCAAAACCAATAGCAGGACCCTTAACTGACTGAACCACCCAAGCACCTTGCTCCTTTTGTCTACTGTGGGCCCTCCTGTCCCACCTCTTTCTGTACGTCACTGAGACCTTTGGGGTCTGCTCTGGGCTCCAACCCCCAACCCTCCTGGTGGCTGCAGTGCTCACTGCATGTCTCCCCCATCCCACCTCAGGGTAAAAGGCCTCAGCCGTGAGGAGCAAGGAGACCTGCGTGGTGTGGACCCATCGGGCGCACCTGCTGGAGAAGCAAGTAGAACACCTGGTGCCCGCCTTCCTAGACAGAGACCTCAGCTCCGTCTCCATGTTCTGGGCACATACAGAACTTTTGCCACCACCCAAGAGGTGCTGGACCAGCTGTTTACAAGGTGAGCACCCTGTCCCTCCACAGCCCGGTGGGATCTGGCCACCTCCTCGCTGGGAGTCTTGGGAATGTCACCACACTTCCCCGAGCCTCAGTTTGCTCTGTGACAGGGGCAGAGTTATTCTAGGGACTCAGTGGGGTCCTGTAGGGAAAGTACACCTGGGTGCCTGGCCCTGTGGAAAGGTCCGCTAGAAGGGCTATGGTCGTGCTCATTTATCATCGTCCTGCTCCCCATGATGAAGCCTCTGCCTCATCCCTTCCTGTTACCATGGTCTTGAGCTGGGCTCTTTTGGAGCTTGGAAAAGGAGATTTGAGACTCTATCTAAGCCTGTAGCCTGGCTGAAACCAAAGCATGGGTGGATTAAGGGGATGAACAGGGGGCCCAGGCCCACTCAGATATCTGCCATGGGGCTGGTTGGGCCCCGTTCGTTCATCAAGCATAAAGGATGCTCTCCTAGGGGCAGTCACACAGATGCTTCTCTGGGAGTTGACGGTGATCCTGTGCACAGAGCAGACAGCACTCTGGAGCACCCCAGGGCTCCATATTAGTCGGGAGTCAGATAGTGACACTAGACGTGATGAGGAGTAGGGTCCAAAGGGCGTTTTCTGTGATGTCCTCCTGGCCGCCTCTAGCTATGGATGCATCCTCTCTGTGATGGGATGGTTGGATCCCAGGAACAGCGGAACATGTGAGTGAGCTTTGGCTAAGGCAGGTGGGCCTTTCCTCTCCAAGAGGGCAGCGAAGGCACTGTGATTTGGAGGGGCTGCTGTACCTTCATCCCACACACCTGTAATTCCTGTGACAGGGTCAAGGTCTGAGGGCTTCTTCTGCTAAAAAGGAAAGGGAGAGAATCATTCCCAACCCCGGCCACTTCCTAGCCCTGTCTCTACCCCAATCCTGGGACCCAGAACAAAGGGTCACCCATCTGCTGGAACCTGGACACTGGGTCCTCAGCAGGTACTCAGAAGACCAGTGAGGGCTCTGGGACTGGATGTCCCCCATCCTGTGGGAGATTCATGCGCATGGAAGGAGACACACTCATGGCACATTGTGAATGAGGCAGCACAGAGGCACGGGAGGAAAGGTTTGAGGTATTGGGAGGTTCCTGGGAAGGCCGGGGAAGTGACAGACTCCCTCTGTTCCCACCTTGTTTGGATATTCACAGAGCACTAGTGTGTGCAGTGACAGCAATGAACACGCCAGACACCACCCCTCCCTGCCCACATGCAGTTGAAGTCAAGTGATGAGTGGGCAGGGAGACAGACCGAGGAGTGTGTCCAGCTCCCTAAGGAGGACAGAAAAGGTCACACCATTGGTCAAGGGCCCCCACTCACAGAGGCTTTTCGCCAGCCCCTCCTCTGTGACCAGGCCTGTCTCAGGCAGGACTGCCAGATCACAGGCACACATGGAGTAGGAATGGTCTCTGACAGCCAAGAGCCGGAGACCCAGGGGCCACGCTCCCACAAGGGTTCCCTGACACACTGATGTGGGAGGGTACCCTGTCCTCTGACTCCTCTGCCCACCTGTCTGTCCCCAAGGCCATCTACTCCATCCTAAGCACCTGGCTGGACCACTACCCTGAAGATTTTTTCCATCCCCCAGAATTTCCCTTCCTAAAGATGCTGCTGGCATACTTAGGGCTCAACATGCCAGGCTCAGACCTAGAGCAATGTGCCCATTTCTTCCTCTCACAGCTGCAACACTTTGTGTCCACTGAGCCAGAGGCTTGGGATGAGGATGACTGTGGCTGACTGATGGGAGGCCTGTCGGCAGGGGGAGGAGGCACACAGAGCAAGCCTCCATAGACGGCAGTTTGTTCAGGAACAATGAGTAGTCTCAGATCACTGCCCCCATGGTCTACAGTCTGGGGAGACCACCCAGGGACTGGTTCTTGGATTCAGACAATATTGAGTCATGAGCAAAGTTTCCTTAATTTTGAAGGGACATGGAGACACAATCATGGTGATGATACTTTCTCTTGTGGAGCTACAGCACCAGACCCAGAGCAAGATCCTGAACCACCCCTAGAGCTAGCCCCAGCTCCCACTGTGGTGCCTGCTACAGCTTCAGAGCCTGACCTGGTAAAATTCATCACTGCAGCTGTATCTCAGCAATTAGGAAGAGCAGTGATACCATCTGACGTGTTGGGGCCAGTGCAAGTGGTAGTCACAGCTCTGATCTGCTTTCAGCAGTTGGGATAGTCACCTGGGCCCTTAGTAGCCCCAGAGCAGGAGCAGGCTCCCACAACAGCTATCAGGGTCCCTGATGGGCTCCAGCAAACACCTCTCAGTTGAGCAACCAGCCTCAGCCTCTGAGCCACAGCTCCTGTTGGCTATAGCCCCAAAGGATAGCTTCCCCTCCCCTGTCTTTCCAGTGTTTGTAGTTTTTGTGTTGTTCATGTACCTATTTAATGGCTTTGTTCTATAAATAAACTATGGCTTGAGTTCACATGAAATTTTACTCTGATCCTTTTAAACTGTACTACCAGGAGCCATGGGGTACTTTCAGAGTCTTGCACAATCTTGGACTTCTACAGCATTTCCCTCCTAGAGACACCTCCACTCATCAGTTACTACTCCCTCAGCACAGTCCCAGCAGCCACTGCTCTTTTCTTGGGCTTGTTGCTTTATGTCTTCTGGGTTTTCATGTGTGTGGAATCATACAATGTGGCCTTTTGTGTCTGGCTACATAACAAATGAGTGATTCATTATTTTTACAGGTTTAAAAAGAGACCATTTTACTACAAAGGAATATTCCTAATAGAATAAAGATTATGTGAAGCTCCTAATAGAATAAAGATTATGTGAAGCTCCAAAAGGAAATGTTTTCATTATCTGGGACAGGGTTCCCTTTTGGATTTTTTTTCAAGATTTTATTTTATTTATCTGACAGACAGAAATGGCCAGAGAGGTAATACAAGCAGAGGGAGTGGGAAAGGGAGAAGCAGGCTTCCCTCTGAGCAGGGAGCCTGATGCAGGGCTTGATCCCAGGACCCTGGGATCATGACCTGAGCCGAAGGCAGATGCTTAACAACTGAGCCACCCAGGCACCCCAGAGTTCCCTTTGTAAGTATGACTCGGGAGCCAGAAATATCTAGGTCCATGAGATACCTTTAAAATCTTTCATTTTCCTGGATAGGCCAGGTTTCAATTGTTCTAACATTCATATTATAAAAATAAGAGTGCATATTAAATCTTCCCATTTATTACAAACATATCAGGTAATAAAGTAAATAGTTCTCTGAGGTTTTAGCTAGATTATGTTTTGTTAGTAAAATAATGATTTAAATATGAAGAAAAGAAGACACATTCCTTCTACCAAGAAATGATTGCCCATAACACATGGTGTCCCTCTTCTAGTCCTTTCCCTCCAAGTGCAGTGTGTGGGTAGGTGTGTGTGTGTGTGTGACAGGGTGGGGAAGGGAGGGTTCCACAGCTGGGTTCTTGTTCTGCCTGAGGTACCCACAGTGGACATGCACTGCTGCTCCTGTCCCCTTGGGTATTTTCAGTGACCACACATCATTTATTCAGCAGCACCACCTATTAAACAACTGAACCATTTTTAATTATTTGAGCCTCATAATTAAAGTGAAGAGGACATATGTGCCATAAATCTTTTTCTTTAGGACTGATTCCTATAAACACAATTTCTAGAACACACTTTATTCACATTGTTGGGAGTATTGGCTGCAGGGTCCTTTATCTATACTCTCCTTATTAAAGTAGAGCCTTATTAGGGAAAGGAGAGACCCCAGGGACTAAAGAAGAGCCCTGAAATCATGAGTAAGACAAGTGAGCAGTGTGGCCATCAGGGTAACTGGGAGTGACCCATGGGGCAGGGAAGAGCCTGCCCACACCCATCTCATGGGTCCTCCCACACAAGCATCCCTGCCCTTAGTCCTGGAAAACACTTCATTCGGGTCACATCCTGGGACATGCTCCAGCCACTCCAGCCCCTCCTGCTCCCTAATTTGGCTTCTAAGTAGAACAACCAGGCCCTGCTTCCAGGCCGCAGAGGGGTGTTGGCCGGGCCACCCTGTCTGCTTGCTCCCTGTCCATCCTGGTTGGGCCCCTTCCTCTCAGGAAGGAACCTCTAATGGCAGCACAGGTCAGTAAGTTACAGACATGACCTGAATGTGTTCATCCTGATATACATTTAGTGGCAATGGCAAGAGCCACTTGAACCTCTGTGAGGAGAGACCTTTACAAAGCACACTTTGAGCTCATGGAAGCTGCAGGATGGACACAGCCTCAACCAAGGGCTTTGGTGCTGGGAATAGCCCCTCCACACCCCTCAGGCTCCTCCAGCAGTGACCCCCTGTGTCTGCCAGCCCCAAACTTGTTATCCCTCAAGTTCAGTTTTAGTGAAAGAGGGGGCTATGCTTCCTGCTCAAGACACAAGCGAGAAGAAGGGAGAGATCCTTCTCCTCCCACAAAGTCAGCTGACAGGGAGTCCATTTTATCTGAAGCTCTCCATCTGGGGGCCCTGCAAAGATCACAAATGCTGTGACCTTCTGCCTTCCTGAGGGAGGTTTAGTGTGAGTGAGCACTGCAGGAGTCTGCAGAATTTAGCACACAACATGATCTCAGCTCTAACGCTAGAGATCTGGGTGGCCATTTTAATTTTCACCCTCTAAACAGGAGAGCAAAGCCTTCTAGGAACAGAAGCCACACAGAGCAACCAGTTTATCCTGAGCCCTGCCCAACCCCCTGGCAAAGGGCAGTGCATCTCTGCCCAGGCAGTACATCTGTGCCCAGAAAATCAGCACAGTAGGCCCCTGCCCACCCCCCCCCCCCCCCAGAAAACCAGGTGGAAGAACAGGTGAACAGCAATTTTATGGACCACACAGGACTGCAAAACTCCAGCACCAGGTGAAAACAGTATATAGAACTCCAGGTTTTTTCCTCATGATTCATTTGCCTTTCCATTTAAAATTTTCCATTTCCTTTTTTCCCCCCTTTTCAACTTGTTTTTTTAATTTATCAACTCTCTGTTTTTAACTCTTTTTTATCTTTCATTTTTTATATTGACATTTTATAGATATATTCTTCATTTTTTTTATTCCTTTCACTGTATTCAATTTTATTTTTCTATGTATAAGATTTGCTTTCTTTACAATTTTGGGATTTAGTGTCTTCTAACACACAGACCAAAAGATGTTCAAGACCAAGAAGATCACTCTGTTTCATCCACTGTATGAGATCATATTCTCTCCCTCCCCCATTCATTTTTCTCTGGGAAAAATTACTAGGAGGAGGAATTCACAACAAAAGAAAGAACCAAAGGTAATCTCTACCACAGATCTAATCCATATGGGTATAAGATGTCAGAGCTAGAATTCAGGATAAAAACTATAAAGTTATTAGCTGGGCTTGTAAAAAGCATGAAAGACACTAGAGAATCTCTTAGTGCAGAAATGAAATCGAATTAGGCCAACATTAAAAATGCTTTAACTGCGATGCAGTCTAAATTGGATGCTCTAACAGCTAGGGTAAATGAGGCAGAAGACAGATTCAGTAACAGAGAAGACAAGTTGATGGAAAGGAAGTAAGCTGAGGAAAAGAGAGAAAGCCAACTTACTGGACCATGAGGGGAGGCATCAAAAAATCAGCTAGGCCATAAAACTACATAAAATTACACAAAAAACAATATTTGAATTACTGCAGTCCTGAGAAAAAGAGAGAGGGACAGAAGGTATATTTGTGCAAATCATAGCTGAGACCTTCCCTACTCTGGGGAAGGAAACAGGCATTCAAGTCCAAGAGGTAGAGAGGACACCTCCCCAAATCAATAAGAATAGATCAACACCCCAACACAGAACAGTGCTGCAAATTTGCAAATTTCTCTGCAAATTTCAGAGATAAAGAGAAAAATCCTGCAAGCAACTTGAGACAAAAGGTTCTTAACCTACAAGGGAAAGAACATTAGACTACCAACATACCTATCCACAAAGATCTGGCAGGCCAGAAAAGGCTGGCATGATCTATTCAGGGTACTAAATGAGAAAAACACGGAGCCAAGAATACTTTATCCAGCAAGACTGTCATTCAGAAGGGAAGAAAAGATAATGAGCTTCCAGGACAGAAAGAAACTAAAATAATATGTGATCACTATATCACCCTGCAAGAAATATTAAGGGGGATCCTGCAAGAGAAAAGAGAGCCCAAAAGGAACAGAGACCAGAAGAATCAGACATAATCTACAGAAACAAGGACTTTTATAGGGAATACAATGGTACTAATCTCCATCTGCTTTTAAGATTTTCTCTTTATCTTTGGTCTTATAATAAAAACAATTTTATTAGGATATATGTTGATATGGTTTTTTTCACAATCCCTATGCTTGGGGTTTGGTTTGCTTTATTTCTATATTCTTGAATCTACGGCTATAGAGTATTAAAAAATTTTGGTAATAATCAGGCATTACCTCTTAAATATTTTTTTCTGTACCTCAGCCAAATTCTTATCTACTAGTCCGCTTGATATTGTTCCAAAGCTTACACATAGTCTAACGTTTGTGTGCAGGGAGTGGTTTACACCCTTCTTTTTCTGTGCTTTATTTTGGAGAACTGTTACAGCCACATGCTCATTTTTTTTTCTTCTTTCATGTCGAATCTGATATAAGCCCATCTACTATATTTTTCATCTTAGACATGGTATTCTTCAGCTCCAGAAGTTTGGTTTTTCTTGTTTTTATATCTTCCATGTCTCAACTTAATCCATTCTTATTTATATGAACTCTCTTCTCATAGCCGTTCGAATGCACATATGCAGAACTTCCATCATCTTTTTCATTTCTGGGTCGTTTCTATTGTTTCATCCTTCTCCTCACTACAGGTTGAATTTTCCTGCATCTTTGCATCCTGGTAATCTTTTCTTTGAAGGTAGGTATTGCAAATTTTAGTTGTTAGATAATTTAGATAAATTTAGTTGTTAGATAATAACTATTGCTTATATTCCTACACATTCTTGAATTTTGTTAGGTTACTATTACTATTTTATCCTCCCAGACTAGCTTTCAAAACGTTTGAAAGCTTTCAAAAGTTCGAAAGCTTGTTAGGTGGTATCAGAGTGTCTTCAATGTATTTTGTTATTGTTCTGATGGTATTCTGAGTTCTCTTTGCAATGTGTCATGAATTATGACGTTTTCCACTCTGGCTCCTGGTAGCACAGACATTGCCTGATTGTGTGAAGTCTAGTGACATTTTTCTTTCTGCTTCTCCTGGGGTATTATTTTCCCCACACCAGATACCTGCCTCACACACATGTCCTATTTAGAAATTCTATGAAAACTCAAAAGTGATCCTGTATGGGTTTCTGAAGTTCTCTATCTCTGTGCAGCTCTCTTCAGTATTTTGTACTGTCAACAATGGCCATCTTGCCCTCTCCGAACTTCCACCTTGCTGTCTCAAACTCATGGAAATTGCTGGGCTTTGCCTGTATTCCTCATCCCTCACTGGAAGACTAGAAAATAAATCCTAAAGCAGTAAGTTAGGAAAATCCAGAGTCCCATGTTTGTTTCCCCTCCTGCAGAAGTCATTTTCCTGCACTGCCTGGAAATATACAGAAAGTGTTGTTTCAGAGCACCTGGGTGGCTCAGCTGATTAAGCCTCTGACTCGTGATTTGGACTCAGGTCATGAACTCAGGGTTGCAGTATCAAGCCCAGCATTGGGCATCATACTCAATGCAGAGTCTGCTTGAGAGTCTCTCTTCCCTCTCCCTCTGCATATCCCCTGCCACTCTCTCTCTAATAAATACATATCTTCAAATTAATAAAATAAGTTACTTAAAAGATAGCCTATGCAAGAAGGACATTCAAACCCTCTTCTGTTCTCCTAAAAGCAGGAAATAGACCCCTCATGTGAAAGACACCCTCCCCATTCCAGGAAGTGAAGAAATACCCTTATCAAAAGAGATAGGAAATAAAGAGCCAAGAAAACTCCATAAACACTCTGGTTCTTTTTTACTGATTTACTACCCCAGCCCAAATTCTATTTAGATTTCCTTACTAAGTGAAGCTCCCAAAGTTAAGTTTTCCATGTCCTGTCAATTCCTCTCAGATTTACTGTCCTTTTGTCTAAAAAGTATAAAAATTACCTGCTTTGCTTATTTCTTTTTTTTTTTTCTAAGATTTTTATTTATTTGACAGAGAGAGAGACAGTGAGACAGGGAACACAAGCAGTGGGAATGGGAGAGGGATAAGCAGGCTGTCCATCCAGCAGAGAGCCCAATGCAGGGTTCAATCCCTGGACCTTGGGACCATAACCTGAGCTGAAGGCAGACACTTAACAACTGAGCCACCCAGGTGTCCCAGCTTTGGTTATTTCTTTAGGTTTCAATTTCCCATGCACTTGTAATAAAACTTTGGGTTTTTTCTCCTGTAAATCTGTCTTCAGTACATTTCATTCTTAGTACAGCCAGAAGACCCTGGGTATAGAGGGAAAATTTTTCCTTGCCTTCAACACATAATCTCTTCTAAGTTTCTGACAGTTTCCACAATGTGTTAGTTTCTGATTGCTGCTGTAATGAATTACCTCAAACTCAATGCCTTAAAGCAACACAAATTTACTATCTTACAATTCTGTAAATCAGAAGTCTGAAATGGGTTTCATGAAGCTAAAACCAAGATGGCGATAGGGCTACATCCTTCTGGAAACTCCCTTTTTTTTTTTTTTTAAAGATTTTATTTATCGATAGAGAGATCTCAAGTAGGCAGAGAAGCAGGCAGAGAGACAGGGGGAATCAGGCTCCCCACTGAGCGAGAGCCCGATGTGGGGCGCGATCCCAGGACTCTGAGATCATGACCTGAGCCGAGGGCAGAGGCTTAACGCACTGAGCCACCCAGGCACCCCCGTTCTGGAAACTCTTGAAGAAAATCTGGTTGCTTGACTTTTCTAGCTTCTAGAATGAATGTAGCCTACATTTCTTGGCCTGTGACCCCTAGCCAGCAATCTTATCATTCTTACCCCTGCCTCTATGGTCATGGATCCTTCTTGAACTCTGCTTCTCCTGCTTCCCTCTTTCACTCAGGAAGACCCCTGTGATTATTTTGGACCCACCCAGATATTCCAGGAGAATTTCCCCACCTCCAGGTCTATAACCTAATCACATCTGCAAAGTCCCTTTTGCCATGCAATCTAGCATATTCAGTTTCCCCAGATTCCAGCATGAGTATCTTTGCGGGGAATTATTCTGCTCATCATACATGACATTAACAAGTTCTTTCTTATCAATCAGAATAAAACCCAAAGTAACAGTTTTCTTCACTGTCTCCAAGACATTCTTTACAATAAAACTCAGTGAGTCAAAATCGGTCAGATGTTTTCTCAGTCAGGATGGTTTCAATTATAGGGAACAGAAATCTCAACTCAAACGGAGGGGGATTTATTGACACACAAAACTTAAATATGGCTGGAAGAGAAGCAGGTTTCGGGGAAAGTTTAATACAATAAAGGTCAATGATTAGACTTACTGCCTTAACTCAATCAGGCCTATAACTGGAGTTGGGGAATGGGACCAATCAACCTATCCATCCATCCCAAGCTTTGTGATGCAGCACAATAGAGAGGAGTAATTGGAAGGGGTCTTGATTCAAATGCAAGGGAATTGTCAGAGGTCTCATATTTCAGTCTGTCTTTTGATTCAATAGCCAAAAAAGAGGTGACCTGTGGGTCTAAAAGCTTGTCTCAAAGCTATAGCATCAATATAAAACACCAGTTAATTTAGTTCTGGGGTTTACACTGAACTTAATGGTTCACCACACTACGTAAATTCTAAAAGACAAAAATCACTCAACATTTCACAGCTGGTAGCCAAACTGCCTATGAATTATTGCTATTTCCCTTACACATCATTATCCATTCATGCAACACCAGCCCTAGTCACCTTCCATCCTTCACCCAAAGGAGAAACCTACGACTGCTTATCACTATTAGGGAACAAACTAGCCATACCTTCACAAAATTAGTGACTCCCTTGGTTATCCTGATTCAAAATTATTTGTTACTATTTCATATTGTTTTTAAAAAATTGTTAAGGTTATACTATCTCAGTCTGGACTTCTTCATAAAATATCAACTTCTCCCAGAAATCAAATCATTTTTGATGACTAGACTTATCGCCCTTGCCTGGACCTGCCTGATAACAAATGATAAAAGAATAAATATTTATATTGTTAGTAGGGATGATTTGAGGTTAGTGTATAATTTCAAAATAATTAAAAAAAAATTTTTTTTTTATTTGACAGACAGAGATCACAAGTAGGCAGAGAGGCAGGGAGAGAGAGGGGGGGAAGCAGGCTACCCACCAAGCAGAGAGCCTGATATGAGGCTCAATCCCAGGACCCTGGGATCAGGACCTGAGCCGAAGGCAGAGGCTTTAACCCACTGAGCCACCCAGGTGCCCCTCAAAATAATTTTAAAACAAAGAGCTTTCTTGACCTCTTTAGGAAACACTCTCAGATGGACAAAGAAGAAATTTTAGGTATGTTGCTATTGTATAAGAAGACTGCCACAATAAAAGTGCATTTCACAAAAATGCTTCACAATATCATCCAAAATAACAAATAAATTGGCAAAGATATTTAACATGATGGAATTACTTGAAAGGTATATCCAAGGATGTTTCCTATGCATGTTCTATATTCCAATGACATCATTTCCTAAGATTATCAAGGTAGTATAGGCACAGGGTATGAACTAAGGCTTCAAATTCCCTTTTGAACACCTCCAAATTTATTTCATATAAATGCCCATAACTATATTCTACTTATTGTGGCCCATAACTATATTCTACTTATTGTTGTTTGTCTTCATGATAAGTTGATGCTTTTCTTGCCAAAGACCTGTGGCCCCAATTGTGGCCAAAATTTGCTTGATTTTCTTTTCTCCTATCTGGAAAATTCCAACTCATTTTTCTAGTAACAAGGTCACACATTTCACTTGCAGCATTATCAAAAAATTACAAAGTTTTAACTTTTACTCAAAATTCCACTATCTTTATCACACACAAACTTCAGGAAAAGGAAAGAGAAGCAAAGAAATTCTAAAACTGAAATTTATACAACTCTCAAAAAACAGTGGTACTTCCATTAGCCTTGACAGCAATGTGATCTACCTTCCCTGGGACCCACAGGTCAGCTCCTTCTGACCTAATAACAGGCTACTCCATTCATTTGAAAAATCTTACTTCTACACCCAGATCTTACCCTATTTCAGATTTGTGTAACTAAATACCAGGAAATATTCATTCACCAGGTTCAAGCTACATTTCCAAAACACGCACTCCATGATCTGAAATCTGGAGATACTGTCTTTGGCAAAAGTTGTCAGAGAAAACTCTCCTGGAGCTTCAGTGAAAAAACCTTGCCAGAGAATGTTAACTGACACAACAGTAAAACCTTAAGCTGTTGATCCTTGGAGCCACACTTCCTATCTAAAAAAGACACATCCATTTTTTCATGGTCCTGGAAATCTATTCAACCGGGTGACCTCAGATTAAGGATTCTTTTAGATTGACCAGAAGGTGATGACTACAAAAGTGAATAGCTGCCTCCCAAAACTAGAGAACAAGACAGAATTAAACAGCTTCCAACAGCACACAGCAAAATCAGAATAATTTCTGATTCTTCACCCTTTTTCTTTCCCTTATCTGAATCAGCAATTATAAGCAAAAAAAAAAGGGGGGGGGGGTATCAACTAAAACTTGAGGCCTGACATAGAAGAAAAAATGTGTACCACTAAAGAAGTCCACAGGAGGGGTGGCTGGGTGGCTTAGTCAGTTAGGCATCTTGATCTCAGCTCAGGTCTGGATCTCAGGGTTGAGTCTGAGCCCTGAGTTAGGCTCCATGCTGGCTGTGGATCCTACTTAAAAAAAAAAAAAAAAAAAAAAAAGGTGTAGGAGACAGCCACTTAGAGCAGGAATGCAAAGGTAATATATAAAAAAGAGGCCCAGTACTCTACTTGCAAAATGCTAACTACAGGACATAATGAAGAGTTTGCAGGGTCAGAAAAGGATAAGAACTTGACTCAAAAGTACCACATCTTAAAAAGATAAAGGGTCTGTAGGGTTGAACAAAAGGTTCCAAAAGGTTGTGGACTGACATGAATAGGCAGTGTTCAGGGTGATGAGATTAGACTGGCTGGTCTCTTGTTGAGGGTTGTGGGTAGGTAATGAGAGCTTCCTCTTGGAGTCTGATTCCTGCAGTTTTGTGAGGGCAGAAGGATGGTCTCACTAGAAGCATGCAAGTTCTGTGGGTGTGAAGACTGGGACAGAAGGTCACTTTACATCACCAGATCTTTTTTTTCTTTTTTTTTTATGATGTTAAGTTAGCCACCACACAGTACATCATTAGTTCTTGATGTAGCGTCCAATGATTCTTTAGTTGCATGTAACGGCCAGTGTTCATCACAACACATGCCCTCCTTAATACCCATCACCTGTCTACCCCATCCCACCTCCTCCTTCCCCTCTGAAAGCCTCAGTTTGTTTCCCAGAGTCCATAGTCGCTCATGGTTTGTCTCCCTCACTGATTTCCACCCCTTCAATTTTCCCTCCCTTCCCCCTTTGGTCCTCCATGCTACTCCTTATGTTCCACATACGAGTGAAACCATATGATGTGTCCTTAGCTTGACTTACTTCACTCAGCCTAATTCCCTCCAGTTCTATCCATGTCTATGCAAGTGATGGGTATTTACCCTTTCTGATGGCTGAGTAATATTCCACTGTATATATGAACCACATCTTAACCATTCATCTATTGAAGGACATCTCAGCTTCTTCCATAGTTTGGCTATTGTGGGCACTGCTGCTATGAACATTGGGGTGCATGTGCCCACTTCTTTTCACTATCTGTATCTTTGGGGTAAATACCTAGTAGTGCAATTGCTGGATCATAGGGTAGCTCTATTTTTAACTTTTTTTTTTTTTAAGATTTTATTTATTTATTTGATAGACAGAGATCACAAGTAGGCAGAGAGGCAGGCAGAGAGAGAGGAGGAAGCAGGCTCCCTGCTGAGCAGAGAGTCAGATGCGGGGCTCGATCCCAGGACACCAGGATCATGACCTGAGCGGAAGGCAGAGGCTTTAACCCACTGAGCCACCCAGGCGCCCCTATTTTTAACTTTTTGAGGAAACTAAATTTTGTTTTCCAAAGTGGCTGCACCAGCTTACATTCCCACCAACAATGTTAAGAGGTTCCCCCTTTTCCACACCCTCGCTAACATTTGTTGTTTCTTGTCTTGTTAATTGTTACCATTCTAACTGGTATAAGGTGGTATCTCAATGTGGTTTTGATTTGAATTTCCCTGATGGCTAATGATGTTGAACATTTTTTCATGTGTCTGTTAGCCATTTGTATGTCTTCTTTGAATAATGTCTGTTCATGTCTTCTGTCCATTTTTTGACTTGATTGTTTTTTGTGTGTGGAGTTAGAGAAGGTCTTTATAGATCTTGGATACCAGCCCTTTATCTATAATGTCATTTGCAAATATCTTCTCCCATTCTGTGTGTTGCCTATTAATTAGTCTTGTTGACTATTTCCTTTGTGGCACCACTTCAAAGATTTTCCAGTGGGTTTCTTCAAATTCTTAAAATAGAAGTCAACTTAATTCACTGTAAATTCTTTATAGGAACAAATCATGATTCTCGTGGATCTTTTTATCTCATACTACAGTAAGTATGATATTGAACACAACTTAGATTTAGACCATTTAGTGATTGCTTTTAACAGAGAGTCAGTGACCTTTCATAAGGGAGGAGCATGGCACTTTGATCTTTTGGAATAGAGAGAATGAAATTGGAAGAAGGAAACAGTCAGGAGGTTCAAACGATACCAAAATGTGGGGCCCCTCGGTGGTTCAGTTGATTAAACATCTGACTTTGGTTCAGGTCTTGATCCCAGAGTTATGGGATCCAGCCCCCTGAGAAGCCCTGAGTCAGGGGTTCCCTGCTCAGTGAGGGGTCTGCTTGTCCCTCTCCATATCTCATTGCTCCTCTCCCCACTCATGCTCGCTCTCCCCCCCCAAAACTAAATAATTTTTTGAAAAAAACACCAGAAGTTTACCTATCCCAACACTGGTGAAAAATTTCTATGTGATTCACCAAGCAAGTCTTTTTAAGTGTTGCTTCTCTCTGAAGCACAGCATCCAAGTGAAGTAACAGACTAAATATCAGAATCAGTAGCAAAAGACCTGGTTCAATTGCTCACCTAACATATAAACTCTGTGAAAAATCACTTAATGCCAAGTCCAATTTTTCTATAATGCTCCTACCTCACAGGGATATTGTGAAGATCAAATAAATTAATGAGTGAGAGACAGCTTTGCAAGCTCTCAAGTGCCAGTGTAAACAATTGTTCTCATTTAATCTGCAGAGGAAAGGGGAACACACAATTTCGGTGCATGAGGGATTTCTGGGGAGGAAGAGGCTGAATGGGACATTTAAGTGGCAGTCTGTATACAGTCAGAGAGGGAAGTAGTGGCCCAGCAAGAGAGGGTTACCAAGAAGAAGGGGGAAAATATAAAAACTGTAGGTTAGGTCAAAATTAATTTAACCACCTTCATCTTATCAGTGATAGTGGCAACAGTAATTGCGCTATAATCAACTGAACATCATTTTCTACACTATCCTTGGTATACTATACCCATGACAAAGGACCTCAATTCCAAAAATACCTGAGAATGACTACAGTCAGTATATCCCTCTTCTTGATGCATACCCCCATTGCGAACGTAACAATATAACACAAGTTCCACAACGACCAAGTAGCAATATCTGTAAGTTCTGGAAGCTCTGAGTTTTTCAATGCTATCAAGTCTCCCCTATTATCAATGGTAATAAATGCAACAAGAAAACTGGGGGAAAGGAGCCCAAGCCACAAGTCCTTAGGAGTAAGAATTTTTGGTAATTTCTGATACTTTCCCCTACTACCATCTTCTCTTCTGCACATTTTTTCATGAATAGTCAGCTACAAGGCTTCCTTCTAACTTCACACCCTTGATTTCATATATCCCAATCATCCCACAAAACTATTCAATCTTGAAAGTTAAACTCAAAGTATAGGGGCACCTGACTGGCCCAGTCGGAGGAGTGTGTGGTTCTTGATCTCAGGGAGGTGAGTTTGAGCCCCATGTTGGGTATAGAATTTACTTGAAGAAATAAAACTTAAAAGAAAAACTCAAAGTATGATCTGTATTCCTCTACTTTGGGTTCTTCTTTCATAACTCAAACTACCAAGTTCTTATGTCTAAACAGAGAAAGCCAAAGGGTAACTAGAGAAAGAGGTTCTAGATTTTCACTGTATACAAAACAATGAATATTGATCCCAAAGAGTTGGCTGTTACTGGGTGGGTGGTGGCTTTTCTGTTTGATTGCTTGAATTGCTACTGCATAACTATATTAACTTAAGCAACATATTCACCAAGTGCCACATGCTTGGCAAATATTCCAAGGGTTCTAAAAAAAAAATACCACTGTTATTTATGGCTTATGGATGAGAGGCTAGGGCCCAGAGAGGCTAAATAACTTGTCCAAATTTACATACCCAGGATGTTGGAATTTGCACTCAGACAATCTGACTCAAAAGTCCAAACACTTGGGCGCCTGGGTGGCTCAGCAGGTTAAAGTCTCTGCCTTCAGCTCAGGTCATGATCCCAGAGTCCTGGGATCGAGCCCCGCATTGGGCTCTCTGCTCAGCAGGGAGCCTGCTTCCTCCTCTCTCTCTCTGCCTGTTTCTCTGCATACTTGTGATCTCTGTCTGTCAAATGAATGAATAAATCTTTAAAAAAAAAAAAAAAAAGTCCGAACATCTTGACCCCTCTGGCAGAGAGCTGATTAAAATCTTAAGTTCATGGCCAATCCCTCATCTCTGTGTTTTTACATGGATTAAATAAGAAAACATGAAAGCCCCTCACCTAATAACCTAATACTTTGCACAGAACAAGCAATCACTAAGTGGTAGTTCATTTAATCATGTATAAATACATCCTAAAGATTTACATTTGGAAGACCTGCTTTCCCATTAAATTCCCTTAGTGATGATTTCAAAGTCTGTAACTTTAGTCCCTATAGAATTGACTTTTTCTAACTAATGACTAAGGCAAGCCGATATCATTACTTAAAAGTCCCAAGGACATAAAACCTATATAATCCAGGTTAAAAAAACACCAACACTACAGCTGCCAGGCCCAGCTGCTTTCTTTCTGTACAGATTTCCTTTCAGCACTTGGTAGAACAATCCTTCTGAAGCTAGCAATATAAAACTTACACCTAGACAGTGTACTGCCAAGGAAAGAGAATGCCTCCATCACACTGGTTCTGAATCATCAAGTCAAGTCTGTTTACAAGTCTCCTGGTAAACCAGCATGGCCTGCAAAAGTAGTTGGTAGCAACTTTGAATAATTCTTTGCCAATACTATCCGAAAAAGTACAAAAAATATATCATTCTTACACCTCATCTCCAGATGACTGGAAACCAATTCTAGAAAACCTCAGGGCAGAGTTACATGCTCTACTTATTGAAAACTATGATAATAATATAGGTGCTAAGGTGTAATATTTTTGCAGGAATCCTGAAGCTCTTCTGGTAAAATATCACCAAATATATTTACTGTGACTTATCACCAAAAACCTAACAAGCCCAAGGGAACTTTGAGTGCTCTGGCCACCCTGATGGAAAAATCAAGGTAAATAGGGTTATCTGCTTTGTCCAACATTACATTTGTCTGATTAGTTACTTCTACTGGAAAATAATTCACTATGAAACTTGACATTGAAACTACCAGACCGTGACAATTCAGTTCTTTTTGGAGGGGCTGGGAGCATCGGAAACAACCTAGGGTGAGTTTTACAGACATTTTGTTTTATTCTGTTTTTGCTCTTAGTTATTTACCTCCATCTTTCTGAAATGTATGCCACAGACATTAGATTTTCTTTTTGTGCACAGTATTCTCAACAAAAACTGACATCAAATTTCTACTGCAGTTGGGCACATCTCCATTTCTCAAAAGATTTTTTCCTGCAGCTCCAAAGAAACAGAAAAAAAAAAAAAAAGTGATGATGATGGAACACAAGTCTTCATTTCAGACATAGTTCTCCATCTGCACAGCCTTTCCTGTGTGCGCAGGTGGAAATCTCCAGATTGATTCCCCCATTTTTATTACTTTTTAAAATTTTTATTGTGTTATTTTATTTTATTGTGTTACGTTAGTCACCATAAAATGGGTATTAAGGATATTAAGGGTATTGTATGGAGCACTGGGTGTTGTACATAAACAATGAATCTTGGAACACGGCATTGATTTAAAATAAACCCCTGGCTCCATTCTTGCTCAGTTTCTCAGTTTTCAATTTTGCAATCACCATTTTGGAACTTACTAAATTGAAAAGATAACAGATGTAAATCATTCAACATTCAAAATAGATTTCTGGAGGGACACCTGGGTGGTTTAGTTGGTTAAGCCTCTGCCTTCAACTCAGGTCATGATCTCAGGGTCCTGGGATCAAGTCTCACATCAAGCTCCCTACTCAGTAAGGAGCCTGCTTCTTCCTCTGTCTGCCGCTCCTCCTGCTTGTGCTCTCTCACCTTCTCACTCTTGTGCTCTCTCTCTGGCAAATAAATGAATAAAATCTTTAAAAAAAAAAAATAGATCTCTAGGCAGCTCCATTGGTTGAGCATCCAACTCTTGGTTTCAGCTCAGGTCTTGATCTCAGGGTCGTGGGATCAAGTCCCATTTCATGTTCTGTGCTAGGTGTTGAGACTGCTTAAGATTTGCTCTCCTTCTCCCTCTGTCTCTCCACCCCCCACCACACACACACTCTCTCTCTCTAAAATTAAATAAATAAATCTTGAAAAACATAAAAGTAGTTTTCTAGAGCAGAAGCTTTAAGTGAATAAGAAAATTTTCTAAATAATAAAGATAATCTACAACTATATTAAGATACTACAAAAAAAAAAGATACTACAATAAATATTAATGAGTTCTAGATACCATGAGTTTAATTCAAATGTTCACTGAAAGACTTCTGCAACAGAAATACCTTCTTTTCACATGACTCTACTTTGCTAGTTTCCTAATTTTACACTACCTTAGTCTTCCCTCTATTGATTCAGACTGTCAAAAGGGCCACTGGCAGCAAAATACCAGCATGATGAGTAATTAATAGGAAATACTGGAGAAGAATGAGGTAACTAGAAGCAGAAGGGAAAGAGTTCTCTAGTTCTTTTTCATAAGCAACGTGGAGTCAATTCTTTTGTCTGCAAGACAGCCTGACCTTGAAGAATGAGGGAAAGCTCTAGTAGTGATCAGTGATGGGAAGAAGATAGCACAGGATGATAGGACCCAAGGAACCAAGAGGGCGGCTTATACGGGTGGGCACCCCTGGAAGACTGTGCATCCAGGCAGTGGCATGAAGACAAGCGAGACAAGAGACACTCCCCACAGATACCCAATCAAGCTGGCAGGGAAACCTAGCAGAGGAAGAGACAGGTCACCAAGACACATTCCACTTAGCCCTAATTATGCCTATCATCACGTAAATGATTCAGTTCAAAGTGGTGGCAGAGAGAGCATGGGCCAGGAATCACAAGGCCTGAGCTTCCAGATACAGCTATTATGCAATTCTCTGGGAACTTGGGCCCGTTGCTTTACTTCTCTGTTCTACCTATCAAATGAAAAAAAAAAAGATGAGGAAAGCTCTCAGATCTTTCTAAGAGCTAAGATCTTGTGGGGCACCTGGGTGGTTCAGTCAGGTAAGTATCTGTCTTCAGCTCAGGATCCTGGAATCGAGTCCCAGGTCGGTCTCAAGTCTGCTTCTCCCTCTGCCCCTCCTCGCACTCACTCTCTCAATCTCTCTCTCTCTCTAATAAATAAATAAAATCTAAAAAAATAATAATGATGATAATAATAAATACATTTCTTATAAAAATAGTTGAGAACCCTCTTGCATTGTTGCAACTGGTGCAGCCACTATGGAAAACAGTATGGAAGTTCCTCAGAAAATTAAAAAGAGGACTACCCTACAATCCAGTAATTACATGACTCAGCATTTACCCAAAGAAGACAAAAAACAAAAACACAAATTCAAAGGGATATACGCATCCCTAGGTTTATTGTAGCATTATTTACAACAGCCAAGATACAAGAGCAGCCCAAGCGTCCACTGACTGATGAACGGATAAAGAAAATATGGTGCATATATACACAATGGAATGTTACTCTGCCATGAAAAAGAATGAAATCTTGCCATATGCAACAACATGGATGGAGCTAGTAAGTCAGTCAGAGAAAGACAAACACCATATGATTTTACTCATACATGGAATTTAAGAAACAAAACAAATGAACACAGTGGGAAAAGAGGAGGGGGGGGAGACAAACCAAGACACAGATTTTACTATAGAGAATATACTGATGGTCACCAGAGAAGAGGTGGGGAGGATGGGAGAAACAGGTGATGGGGATTAAGGAGTGCACCTGTCATGATGAGCACCCCGTGAATACAATTAAAAAAAAAAAAAATTTAAACAGTGGAGCATGGGTCAAAAGAAAAGGACACTCTTGTTTGACTTGTGGGCCAGACAACAGAATTGGACTTTACGAAGAGCTGAGGATAACCCAGTCAAGACAGGGAGGTTCATGGGTGGACCTTGATCTGCACCAGCAGGATGAGCTGGAGCAGAAGCCAGTCTCCCTTGCCAGAGTTTCCAAGGCTTCCAGAGTTTTCTCCTGCCTCCTCTAAAGAAATATTCCAAACACACCCCAGCCACACTGCCTGTTCCCGGCAGCTTGGGGAAAGGCCTCTGCTTTTCACCTCAGGCGTGGAAGTTGTTTGGCCAAGTGAAAAATGCAGTCAACGGGCAATAGAGAAAAGTGTGCTCAAGGCCAGGATTTATACAACTTGGAAACTGTTACTGGCTTGGAGTAGAAAAATCTTCATTTTTTTTCTCCCCTAAAGATTTATGACTAAATATAAGCACTCCCCTCTCCAAAGCTGCCTTAGATCTCTTAGTGAATTGTGGTTCTCTGCACTATTATTCCAAAAATGTGTGTGTGGTGCCTACTGTGTGTCCAGCATGATTTAAGATGCTCAATGGGTTTCTTTTTTAAGATTTTATTTATTTATTTATTTGTCAGAGAGACAGAGCACAGGCAGGCGAAGTGGCAGACAGAGACAGAGAGAAAAGTAGGCTCCCTGCCGAGCAAGAAGGTCAATGCAGGACTCAATCCCAAATCCTGGGACCATGACCCGAGCTGAAGACAGCGGTTCAACCAACTGACCCACCCGGGTGCTTATTTATTTATTTATTTATTTATTTTAAAGATTTTATTTATTTGACAGACAGAGATCACAGGTAGGCAGAGAGGCAGGCAGAAAGAGAGGAAGGGAAACGGGCTCCCCGCTGAGCAGAGAACCCGATGCGGGCTCGATTCAGGACCCTGAGATCATGACCTGAGTCTAAGGCAGAGGCTTTAACCCACTGAGCCACCAGGTGCCCCTGAATGGGGTTTTTAAAATAAGATACGGGATCATAAGTTCTAGATGGAAGGAAAAGCAAACACAGAAGAAATTAAGTGACCAAATGATTGATGCAGGTGCTAAGTGTTATTTTTTTCCTAACTCTTGACAGAGTGTCCAACAAAGAGAATGGAAGAGGCAGATCTACTCAATCAAACCACTTCTGTGACATACATTCGGCTTAGAGGTTTATCTGTAAATCAGAAGGTGCAGATGGCCGTGTTTGCCATGTTCCTCACTTTCTACATCCTGACACTGATTGGGAACATCCTCATTGTCGTAACTATTATCTATGACCGCCGGCTCCATACTCCTATGTATTTTTTCCTCAGTAACCTGTCCTTTATCGATGTCTGTCACTCCACGGTCACTGTCCCCAAGATGCTGATAGATACATGGTCAGAAGAGAAGCTCATCTCCTTTGAGGCCTGTGTCACCCAGATGTTTTTCCTGCACCTCTTTGCCTGCACCGAGATCTTTCTCCTCACTGTCATGGCCTACGATCGGTATGTGGCCATTTGCAAACCCCTGCAGTACATGACAGTGATGAACTGGAAAGTGTGTGTGTTACTGGCTGTGGCCCTCTGGATGGGGGGCACCATCCACTCCATATCGCTAACCTCCCTCACCATCAAGCTGCCCTACTGTGGTCCTGATGAGATTGACAGCTTCTTCTGCGATGTGCCTCAGGTGATCAAACTGGCCTGCACAGATACCCACATTATTGAAATCCTCATCGTCTCTAACAGTGGGCTCATCTCTGTGGTCTGTTTCGTGGTCCTCGTGGTGTCCTATGCGGTCATCCTGGTGAGCCTGAGGCAGCAGATCTCTGAAGGCAGGCGGAAGGCCTTATCCACCTGTGCAGCCCACCTCACCGTTGTCACACTCTTCCTGGGACACTGCATCTTTATCTATTCCCGTCCATCCACCAGCCTCCCAGAGGACAAGGTGGTGTCTGTGTTTTTCACTGCAGTTACCCCCCTGCTAAATCCCATCATCTACACTCTTAGGAATGAAGACATGAAGAATGCCTTGAACAAGTTCATGGGGAGGGTGGAGAGGAGGGGTAAAAAATGACAATGTCTAAGCTCTTAGAGTCCTGGTGCTCCACATTGAAGAAATGTCTTGCAAAGAACAAGTCACCTAACATTTATCAGGATATATAACTTATAAATTGCCTTCTGGTCCAATATCTGACAATCATATCAGTAGCTATGATTTTTAGGATCTTCCATATGCTGGAAACCGTTCTAGGCACTCTACATTTACTCCACTCTCACAGCCACTTGTGAGCTAGGTATTATGCTTATCTGCAATGATGGAACCAAAACTCAATGAGAGCCAACAGCATGCCCAAGGTCACCCAGCTAGGAAATACTGGAAGCAGGCTATTAAGCCAGGTGTATCAACACGAACTCATGCTATTTTTCATTACACCATGCCGCATCTCCCTGCTGTTGTCTTAGGGTGATAACTAACGTTTAAATGAATCTTCTGATTGCTGGGCAGCACTTGACTACATCATTCACTCAGACACTTGCCTAAATGGCTCAGCAAACACTGATGACTCAGACCAAGTGAGTTTGCTTATGACTTCAGTGATGTAGAAAGAAGACTTTGAGTCATTGAAGGTACTGATATCCTCAAGTGTCCAGGAAAGTCTACCACCAGAGCAATGAAATGAGGGTATCTTATTATTCATTTGACCAGTTTTTACCAAGCACCTATTATGTGCTAAGGACCAGGCTTACAATCACAAAAAAAAAAGAAAAAAGAAAAAAAAGGTCCCCCTTCATGCAGTTGAGTCTAGTGAAAATAGGAAACAAAAATATAAGCAAATACATTTTAATTACAGATCATAACAAAATCTGTGAAAAAAAAACCGCATTGAATGCAATAGAGAGTTTTGGAAAAGACTGTCTTTAGAGTGGGTAGGCAAAAAGGGTCTCTCTGACAAATGACACTGAAGCTAAGATCTGAAGGATGAAAAGGAGGTACACATGAGAAAGGAAGGGTGATGAACATTCTAGGCAGAGGAAATGGCAGGTATTGGGAAAGACCTTTGCTTGTTCCAAGGAGAGAAAGTGTAGTGTGGTTACAGCTTAGACCCTAAGGCAGAGAATGGTGAGAGGTGACAGTGAAGAGGTAAAAAGAATACTTTCATATTCTCTCAAGGGTCAACACAATGGGGAAGAAACTCTTTTTAAATGGTACTGAATCATCTAGGTAGATGGGAAAAATTAATCTCAACCTTCATCTCACACCATCTATCAAACTAAATTTAAAATGGATCATGAACCTAAAATTTAAAGCTGAACTGTAAAATTTCTAAAAGAAAACAGGAAAAATTCTTTGAGACTTCAGGATAGGTGAAGATTTCTTACAACACAAAGGCACCAATCTTAAAAGAATAGATAAGACTTAATCAAAATATAAACTTCTGTTCTTCAAAATATGTAATTCAGAAAATAAAACTGCAAGCCACCCCATGAGGAGAAATACTGCCAAGCCATCTGTCCAACAAAGGTCTTGTATCCAGAATATACAAAGAATACTTTGTTTACTCTTATGACACAGTGACAAGAAGACAAAAACCAATCATAATAAATGAGCAAAACACTTGGACGTATCACAATGCAAGCTCTATGAAAGGATAATAAACTAATTAAAAGATTCTCAGCATCATCAGTAATTAGGAAAATGAAGAGTAAACCACACACTCACTAGATGACCTAAAATTAAATACTGACAATACCAATTATTGGATGTTAAATTCATACTTTTTTTTTTTAAGATTATTTATTTATTTATTTGACAGACAGAGAGATCACAAGTAGGCAGAGAGGCAGGCAGAGAGAGAGGAGGAAGCAAGCTCCCTGCTGAGCAGAGAGCCCAATGCAGGGCTCGATCCCAGGACCCTGAGATCATGACCTGAGCCGAAGGCAGCGGCTTAATCCACTGAGCCACCCAGGCGCCCTAAACTCATACTTCTGATGAGAGTATAAAATCATACAACCACTTTGGGGGGCACCTGGCTGGTTCAATCAGGGAAGCATGAGACTCTGCATCTCAGGGTCATGAGTTTAAACCCCACAGCAGAGGCATAGTTTACATAAGCATAAATAAATAACTTCAAAAAAAATCATACAACCACTTTGAAACCAGTCTTTTAGTTTTACAAGCTAAACATACACTTGCTATGTGATTCAATAATTCTACTCCTATATATTTACCCAGGAGAAATGAAGACATGTAGTCAAAATAACCTATTAGTAAACATTTATATCTACTTTGTTCATAACTGTCAAAAATATAAAACACCCAAATGCCCATCAATACATGACTGAATCAGCAAGTGTGGTATACCCATACCATGAGATAGTATTCAACAATACGAAGAAACAAACTGCTCATACCCCTAAAAGACATTGGTTCATATCAGAAATAGCATGCAGAACTAAAGAAGTCAGGTACAGGAAAGTTCATATTGTATGATTCAATTTATATGAAGCTCTAAGAAAGGCAATCTAATTCATAGTGACAAAAATCAGATCCTTGAACGCTTGGGTGAAGATAGAGGAATTGGCTGGGAAAGGACCAAAGAAACTCCCTGGGGTGATGGAAATGTCCTATATCTTGCTGAAGAGATGGTTACATGGGTATATATATACCTTCATCAAAATTTCTCAGATTGTCTAATTAAAACAAATGCATTTTATGTAACTAAATTTTACATCAATAAAGTTTATTTTAAAGTAAGTCCTTTATATATTTCTACCTTGATTTTATCAAAGTATTATGAAACATACAAAATAGATCCAGGAATAAGAAGAGAATCACTTTCAAAGTAACAATTTAATTCACTATAAATCAGTGATGGCTTAAGTAAACACCTTGAATCTATATTTGAAAGCAAGATTAAAAGCACTTTAATTTATAGAACATAAGTGTGATACATTGCCTCCCAGAGGCAATAACCCACAATCCACAAATCAAGAAAATATGTTCTCTCACAACTAACTGTTCTTGAAACTCAGTCCATGCCCCAAACTATGCTCTCTTACTAGAGAAACCAGAATCCTTCTTTAAAGTTTCCTAGGTTCTTTATTTTTTAAGATTTTATTTATTTATTTGAGAGAGTGAGAGAGAGCATGAGCAGGTTAAGGGGCAGAGGGAGAAACAGACTCTCCTTTGAACAAGGAGCTGGACTCGGGGCTCCATTCCAAGACTTCAGGATCATGACCTGAACTGAAGGCAGACACTTAACCAACTGAGCCACCCAAAACCCCCCAGATTCTTTTTCCTTTAGGTTCCATCATGATCGTTTCCCTTACAGAAGTAATACTCAATAAGTCCTCTTTATAAAGAAGTGTGCCTTGCTCAGTGCCATTCTCCCTACTGACTTTGTTTTTTACTTCTACTGACTCATTAAATATATGGCCATAATTATACTTGTGATTCCAAATCAACCATGTACCTGACTTCATGAAAAAACCTGTTTCTGTCTGAGATGCTTGATGGCATTTTTTACCTCCTCATTCCTCAAGGTGTAAATGAGGGGATTTAGCAAAGGAGTGACCACCGTGTAGAAGACAGATACCACCTTGTCCACAGAGAAGCTGCTGTCTGGCCGAGTGTAGAGAAAGATACACGGTCCAAAGAAGAAGGCAACTACCATGAAGTGGGCTGAGCAGGTAGACAGGGCTTTCCGGCGCCCTTCAGCTGACTGTTTTCTAAGAGAAACCAGGATGACTATGTAAGAGGTAACCAAAGCCAGGAAACAGGTGAGGGAGATGGTTCCACTATTAGACACAATGAGCATTCCTGTGAGGTATGTATCTGTACACGCCAGCTTGATGACAGGAGGCACATCACAGAAGTAGCTATTGATAATGTTGGGGCCGCAGTAAGGTAGACGAATGGTCAGGTAGGTCTGCACCAGAGAGTGAACAGTACCCCCCAACCAGAGAGCAAAGACAAGCTGTACACAGACCCTGATGTTCATCACACTGGAATAGTGCAGCGGAGCACAGATGGCTACATAACGATCATAAGCCATTATGGTCAGTAGAAAGATCTCAGCACAAGCAAAAAGATGTAGAAAGAAGAGCTGTGCAATGCAATTATCAAAGGAAATCGTCTTTCTCTCCAAAAGCAAGCCCTCTAGCATCTTGGGCACAGTGACAGACGAGTGGCAGAGGTCAATAAAGGACAGATTGCTCAGGAAGAAGTACATGGGGGTATGAAGATGCAAAGTAAAAACTATAGTAACTATGATGAGAGCGTTCCCCAAAAGGGTTAGTACATATGCAATGGAGAATGTCACAAAAAATAGTATCTCCAGCACCCAGTTCTCAGTGAGTCCCAAGAAGACAAATTCAGTCACTCTTGTTTGATTTAGAGCATCCATCCAATGAGTTTCTAAAGGACCTTGTAGAGAAGGAAAAAAACCATGAAAGCTAATTTAGCTTTAATATTACAAGACTAGAACTCATTGAAGTGATTCTACATTCCTATATGAATTGTTTATTTATTATCGGGGCACATAAAATAGAAGAACAACCTAATAATGATTGGTACAATATACCCATTATGTATCAGGAGCCATTCCCAGTACTTTATATACACCATTATCTATTAAACACAACTGCACCATGGCATAGGTATTATTGTTCCTGGCTTACAGATGAGATACATGAATCTCACAAGAATTAATAAGTTGCCAAAACTCTTAGCCACTAGTTAACTGGCTTTTTTCATTTCAGTATAACCCACAGATAACACCAAATTAATCTTCCCAAATTGACTCCCAACTAAAGTCATTCACCATTTCTTTTTTTTCCCCAAGATGTATTTACTTATTTATTTGACAGAGAGAGAGATCACAAGTAGGCCGAGACAGGCAGAGAGAAAGAAGGAAGCAGGCTCCCTACTGAGCAGAGAGCCCGATGCCATGAGGGGCTTAATCCCAGGACCCTGAGATCATGACCTGGAGCCAAAGGCAGAGGCTTAACCTACTGAGCCACCCAGGAACTCCAGTCATTCACCATTTCTCTCTTCCTATCAAATTAAATGTATGTCCAAAGCCTGCAACAGACTAATCCATGTTTATTTTTCCAGTCTGGAATCCTCCTTTTT